>NC_048531.1:10606060-10909090 GCF_008121235.1 Drosophila subobscura | reverse complement strand
ATTGTCACAGTTGGTGGTGCCATCGCACACGAGAGCCTTGTCGATGCACTCGCCGGACTGACAGCTGAACTGATCCGCCCGGCATGTGGGACAGCCGACCTCATCGGACTTGTCGGGGCAATCCTTTTGGCCGTCACAGCGCCAGGAAGCGGGTATGCAGTCCTTGTTCATGTCACTATTCCCCGCCACTGGGGCCGCGCACGTAAAGTGATCTGGCCCGCAGGCCGGATACGCGCCGCAGTTCTCCTTGTCCTCCAGCAGCATCAGATGCTTGGGGCACGAGCAGATGTCGCGAGTGCTGCGTGCCACACCCTCCCCGCTGGCTATGCAGATGTGGGAGCACTTTGTGCGACTGTGCAGACACGTGTGATTGCGCAGTACTTTCGCATCCGGGGTCCACACGGCACGGATGTCGGTGATCTGCGGCAGGCGCTGCAACTCCGCGGAGCGTCGCTCTCCATTCACAGTGATCCGCTCCACACCGGTCTTGTCGTCCAGCCAGTACACGAATCCCCCCAAGGCGGCAATATTAATCACCTGCGAGATGTGCATGGAGACGAGGGTTTTCCTTTAAGGGAAACGAGGAGATTAGTACAGATTTCTTCCCATATTCTTGGCGCTGCTTACTTGTTCTTTCCGTTGATGTCTATCATATCGATGCGCTTGCCATGGGCATAGTAGATCATGTCGGACTGTTGATCCAACGCCAGGGCCGTTACTCCTTCCAGCTTGTATGCCAGCTCCACGCGCTCGTTGCCATCGACACGGGCACGTATGATGGCCTGATGGCTGCCGACATCTGTCCAGAAGAGCAGACGCTTCATGGCATGCACGGCAATGTTGCGCGGCTTCTCCGAGTCCCCAGTATCGATGACGCCCACGGATTCACCCAGGAAGCTAAAAGAGGCAACGTTTAAGGAAACATTCGGATAAATGGGAGAGAGTTAGATATTCACCTGGTGACATTAATGCTGTTGGAGTAGGAGCATGTCCAGAAGAGCAGCCGCCCAATAATGTCGATGGCAATGTCGAAAGGCTGCCCGGAGTTGGCCAAGAGGCTCACCTTTGTGCCATTTGCCAGCGAACGCTTGATGCTGTGACTTCTGCCTTCGATCTGCAAGGAGTTTACAAATATTAGAGCTTAGAGTTCTCCCTGTGTTGCCGCACTCACAGTCCACTTACCCAGTAGATGTAATGCGAGATCGGGTCATAGTCGACTGCACGGATATTCTTGCCGGACACCGGCAGCGGCACATTCGGGCAGTCTGTGGTGTTCGGCAGCAGTCGGCCGAAGCTGTTCCGCTGGCTGAAGATGATGTAGTTCTTGGGCGGAATGCAGGAGACACCGTCCTTGGCCAGCTGGTAGTGGGTGGGACAGGCACAGGTCATGCCCCGTCTGCCGGGCTGGGCCAGGCACAGGTGGGAGCATCCGCCGTTGTTCATCTTGCACGCATTCGCGCCCACCTGTCGCTTGTCGTTGAAGACCAGCAGCGAGGTGATGTACGTCATGCCCGAGTGGACGAGGCTGCGGTTCTGGCCCGTCGTCTTGTGCACCCGCTCAATGTCGCCGGTGTTCCAGTCGCTCCAGTAGACGTAATCCTGGTACAGGGACACCGCGTACGGCTCGTCGGTGTCGCTGCTGCCGACCAATATCTGCCGCTTCTTGCCATCCCAGTCGGCGCTCTCGATCTTCGCTGGCCGCGACTGTGTGGCCCAGTAGAGGCGCCTCGTCTCCTGGTCGAATGTCAGTCCCGCCGCATGATTGGCACCCGCAATGATCGTCTGCAGCTCGGCTCCGTCCATGGTGGCGCGTCGTATGGAGTCCGAGGGCGACTCTGTCCAGTACATGTAGCCGCGTCGCGGCTCGAGGACCAGCGAACGCGGCTCCTCCACACCCTTCCACAAGAGCACGCGCCGACTGCTGCCATCGAGGCGGGCGACCTCAATGCGACGGGCCTCCGCATCGGACCAATAGATGTTGCTGCCCAGCCAGTCGACGGCAATGCCCTCCGGCCCAATCAGGCCCGAGTCCACGATCCGCTGCACATAGGAGCCATTGAGGAAGGCCCGGAAGATGCACTTGCTCTTCTGGTCCGTCCAGTAGATGCGCCGCTCCGCCACCGACACGTCCAGGGCGTGCGCATCGCGCACATCCTTGAAGGGTATCCGCTCGTCGTTGTGGTTCCCCTCGTTGTACTCGATCGAGATGCGGCCAATGTGCTCCTGGCGGGAGAACAGCAGGAAGGCGGCCGGCACCACGCACGTTCGCTTATCGTTGGCCAGCTCATAGTCGATGGCACAGCGACAGACGTAGTCGCGGGGCCGATTCAGGCAGAGATGGGAGCAGCCTCCATTGCCCACGGCGCATGCATTCTGGCCCCGCACCTCCCTCAAACGGGTCACCTTGAGGCCCATCAGATCGGGATATTGATCCACGACGACAATCCGATTGTTGCCCGTGATCTTGTGCGCGCGATCGATGGAGCGCCGCTGCCAGTCCGTCCAGTAGAGGTAGTCGTCCAGGATGCTCAGACCAAAGAGATGCTTCAGGTTGTCGCTGATCACCACACGCCGGTCGGAGCCATCCATGTTGGCCACCTCGATCTTGTCGGTCTTGCCGTCGCACCAGTAGATCGTCTTGGCCACAATGTCCAGGGCGATGCCGTTGGGCCAGCCGAGATTCTCGGACACGAGCACCACACGCTCGGAGCCGTCGAGGGAGGCACGCTCCACCTTCGGTTTGCGCTCGTTCCAGTCGCTCCAGAACATCCAGCCCAGCGATGGGGCCACGGCAATGGCTCTGGGCTCCTCCAAATGCTCGTAGATGAGCACCTTCCGGGCGGAGCCGTCCAGGCGGCACACCTCAATGCGATCCGTCACCGTGTCCGTCCAGTAGAGATTGCGGGCCAGCCAGTCGAGGGCCAGGCCATCGGGATGGCGCACCTCGGAGGTGACAAAGTCGGTGACAGCCGTGCCATCGGCCTTGGCCCGCCTGATCGTGTAGGCCTCCACATCGGACCAGTAGATGTGCTCCTCCACGGGATCGTAGTCGATGGCAATCGCATACTTCACCCGGCCCAGGGGCAGCGGGAAGATGGTGTAGTCCGGCGAGTCCAGCGAGATCTTGCTGATCTGCGTCCGCTGCACAATGAACAGCATCTCCTGGGAGCCATTGGCGCAGCTGTTGCCGCTGATTAGCTTGACGCCCGTGGGGCAGGCGCAGCTGTAGCCCTGCGGATTGGTGGCCAGCAGGCAGAGGTGCGAGCAGTTGCCATTGTTGTGGGCACAGGGATTGTCCTCGTACGGCTGCAGTGATGCGTCCCAGGCACGCACCGAATTCGGGGCCTTGGGCGTGTCGATCAGCTCCTTCAGCTCGCGCGTCTGCAGATCGAGGGCGTTGAGGGAGCCCCGCTGCCAGTCCGTCCAGTACAGGCGGTTGTCGAAGTACGTGAGGCTGAAGGGATACTTCAGATTGTTGACTATCGTCCGACGGTTGCTGCCGTCCAGCTTCATCACATCGATGAAACGATTGTTGCCGTCCGTCCAGTAGATGAGGTCGCTCTTTAGGTCCACGGCCAGGCCGTTGGGCCAGAAGACATTGTCCTTCACGAGGGTCATGCGCGACAGGGGATCGCCGTCCATGCTGGCCCGCTCGATCTTCGGATACTCGCCCCAGTCCGTCCAGATGAGCAGACGCTTGCCGGGCACCACGGCCACGGCTCGCGGCTGATCCAGCTCCGTCCAGAAGAGTACCTTCTGGTGCCTGCCATCCAGGCTGGCCACCTCGATGCGATTCTTCTCGCCGTCCGTCCAGTAGATCTTGTCCGTATACCAGTCAATGGCCAGGCCCTCGGGCTTGTCCAACCCCGTTGATATCACAGTTTGCTTCGGCGCCTTCGACAACGGCAGCAGCGTGGAGGAGTTCGTCTGAGCACACTCGATCACCTCCCGGCCGCAATCCGTCCAGCAGACCAGATTCTTCGCATAGTAAAAGTCAATGGCCATGGCCTCGGCCAGATCCCTCACCAGCACATCGATCTGCGGCCCACCCGTCGGCCGGGTTATGTTCGCCACCTGTATGTCATGCCTTGTGGTGAACAACAGCGTCGCCGGCGTGTTGATGAACGCATTCGAGGATGACGACAACGACGACGACAACGAAGACGACGAGGTGGACACCAGCGACGAGGAGATGGGCCCATGCACTGCAAGTAGACAAGGGAAAAGACAATGTAAATGCAAATGTAAATGGGTTTAGTCAACGCTTGCTTCAGGCAGTGGGCCGAGCCCATTAACAATTAAGTAGAAGAGAACATGGCCCGAATAGGCATTGTTTCAGCAGCAGCAGCAGCCAAATGCAATGCCAGAGAGCTTGAATTGGCTTTTGTTTGCGCACGTGGGTGGGTTGCTTGATGCACACTCCCAGCTGCAAGCTGCCAGCTGCCTGCAACGCTGATCTAATTGCGTATGAATAAGCGTTGCACCGGGCGCTTGGGCGAGCGCGTGCTGGGGCGTGCAGTTGGTGGAACACATTGTGGGAGATACTTTTTATTTACCGAATCTGGAATTACACTCACCAAATGCAAAATTATCGAAGACTGCACACCCTATCGATTCCTAGTGATCACACACTAGTTTGCGTGTGTCAACCTAACGCAATAACGCAGAATGAGTGCTTATATTGGCGCTAAATTTGCGTTAATGCGTCTTGCGTTTGTGGTTGAAAACGGCAGAAAAATATACCAAAAAGACGCTGCTTTTATGTCTTATGTATTATGCTTAATTAGGTATAATATTCTAAAGATCTGTATGAAAATCCAGAATCTTAGTGCATTTTCAAGACAATTGTCGAGCTTTTCCGCTTTTTCAATTTGACCCAAAACGCAACAGGATGAAGGTGGCAACAATGAGAGGTGGAGAGGCCGGCAGCCAGGCACTCGTGTAATTCATCAGGCTGTAGGGGGCTGGCTGCGATGAGCTGACGATGAAAATGGTGACATTTTGCAAAGTGGGTTGGTCGGTTGCTTGCTTGGGTGCCTGTTCATATGCCGTCAAGCGTGAATGCTTTCCGCCCCCCGGCCACCAGGTGGAGCAGCAGCATTAATGTGCCAAGTGTGTGTAGATTGTGCACATACACGAGTATGTACAAACACATGTACATGGGGTTTATTATAATTGTATGTAACAGTAGGAATGTAAATAACTTCAGATTCCCTCTTCGATAATACCGTGGCCAATGCGGGAATCTCAACTCTACAATGAGCTACCATAAATCCATAAAAATGCACTGTAATCCCCGATGAGGATGCTCGCTGAATGATGTTTGCACTTTTCCTCAAATCCTTGCATTTTATTCACATTTTGTTATGCACTCGTCCCTGCAGACGGGCAGCAGTGAAGCGTCAAGAAATCAACCAACATCATTACCAACAAAAACAGAAACAAAAACAACAAAATACACAGAGTAGACATGGATCCTCCATCCAGATGGAGTCTGGAGTACCGCAGCAGTCCCCACACTCGACCGAAATTGAAATGCAGACGCAGACGGATATGGAGATGGAGTTGAAACCGTGGAAGCAGCCAGAAGAGGAGGCTGCTCTGCTCCGTTCTGCTCTTCATTCAAAACTTGGGAAAATATTTTAATTATTAATGTATACAACCATGTCTGGGTCTGCAGTCCAAGTGGGACTGGTACTGGGAGTGGGAGGAGCTGCAGATGGAGCCTGAGTAAACGGATGCGCATGTGAATGATGCTGCTGACGATTGGCATCTAGCGTTTGGCTTAGCTTTGCTCTGGTTTGTGGCACAAAATGGCATAATTCGGATGACCGAGTCGACAATTTTAACGCCGCACAGCACAGCTCGGCGACGGATCCTGAATGTACACCTGGTGGAGGAGCAGCAGAGGCAACAACAACTGCACTTAAATGCTAAATGAGTGCAAGTGCTGTTATTGTTAGGCAACAGAAATGGGTGTGGTGGTGTGTGGTTGGCAGCGGAACGGGCTGGAATCGGAACGGGTATTGGTGTGCCTAAGGGGAAACGAAACTTTTGCGTATCCGGCGGTTGGCGTGGCTGTAGTTGTGCGGCTTGAAGTGAGCATTGGCCGGTGGCAGTGGCAGGATGTTGCCACTCTGCTGCCTCTAACCAACACTGGCAGCACTCGAGCACTGCTGCTGTTGCTGCTGCTGCTGCGAGTGGCAGAATTATGTGTCCAGGCACGCTACAGTGTGGAGTGGAGGTGGCAGCACCGTTGGCTGCTGTCTCTGTTGCCCGTTGCACTAGTTGCAACGGAAGTTGCAGCTATTTAAATGTGTTGAAGAGGCTGCCCCAGGCAGCAGAAGTTCACCAGGAGTCAGCCATCCGTGCGGTATGCTCCTGCTCCTACTCCTGCCCCTGCCTTCTCTTCCTGTCGCTCTAGTTGTTGTTGCTCACATTTTGTATTCGTCCATCCGTTGTTTTTTTTCCCCCCTTCTATTCTTGCTGGGAAGGACAGAGTGGGTGTGTGGCTACACTGGCAACAAAACAAAGTTATTCAGCACAGGACATGCATATTGATCGAGAGCGTTTAGAAGATATCGATTAACATTATTTATCAACGCTGGGAGTGTATTTTCTCACATGGCTTCTAGATTTATTATTTATTTATTTTTTTATATGTAATTCATCCACTCATTATCAACAGATTTTCGTGCAGTGTACTCAAGAGCTTCGCTTCCCACGAGCCATAATTAATTTCGCTCATGAATAATTTTTAATTAAATGTGCAGAAGCAGCAACAGCAGCGGAAGGGGTGGCAAGGGGATAAAATCACGCTGAAAAAGCAGCATTGAAAGCAGCAAGCAAATGCTCCTTACTTATTCCCCCTGTCAGCCCCTTCCCCCAGACAATTATGAGAGCACAAATACGAGTATGTTGCATGCCAATGCCATTCATAATCCAATTGAAAAATATATATAAAAACGGAAGAGAGAGAGAGAGACAGAGCAGTAGCAGTGGCATCCGTTTCTCGGTAGGAGCAGCCGCCACTTGAAGGCAAATGAGGTCTCAAGGAAACTCTCTCCGTAATGAATTGTGGCAACTGTATAGAGGCAACCCTCAGCTATCTTCCATTAGGATGTCTATCACATTTACACTTTACTCTTCGCCGGAGTGGAGCTCCAGTTGAAGGTTCAATAATTTCTGCACGAAGAATGCTTTCTATCAATTACTCGCACCTCCACGCAGCCACCACGACATAACACTTCCCAGACGATGACAAGGAGCCAGAGCTGTGTCCAAGCGAACGATGGATAGACAGACGAGGAAACAGAGACCAAGCAGAAGCAAAGCAGGAGCATCATCATCATCATCATCGTAAAAAGAGGAAACAATGACAGGAGAGTGTCCAAATGCAATTCCCGCCCAGTAAATGAAGTTAGAGGCAACCATCCAAGTCTCCCTTCATTCCAATCAAGCTGCTGCGTGTCCACACATCCACGTCAGGGAGAGGTCTGTTCTTGTGCTAAAAGTTTCCATTAGCTTCCCATTTCACACACACTCACCGAGAGGAAGCAGAAGTTTTCACTTCTTTCAGACACTTTGAGGTGGGAAGGGGACTTGTAATTACAAGACCCTGGCTCTCTGGGCTGCTGTGCTGTGGTCTAAAGTTTCAGCAATCTCAGGTTCTTCCGTATAATATGCGTACCATTCGCAAACTTATTCATTGCTTCGTCAATCGTCAATCAGGCGTTGACATGCAAGTTCAGGGATTCGAATCTAACAAGAGAATGACTTGGAGCAGAGGAGCAGAACACCTGCCCCCCGAAAGGCAGCTCCAAAGTTATTCAAGCAAAACTGAGACACGAATACCACACTGCACACTAAAAGGAAGAACAAAGCCAAAGCCAACGCCAAAGCCAACGCCAAAACCAAGGCCCAAAGCGAAAGAAAGCAATTTTGTGAAAATGTTGGTGGTTTCTGTATTGCTTTTCTTGTATTTTGTTGTTGTTTTTTGTTTGTGCATTTTACCATACAACACGAAGGAAACATGAGAACAACATAACAAGGCACATGGAAAAAAAAAACAAAAAAAAAGGAAAAAGATAAAAATGCAAAGATACAAAGGTAGTTCCAGTCTCAGTCTCAGTCAAGGGATCCCAGCCAGCCGTCCGACCAGCCAGCCATCCAACCAGCAGCTTCAGCTTCTCGTTCACTCATTTAAATTATCAACACGAAGAGGGAAGCGAATGAATGCTGCATGTTCTGGCAACGACAAGCAACAGCCAGCAGCAGGAGAAGGCAGGTGGAAGGAGCTTCAGCTCCGCTCCAGCAGTGGAGACTCTGGCGAATCCACTTAACTTCAAGTTAACACATATGCTTGGTTGCCTGCCTTTCTGGCTGCCTGCCTTCCTGCCTGCGTAAGATAGTAATAATCATCATCCCCATGATGATCACCAATGAAGTTTGTTTTCTCTGCGGTTCGCTTCGTGCATTCGTGATGCTTTTTTTGTGTGTGTGTGTTTCGTTGCTGTTCCTTTTAAAGTTTTACCAAATTGTTAATGGTTATCAAGGGCAAGGAGACGACGACAGGGACGGCGACGGCGAAGGCCTTCCCTGAACATTTCTCTTTGGGTCGTTTTTTGCTTTCAACCGAAAGAATCCCACGACGACTTAAGCGACAAGATTAAGATAAGGATGCTTCACATCAGCATGTCCTTGCTCCTTGTGCTGTTCCTGTATTATTCTTCACAAGCGATTACAGAAAGAATAAACAAAAACAAAATACATGTCGTGTGCATGACTTCAGTTTCGCTGATAAGTATTTTGTTTTTGTTACTCTTGGACTGCTTCCGAATTATAATCAATGTTGGTTCACAAAAATCGGTTGAGCTGTTATGCCAGCCCTGGTTGGCGCTGCACCTGCTAGCCCATCCCTGGAAAAGCTTTAATTTAAAACCAAAATCACTGAAACGAAAATGTTCACACACCTACTTAAAAATGTAATCGCCGCGTGCTGTTGATGGAGCGGATGGATGGATGGAGATGAGGATGAAAAATAGAGGGGAGTGGGTGATCGGTTGAGTCCCCTCACCCCTGTCTGCTCAGCCGATATGACAACTGGCCATTAACGTTAAAATAAATACGCTACACGCCTGGCCTGGCCCCGACGCAACGCCAATTTCCAATTGCCAATCCCCCCAGCCCCGAGTCGATGGAGACGGCCCAGAGACCATAATGATTATGTTGCTGACAGCAAAGAGCCGGACGGATCGTTGCTGGAGGCAGGAGACCAAAGCGGAGGAGCAGCAGTGGCTGTGCAGCGCAGAGTGGAGTGGAGCGGAGCAGAGGCAACGCTGATGGCAAGCGATGGAGCGTTGAATAAGAAAAATCAACAAACCACAAATCGAGAGGGGTAGACGACGAGCATCGGAGACGGATGTGGATGTGGATGCGGCTGATGTGTGGATGCGGGGGAAACAAAAAATGCAAAATAGTCTCTCTGTGGCGCAAACGAAAATGGAAATCAACGTGTTCGAGTTGCCGGCTGGGCATGAAAAATAGTGAGTAGCAACTAGCATTGCGAATTTTGATGGCATGTCTGAGATTTGCGTTCAAAATGCGTTAAAACTAGTCAACACATCGGAGAGAGCGTACAACACCGTTCAGGGCCTAAACTACGTTCGCATTAACAATTAAAAAGTTAAACATAAACATGGAAGAGGCGTCTAATTGGTTCTGGGCCATCCAGCTGTCAGGCTTACAAAATGGCAAACAACAGTGTGTGTGTGTGTCTGTGTGTGTGCAGAGTGTGACCCCCCCTTCCAGCCAGAGAAAATTGCATTAAATTACAACAGTGTTGTAAAATGATAACGGGTCCAGAGTAGCCCCAGCAGCAGCAGCAGCATCAACAGTTTTGACCATCGCAAGCCATTATTAAGTTAAAATTTATGCCGAAACCAGGACAGGCTGGCCGGTCCTCTGTGCTGAATTCACTCTGCCTTCAGGCTGCAGCCCTCAGCCCACTTATCAGGCAAACATCATCAACTCGACAATACCAAAACCGAAGCCCAACCGAACCCTCCTCCAGGAGGAAGCGCAGGAGACCGAACTTTTGCTGCAGCTGTGCCGTGCCAAAAGTGGAAATTGCAATTGGGGGAGAGAGAGAGAGAGAGGGCGAGGAGAGGAGAGGCTGAAGCAGGAGCTGTAGGCATTCGTAGACTGGCGTTTTGTTTCTGTTTGGGCCATTGTTTTGCTGGTTTTGCCTTGCCGTGCCTTGCCTTTGCCTTGGTTCATGTTTTATTTAAAATCTTCAACATTATATTACAATGGGGCGGTGGACGGATGCGATTTTTCCCATTTGCTTGATGGAACATTTAAATATGCAGATGGATATGGACATGGCAGAAAAAAAAACAAAACAAAACACAAAAAACATCCACGAAAAAAATGTGTAGATTTAGTATCTCAGATGGGCTTTAGGTACAAATCCGGAACCAGCAATCACGAGGAGGGCTCAAAACCAAACTAAGACGTGCTCGAGCAAAAAAAAAATTAAAAATTAAAGTCATGAACTTTATTTTCTCTCAACTCGTTAGCATCAACACCCATGCCCCATCCCCATTCCGTTCCATGCCATGCTATGCCGCTCTGTTCTCTCGTATCCCCTTTCCCTTCCATTCCACACCGCTCGCTTGCTCTCTCTCTCTCTCCACTGGGAGCAAGCCCCTCCGAAACGCCATTAACTCGCACAGCATGCAATTTGCACGTTCGGAAAGACTTGCCAAAACTCCACTCGTTCACGCTTTGAGGGAACGATGGGACGACGGACTGCGGACTGCCGACATGAGGAGCAGGAGGAGGGCAAAGACAACGTTGGAGGAATATGGATGGTGGATGGAAATGCTACAGGGATTCAGCAACAGCAGCAACGAAAAGCATTCCCTAAATTGGTGCCACACAGAGATAGAGAGACAGCGAGACGCTAGAGCACTGGAACAGAGCCGTTGCGGTAGAGAGGAATCGTGCCAAAACTGTTGAAAATGTTGCACAAACGATTGGGTTTGTTATCTTTTCCAAAAGGAAAACGTGCTGTGGGCTCCCAACAGAAAACAGAAGAGCAAAGGAAAAAAAGCAAAGAAAAAAGCCAAGGAACACATCGAAAGACAACACGGAAAAGGCGGCAGACTTGCTGCAAACTCTGTCCCCCAACCAAAGATGCTGAATGCCGAGTTGCCGAATGCAATTTCGAAGAGTCAAAGTCTACTGAGGAGCAGCAGCCACCAGCAGCAGCAGAACACCCCCATTTCCCATTGCCATTCCCATTCCCATTCCGCGCCATCTATCACACCCGCCGCATCTCGATGAGAAGCAGTCTCCATGGTTCCTCGCTCTGCCTCGTTCTGTCGCTGGTGGGAGGCGTTTTTGGAAAATATTTCTTCAGCTCATTGGTAACCCGCCTCCAGGGTCTTCAAATCGAGTGGGCTATCGAGTAGAGCTCTTCTCAACGAGCATCAGTTTCAGAGAGATCTCTCTCTCTCTATCGACTGGCTGGCTGGCAGCTCAACAGCATTGGAAATGACAGTGGCCTAAAAGCAAATCGTCGTCGTTAGCCGTCCCTGCTGCTCTGTGCTCCCTCTCCTGCCCTGCAGGCACTACTTCTGCGGTTTGGGGAGCTTCGCTTTGGTTAGGTGTGGAGAGGTCAGTGCTGCTGCTATTGCTGCCGTTGCTTCCTCTGACTATCATTAGCTTCTCGGGGGCCCCAAAGACATTTGCATCAAAGTCAAAGATGAGCACTTGAACTTCCTTCAACTCAAAACAGGGGAATTTATTCAATGTCTTAGAGCAGAATAAATGGATATTCGAGAGTGCTTATTATGGTTTTATTAACTGGCTTATTATTGAATGAGAGACAAAAAAGTAACTGGAATTTAGGGGTCAAAGCCTCAAACAAATAATTTAATGCTACTTGCACAGGCAATTACAATAATGTAAATATTTTCTAGCTTAACGGACTGTATTTCCCATCAAAAACTATCATTCCAAAAAGCTGCATCCTCTCGCAGTCTGTACATATGTACATGTAGATATGTATATATATTCTATGACTTATTAAGCATGAGGGAAAACATCCATCATATGCATTTGTAGTGCTTGCTTAAAGCGCTTACACGTAAGCACTTCCTAATTAAATACTTGTCCCAAATACGTGACAACGGTAGCAAGAACGAAATGCAGACGCAGCAGCAGCACAGGACAGCAGCAGAAGCAGCACAGGACAGGACATAGTCAGCGGCAGCAGCATCAGGATACAAGCCTAGTCAGCGAATAATGTGCTGTGCATCATTATCAGCTATGGCTGCACCATGCACCATGCACCAGCACCATAATAAGAGCTGGTGGGAGGAGGTACATACATATGAGGATAGAGACTGGTGGAGACAGTACCCACATGTCAGCAGGCAGCCAGGCAGCCAGGCAATGGCAATGGTAGGCTGTTGCGATGCGACAGACAAGCACATGACCATGCCATGCTACGCTCCACATCCATGTTCTGTTCCCATGGCTGCCGCACTCACTCATAATCAAGCAGAGGTACATACCACCTCATTCTGCCCCTGCCCTGCCGTGCCATGCCCTGGTTCTGCCTCTGCCACGACACGGGGCACGACTGGGGACGGGCTTCCACCATTCATATTATGATAACGATGTGGGTTGGTCAGGAGGAGGTGCAGCAGCAGCACCACCAACCAGCCAACCAGCCAGCCAGCCATCGTTGTAGCTCGGAAAATATCGTGTTAATATTTTCTGCACCTCTCCTCTGGCTGCTCCTCTGGCCAGCATCGCAGCATCCGTTAATTTTATGGCAATATGCCTCGTTCTGCCGCTGCCACGACCGAGCATAGTTTTGTAGTAGTTTCCAGCTCTCAAGTGTTGCCCATCTAGATTGCAGGGCTTGCCCCAACCTTCTCCAGCTCCTTCTCCTGCTGCTGCTGCTGCTGCTGCTGCTGCGAGTTCGCTCTGTAAGCCTCACTGGCTTTGAATTACGAGCCAACACACACACAATGCGGGACTAGCAGCAGTAGGGGATTGCTCGCTCTTGCTGGTCCTGGGCGAAGGGGACTCGCAGGTGGAGCAGTAAACGTGAACGGCAGAAAAAAAAGCAAAACAAAAAGTTGTAAATTTAATATTTCTTGTGCGCCTGCTTGATGCTTTAAATTAATTTGCAGACAGCTAGGGCACGAGCTTATTAAATTTATTATTCGTGGAAATGCATCGACAGCGTTTCCACTTGCATTCCATTTGGAAGAACAAATTTCAACCGAAATTTAACATCAATAATAAACATCAAAAATTTTAATTTTACAAATATATTCTACAAATTAGAGACTTACATATAAAACAAATATATTGCATTGTAATTGAATTGGACTGAAGGGAATGCGAGGTATACAAAGCAATTATTTGATTGCGAGTGTTTGTAGAAGAGTTTCACAGCATTTGGCACTAGAAGTCTATGTTATGGTTATTGGTTGTAGTTCGAATTCACCACATTTTTATTTGTTGACTACATTAAAGTTCCTTCCCACGCAACAAGCAGAAGTTATCTTATTTTTACTCGCCTTGCTCTAAAGACCTTCTCTGAGCGAGCTTCTCTTAAGTTGTCGAACTCCGTTGCGTTCTTTTAATTTAAATTTCAATCTCTGCACATCGAAGTGATGTAAATATTTGAAATACCAACAGGCCATTTTGTGGATACTTACTCGTACCACAATAAATAAGTTAAGTAAACATATGTATGTACATAAACGTATGTATACCTATGCAGTTCTGCTGCAGTGGCCTATTATGTAGATTCAATATTGGAATTGTAAAAGGCAATATGTTAATACAAATGGGATTTTAAACGGGACAGCCGCGCCAGCCAAGTGTCCAATTCTGGCTCCAATACTGGCTCTGGCTCTGTCTCTGGGTCTGGGTCCAAACCGTCGTGACAGGCATTCAAAATGAGGCGCGAATGACAGTTTCAAGGGAAACGAAGAAGGGGTTTATGTATGTGGCGAGTGAACGGTTGGGGGGCAGGGCAGGCAACAAACAAATTGACATTCAATTAGTTACTCGTACAAGCATCCTCGAGTGGAGGCCTCTGTCAGAAGCGATCTCCGGCTCTGGGCTCCGTCTCCCCATCCCCCTCCTATCTGAGGAGGAAGCTGTCAGAAGCAAAAACATTTGCGCAAAATGAAAAATCTATACATACATATGTATGAATAAAGCAGCGTACGAGTACGAGTACGAGTACGTGGACAAGAGTACAAGGGTACAAGAGTGCACATAAAACAAACCCAAAAGCCAATCGATGAGACTGCCAACTGGGGAGCCATTGAGACAACTTCTCTTCTCCACTTGTGGCCATTAGCAGCGAGCAGCGAACATCGAGCATCGAGCGGTAGCTGGAATTGATTTATATTGAATTATTGAAACTGCCAGGCAGGCAGGCACTACAACATCGCAAGCATTGAAAATATTTGCACACTGATTGAAGGGAATTGGCATCGAAATTGGAACTGGAATGCGAACACACGAATTTAAATTGAAATTTCTACATTTTACAGCAGTGGAAAAAACGAAATAAGAAGACAACAACAACTGACATCAAGATTTACTTTTGGTTAATTGCCAAGCAGCAGCAGCATCACCATCAGCACTTGACTTGTCTCCCCAGCTGCTTGGCTGCCTGTCTCCATGTATGGAAATCGGTGTGTCTGCCAGGAGGAGACTGCCAGACAACCAACAGTCGCTGTAGTTGGTTGTAAATTACAGCATAAATTATATCCTGAGACGCTCCTCCGGTAGAGTGTTGTTAAAGTAAATGGACCACAAGAGCAGTCCGAACAGCCAGACCAAACAGCACTCGATGAAAACAAATCACTTTTGCAATTGGGTCCCAGTCCCAGTGCCCGTCTCAGTCGCGACTTTAGCAACATCGCTGGACAGGAACAGAGACAGAAAAGTGGAGAGGCGAGGGCGATGTTCAAGTTTTGCAAATTGATATTTTATTGCCATTTACTTTGCTTGCTGGCTGTTTGATAGTTGGTGGGAATGGGATTGGGAATGGGAGACAGGGGCCAGGCAGGCCATAATTTATAAATCAATTTAAGATTTATGCGGTGGTCTACACAGCAAAGTGCTGGCTAACTAATTGCTACGTCATCGCGCGGCAGTGCTGACCAACACTGGCAAGGAAGTGTTGCCACCAGCGTTTAACATTTGTTACCCTGTAGCAAAAAAAATGGAATGAGAAAATGTTAATTTATATTAAATTTATGTGTTCCCCCTGCTACATTTAGCATAACAAAAGTTTGGCACGGAAAGTAACCAAAAGCCAGACGGGGGATTATGTACTTTGCATGTCTTAAGGCCTCGCTTTGAGCTCCAAGAACTCTACACTATTGTACGGATATGGTTTCGTGTTGTGGGGCTTTTCACATGCAAATAAATCGGTAACAATGTTCGCATTTAGTTGACAAATTTAGCATTTATAATGGAGTTTCGTTCGGACTCGTGTTCAACTGTTGAAAGCTTCTTTTGGCTTCTTTTGGCGGCTGCCTGTCCGATTCCATTTTAATTATTATATTCGCTTGTTACGCCCCTGCACGCTTTTATTTATACAAATTCTATACGATTTCTATGCTGCTTATTGTTTAGGGACAAAGACAGCCACAAAAGCCAAGGCAGATACAAAATAAACGAGCTTTTTAGCCCGTAAAATAGCTTGTTGTGTGGCGAGTGCGAGTGCTGGTGCTTGTGCCTCGAGGCGTTTTGGTGGGCGCTGCCCCAAAAAATACAAAAGCAACACAAACCCTAAGCCAAACACAAACACAGCACAGGCACAGACCCAGACATGGGGAACCTCTTGGGCTGAACCCGCGTTGGAACCCCTTCTCGAGGAACCACAGGTAGCGCGAGCAGCGAGAGAGCAAACAAGCTAAGCCAAACCAGACCCAAAACAAAAGGAAGGGAACACAGATGCACAGATACACTGACACACCGACACACAGATACACAAATACACAGGCAGAAAGGCAAACTGAACCTAACACAAAATCCAGTCAACATTTTTTAAGCATGTTGTAGCCGAGCGACGTTCGTTGGGGCATCGCTTCGCATCTCTTTTGGGCTCGTTAGGAACTTTGGTGTCTTGTGGAGTTGGCCCTCCCCCCCCCCTCCCCCTCTTCAAGTTGCCGATAAATTTGGCCGTAATCTCGATAATGATTGTGTTTGCATTGTTTGTACCCCGTTGCCCGGTTACCCTTTCCCAGCCAGTTTTCTTCTGTTTTGTTTTAAAGATTTTTTGATTATTTTAAGATTTGGGCACGCATGTAATCTGAGCTCCTCTCGCTTGCCCCAACATAATGAAGTCGTTCTCTGTCTGTGTCTGTCTCTCAGTGTTGATGTCTGAGCTGTCCGTTGTCCAGTGTCCGTTCATGGGGTGTAAGATTACCTCGCTAAAAACTAGAATTTCCTTTCTCTGAGGGCGTTTTGTTTTGTTGTGCTTTATGTCCTCCTATGGCCGCACCGATTCGCACCGATCGGATCATCATAATGAAGTCTGACATTAATGGCGCAAGACAAACGCAACAGGTTATTTACTGTTAGCTGATTTGTCAAAAGCGTAGAGGCATTTGTATTCAAATGCGATGTCTCTCTAGTCTTTAGTCGGAGACTTGAAATGGCTAAACGTGTTTACTCTTTTTTTGGGTTTGGGTTTGGTTTGGTTTGGGAGTCGCGACTTGACACCTTTCCATGCATATTAAACATAGTCCGGAACACAGAGCCCGCGTGCCCGTAGTCCGAGTTGTCAGAGGAGGTGTCATAAGCGAAATTTATATCGATTACGTCTCGATATGGAGAACCGAAGCAATGCCCCCAGGCCACGTTCTAAATTGGAGCAACTAACTCTGAGGAGCTGTCAGCGAGCCAATCGAAATCGAATCTCAAAGTGCAAATGGAAATGGGAAACTTGTGGGAGCCATGCCTCAGCGGCAATCAACTGCAACCAACACTGTAGCATGTGTAACATGCAAGCGGACTACGACTAAATGAGCTGTTTGGCTGCTTTGCAGCAGCGCGGACGCAGGCATGAATGCAAAATTAGCCAAGCGCGCGATTCCATTTACCGTGAAGGTGAGTGAGCGATGGATGACAGGGGCAGCAGCAACCGGGGCAACGGGGAAGAACATGGCAATTCAATTTCAATATGTGGCAAATTATAACAATTGCCCATGATATTCAGCAACGGCAACTCACTCGATATCCCTGGCCAGGCCTGGCCTGGCCACACGCACCTACCTCACCTGGCCAAGCCACGCCCCTATACGCCACACAAGGCGAGGCGGGATAGCAGCTGCGGTTGGTGCCTGAATTGGATTGAAGGTGCCCCAGGTATCATATTAAACTGGTTAACAAAAAGTACATTATTCTTGATCAAAATCCAAATATGTAACAAGGAAAATATTATCTATACAAAATTGTTTGAAGTTAGTTTCTAAGAATTTTCCATAGCGAACCCGGGGGGTTGTGTTTTAGCACGAGAAAAACTTAGACTCATGCCTATATTTTCTCATGAGAATTCGTAACATTTGCTGACTAGTGTGATTGCCGTGCGCACCGCAAAAGTTATTACGCATACCAATGGTAGTAGGCTCGGCGCACAGGCAATGAAAATTGTTGCGGCTCTGGCTGCAAATTGTTGAAAATTACCCAGAGACACCGACAGCAGAAGATGGACTACATTATTCATGCAGGAGAGGTAATATATGGTACAGCGTTCAGGCTACAGCGTACACATGACATGTATTCATATTTAGTAATGGACAGATATGTTGCATGTTTATGGCTGGTGGAACTCTCTGTAGTATCTTAACACGTTACAAATAAATGTCATTATTAAGATGCCGACGAGTCATCATGTCATGCCATGCCATGGCATGCCAGGCCGACCATCTCAATGGCATTGTGTGTGCACAAGTGAGAGAAAGATAGAGACCGAGACGGAGATAGAGGAAACGTAAGAGAAAGGAACGGATGCTGATGTTAATTCTCTCGTTTGCTGCTAATTAGCATGCATAGGCATCAAAAGCGGCAAAGTGCAGCATAAGAGAGTAATTACATATAAACACGAGGGGAAGGGGAGGGCAGTAACAGGGGGAGGCAAACGGCCAACAATTTGTATATCAACACATTAATGAAATGAATGATTTCTTGCTGTGTCTTGCTGTTCCTTTGTCTTTCCTCGTTGTCTCTGAATTGTTGTCTGTTAATGCTCCGTTGGTTGAAGCGGGATGGCAATGTTGTTGTAACAATTACAAATGCGTTTATTGATAGATTTACATACACACACACACAAACCAGATGCAGAGTGTGAGACACAGAGGGGAACATGAAGCAGAAGAAGTAATAGCTCCAATACAAAGGGTACGCGAAAGGGTATGATGATTCTCGACAGGTGATTGCCCAGCTGCAACAGATGATTTAAGAATACGAATGTGCAGGGTATCAAATGCTTCGGATCCCGCAAAGCTCTAGTCTTCTTTTCATGTTTTGGCATCTGTTTACTCGATTTACTTGATTTTTGCGTTGGCGTTGCAGTTAAATTCTGCATTCAATTTTTATTTAAATTTATGGGCCACAACTCTGCTTCATAAACAATTTGCAGTGCCATACTAGTACGCGTACATAAGAATGTATATGTATTTACCTATTATATACATATGTATGTATGGTATGTACATATGTACTTTAACGCCCTCGGTCCATGGTCATTCAAATTACCCTCACCAACGAACTAATTTGACCCACGAGAAGATCGACTATTCTGCAATGGGTATCAAGAGTCTCGGAACGGACCCTAAAACTAGTTTGATTTATGGCTATTTATCTGTATTTTTTCTTCCCCATCAGTGCTGATAAATTCTTTATTTTGTTCATCAAAGATCATTAAACCAAAGCATGGAACGATCAGTTTGATAAATTAATTTTTGTGGTTTTCTCTGGTTTCTCTGGTGCTTGCGGTTCAGCTCAGGGTTTCGACCTATAACTAATGATATTGATGGATATCAGATTGCTGAAATACTTTTTCTCTTTCGATGCTTAATTTATGCGTTAGCAAAAGAATGCTTGTGAGATTGCTGAACTTAATGTTAACCCCTGCCCCATCTCATTGTCATTCAGGACAAGCATCCTATTAAAATGTCAATAAATATGTATTTAAGGAACCCTAATTTATATTTCAAGAAAAGTTAATTAAAAAGTCAGCAAGGGTGTTCTCTCTTGGCCAACAAATCATTCAAAAGTGTCACTTAAATTATAGAGACAGAAGACGACGCTGGTCTCCAGAGATAGCCAGAAAAAAGCACAAAAACAAAAACCAAATATGTACGAACAAAATAAAAAAAGTCTCGACAAATTAGTATGCACAACAGGTTAAAAATTGACAAACGCCAGTCGAAGGTAGGAAAAAGAGCAGCAGAAAATGCCAAAAATAGAAGGCATAAAATAATAAAAGCCATAAATAAAGTTTAAATTGGTTTTTTTTACAGATAGTCGCAAGAGAGGGACGCAGGGAAAGAGCGGAGGAACTGGACATAAATTAGCGGGTCAGTCGGGGCCATGAGGGATCCGAGATCCTGCCAACAAGCTGCGAATTAATGTTTCCTCTCAGCAATATTAGATAACGCTCCAGCGAAAGAAACTCGAGACGAGACCGAGAGACCCCGCCTCTCCTGACCATATGGCGAGTCTTTTGGCCAACAAATAAACCTCAGGAGCCAACGAAATGAAAACAAGATAACAGCAAAAGAGCAGGGCTGTTGTTTTATTGAGGATTCGAAGGTTTTAATACCCTGCAGGTTGATATTTTGCATGTCAGCTATGCCTGTGGTTCTCTTATGCTTTCTTATTTACCATGCAAACATTTGCCCAAAGTCATAGTAACTCGTCTGCGAGGGTATGCGAGGCGGGCCAAAAGAACGGCAGTCAGAACAATTACAGGAAAACAAAGAGCAGTCAAAAAAACAAAAACAACAAGAAATAAGAGAAAACATTCTTTTCCATGTGTGTTTCTGTTTGTGTGTTCTTGAGAATGTTTGCTGGGTGTGCGTTTGTGTGCGAGAGCATGCTCATGCTGATGCTGATGCTGGGGCCTGGCCTGGCCTCTAAATGACCGGCTTTGAAACGAGTCACAGGCCGAAACGAGATGGTAAGAGAGTCGGTGGTGGCGTAGCTGAGCAGGAGACGACCTGGCCCCCAAAAGGGTCTCTTAACGATGTGCATGTTTATGCGCTGCGCTGCGTTGACGTCGCAGCATTGCAAGCAACGCACGAACGCGCAGACATTTAAAGCAGTGGAGTAAAAACAACAACAGCAGCCAGCAGCCAGCAGAAACTCCAGCAGGAAGGTAGACAACAACAGTATCGTAAAAAAGAAGAAGGGAGTGGAGTGGAATAAAGGAGAAGGAGAGAGGGAGAGCTTGTTAGCAAAGGCCACAGAGGAGATGCTCTTTAGAGATGAGCGACTTCGCTGTCACGCCCAGCTATCGAATAGATACTACAGATACATATGTAAATATGTAGACACTCTACTCTTGGAGACTTTCCGTTGTAGAGTACACGAATATATTCCTCTGACTACTCTGAATATGTTATGTACTGTGGTTGTAAACGGTGACTTATTCCCCAAAATATTCGTATTGCTCATCTCTAAGTGGTGTTGCTGTTAATTCGCCTTGTTTTTATTTTTGTTTCTGTTTCTCGTTCGGTTCGTTAGTTAGCCAACGCCAACGGCTATGTTAAGTGGCTCGCACAGACACACACAGCACCACACACAGGCAGACGGACACGGCCAAACTCATACAAACCCAAAGAGGACGGGCAGGAAAGGGTAGCAGTTGCCTGCACTGACGCCTATAGATATGCAAATTGTATAGAAATTTAATTACTTGCTGACATGTTTTGGGTCTTTAAATTGGCAACTTGTTGGGTAAATTATTGTCATAAATGTACATACATACGCATGTACACTTCGCTTTAGCTGTGAACGGCAGCAGAAGTTTGCTATTTCACTGTTGGAAAGTTTAATTAACACCACATGTTTGGAAACAGAATGATTTCGTAAAGCGACAAACAAAGTTAAAACTTATTATTATTTAATGGATCTAATGGATGGATGGATCCAAAATTTGGATTCCAAATAAATGTATAAAAGATTACATTATAGTGCTTTAAAATGCTGCTTTTAAATTTTTGTATGCTGGTTGGATGAGATCCTGTATAAATACTAAATGGCTGATTAGTTTCTTAATGCCTTTGAATTGCTATGGAATGCAAACCATCCCGATTAATTAAACGTTTAATGCTCCGATGTCTCGTTTACACCCAGGCAGAGAACGGGATGCAAAGGGCAGAGATGGATGGACATGCCTTTTGCCTATCGCCATTTCCCTTTTGCAATTAACATTTGTGGAACACACGTCATTACAAGATTACGATAAATGATAAGAAGGAGAAGCAGGAGAAGCAGGAAAAAGCTGGTCAGACGGGTCGGTGCTCTCCTTGCTGCTGCTGTTTGTTTGCTGTCGTTGGTGTTGTTGATGCCGCATATTTGCATATGGAGAGACCACGCTGTGTACGCAACTGTAAACGGCAGCCAATTTGCTGGCATTTCCAATACCGATTACGCACACACACGCACTCCCCCTTCCATTCATCTCCATCTCTGCCAAGCGTAGAGGTCAGTGGCTAGGCCAACAGCACACCCCCATAGGCACATACATCAGAATGTGGCATCGATGTGCAAGATGCGGAGGATGCTGCATTGAAACCGAATGCATGCGGTGGCAGGCAAACACACACCCACCCACCCACACACAAACATGAATTACGAGGCCCCATGCAACACAACATTATTGTTTAAATTGCAAAGTGATACTCGGTACATCTGTGCTGCGGGGCATAGAGCGGTACCAGCAACGGGGGGTGGGAGGTGATTTGGCTTACGGAATCCATCTGTGCCACAGAATGATTAGGTTAGTTAGAGCGAAATTGTGTTTGCGATGAGTTTGGGGCATTTGCTTTGCCCAGTTGGGGCCTAAATCAATAAATAGTTTAGATTGGAATTTTGGCCAGTGTGCTGTTCGTTCTTAAAGCCTTTTGAAATGTACATTTTTAGTTACTGCAGGTATGAAAGAGGAGATGCAAGTAGACATTTAAATAGTTCTCTCGTCAATTTACAGCTTTGCCAAATAATCCAATGCATTACAAAATATTTTCTCATTGCCTTTGATGGTGCCACAAAATGTTGAAAGTAAAATCCGATTAGTTAAAACTTTTTAAGAAGTTTAAAGGCTGCTGTATGGACTTCTGCCATCATATAATATTTATATTTCATGGAAAACATATTATTTCATCCCAAGAAATTTAAGACTTCATTTGTAGCCCTTTTCAAAGAAGGACGAGTGTTGGCCAACGTGTATGCACGTACGTTGTGTGTGTAGACGGCTTAAAAGTGGAACTGCGTGCACACTTGAATGAAATCAAAATCAATGTCAACAACAGTGAAACGCTAGTCCCCGGGGCAGTGGGAGATGGGTCGTAAAATTCCGTCAAAGGCGTTTTTCCTCCTGCTTTGAAGTGCTCCTTGTACTACACTGCTTACAAAACGGGCTCGTACTACGGCGTAGTAAATAGAAGGAAAGGCAAATTGCAAAAGAGAGCGAAAGACCAAATCTCCTACCATACAAGCCCACTGAGCCACACACACGGAATACCAGCAGCAAAAACGTCAGTTACTGCAAAAAAGGACAAGGCCTAGGGGGGGGGTGAAGCGTGCGGAGCAGTGGAATCAGCGTAGGCAAAAACACTTTGTGCGCGCGTCAAAGTGTTAAAGAAAGTAAATCGCACATACACATACACACGCATATAAACTAAGAGCGAGAGAGGGGGAAGCAAAGAGAGATGAGAATGCGGAGCTTTTTTTGGTGCTGCCTTGTGTACATATTTGATGCGCTTTTTTCGGAAGCAACTCTCTGCCAATCTTCTTCCACATTCCATCTCTCTCTCTTTTTCTCTCTCACTCAACTCTCTACTACTATGCCCGTCGACAATTTTAAGTTGTGTCGGTTTATTTTTTATTGCACATTGCTTGAAGCGCGGGCAGGAGGCTGGTGATGTGCAGGCAGCGAGGCACTTGCTTTGCTGGCGCCCCAATGCATGTTGGAGGACTCCGGACTCCGACAACTTCAGTGCGGACGACCCCGGGCTTATCTTTCAACCAAACACTCCACCGTCCACTCTCAAAGCTTAACGATACTCGTGCCTTTGTCCATTTGCCATTTTCCATATTAACTTTACCAACGGGAATGAGCCAACTTTTCCGTTCCTCCAGCTCGGCTCCCGCTCCCGCCATTCCCCCGCTTCCCCACTTGACAAAGGCGCTTTGTGGCCAGCCTTATTATAGACTTCGACGCTGTGCCCGGCAAAGGCCTTCCCCCCAAATTTGTGTGCTTGGGTCAATGCTTTGTGAATTTGAAATGTGCAGCAGCAGAAGCAGAGGAGTACTCGGCCGGCAATTACCCGGGCAGTATACTTGTACTATACTATTATAACTACTAAATTATTACTATGCCTCTTTTTTCAGCTCATTAGCGTCGCATCAGCTTGGAAAAGTGGCAGGCAGAGGACGGAGGGAGAGAAGCCACTAAATTATGCCCAGTGCAATCAAGTTGAGTGCGTACTACAGTCTAAATAAGTAGTTGTTCTTGTTGTTTATTCATAAAGGCTTCCCGCACACAGAAATTGTCAGCCAAAGGCCTTTGACAAGAAAAAAAAATGAGAAGAGAGCTTAAGGCAAAGCTTGCAGCGGGAAGAGTGTGTTGGGGAGAGGGAAGCAGAAAAGTGCAGTTGAAACCACACACACACACACACATACCCACGCGTACAAAGTCAAACGAAGTGCTTGCTTTGAGAGGTGCGAAAGGGATAGATGTCATTTTGTTACTCCTTCTACTTCTGCTTTGGTTCTTTTCTCTGTGTGTGTTAATGAACTTGCGGTGCATCATCTGTCTCCTCCCTCACACTCATTCTGACTAGTAGGCAAAGTCAAACACTGCCATCAATAATAATGGAATTTCTTTAATTACTTACCATTTTTGTACTGAAGAGAATCTGAGACGCCAAAGCACACCAGGAGAAAGCCGATCAAAAAGGGTGGACTCCATCCACCTCCATGAGTACTAGCATTTGCACATTTTCTCGCTTTCGTTGTATATTTGATTGTAAGTTGGCACAGTTGGGGTTCGGTTTTAGTATGATTTCTGAATGGCTCACGGGCCATTTTCTTATGGACACAATCTCAGAAATTCCAAGACATTTGGAGTAAAAATAACCGAAACGAACCGATCGTCTCCACGGGTTTTGTTAGGCACAAATAATCATTATCTATAGCACACAAAAGTACTGGCAGAGAAAGAGAGAGAAAGAACAAGAGGGAACAATTTAAGACCAGACACATCAAAAAAACTTCAGTCGGGGTATTAATTACACTGTGCAGCAAAATCACGAAACGTTTTTGCATTCGGTAGTTTCTATTCTCGATTTGTTTACATAGAAACAGTTATGGTGTACTTGTATATTTTTATTTTTGCGATCACAAAGATGTATTTTCTGTTGTTTTGTTGCGCAGTGTGATCGCAATTGTAGCTTGAGGTTCTTGTGTTTGTGTGTGTGGGTGCTTTGGACAATTTCTTGTTATAGAGTAGCGGAGTGATAAGCAATTATGCAACTGTGTAGGTGTCTGTTCTGGTTGCTAAATTGAAATATT
This sequence comes from Drosophila subobscura, assembly GCF_008121235.1. Classification (NCBI taxonomy): domain Eukaryota; kingdom Metazoa; phylum Arthropoda; class Insecta; order Diptera; family Drosophilidae; genus Drosophila; species Drosophila subobscura. Next base: position 10,884,235 of record NC_048531.1, on the reverse strand, counting down.
GTAAATGATAAGGGCAGTGAGGAGCATTAGTAGTGAATGGCCTTTCCGCCTTTGATGCAACAAGCCGGCAAATGCAGCAGATTGCAACCCCCAAAGCACTGCATTTCCTCACAATGGAAAATTTCACGAAAATCAAAACATCGGACAGACGGACCCGCTAGAAAATAAAGCAACGCAACGAACGGTTCGGTTCGGGGCGAACACAACAACACATCTTTCAGGCAGGCCATAAATTTAGATGCCCAAATCATGTGGAATTACATTACGCACGTACAAATGTTTGCTTGTGTGTGCGTGCAAGAGGCGAATCGTACGCGTCTTGTTATGTTTTTAGAACCATTTCAAGTATATTTACGAACACAAAACACACCAACTTGCACGCCGCTGCACATTTCCCACAAGTCGGACACGCACAAGACACAACAAACTCCACTACACACCAATTTCAGATAATTTCTCTATTAAACTCTCTTAATTTAACACTTTTGCGTACAGCGTTGTGTTCAGCGTACGCGATTCGGCCTGCGAGTAGCCATTTTGTTGGTAAGTTATATTTGTAAATATTTTATTTACTTTTCACGGATTACACCTTGCGCTGCTTTGTTTTTGTGTGCGTCGAATTTACTGCCAGTGTGGCTGCAGATTTTGTAATCAAATATATCTTCAGACCCTCAGGAATATACAAAAAAAAATCTCATTTTCATAATATACCCAGGAATACCGAGCAAGACCATGCTGCTCCATTTTGCTATACTACTTAACTTTCTAATTACAACTTTCACCGCCTAACATATATTTATATACAATTGGTGGATCAGTTTTCTACACAATTCGCTAATTTCAAAATTTAATAACAATTCAGATTTTTACATAGTGACTACATGGTGACTACACAATTTCTACATAGTCACAACATATTTATAGAGCATGTATACTAATATACCTACATACCGGATGAACGTTTTCTGTTTATGCCTTAATTTCTAAAAAATCCTTTTATAAGGTGTCCTCGGAACTAACCAGTCTTCTTAAAAAGGTAGTCAACAAAAAGATAAAATTATATTTTGAGGGCTGGGGGACTCATTCAGCAATTAATATTAAAGCGAACATCAAAATCGAAGAATACGAATGGACGCACATCGGTATATTTCGGTATATTTTGATAATGAGAAGGTACATTTTGGTTTAGTTTTGGCGCTCGCACTGACTGCCACCAATCACAAAAATAATGGCCACTGAAGAGCACCAGCGTCTTGCGAAAATAGTGAAGAACTGCCATGAGAGTCTCCGGCGGCTGACAAAGGAGCATGGAGCCCAGGTGGCCTGGCAGGAGCACACAAGTCCAGAGAATGCGAAACGTCTGCTGGAGTACGCCAATGCCATGCGGGAGCTGGCAGCCATATGGGAAAGGAACGACAGCAACATGGAGCTGCAGGCTCGCAGTCGCATCAAATGGGCAATTGACTACATAACCAAGTACTTCTTCACCGAAGGCATATACATGCAGAAGCGACAGCGGGAACAGAGACTGCTAAACTCATACACCAGCGACCAGCAGCTGGGCGAAGTGACGTGCCAGTTCCTGGAGGAGCCACCAGACAGGTTACGGGTGCTGGACGTGGGCAGCTGTTTCAATCCCTTTGCCAATTCGCCGCATCTGGAGGTGACAGCAATTGACTTGTGCCCAGCCACCGATGACGTGCTCCAAGCGGATTTCCTGAAAGTGGATGTTACGCCAGGTCTTACAGGGCCAAAAGTGTGCGAGGGCAGCGTGAAGAGTCTTCCCGCCAGCCACTACGAGTGTGTTATATTCAGTCTGCTGCTGGAGTACATGCCCAGTGCGGAGCAGCGGCTTCTGTGCTGCCGTAAAGCCTACGATCTGCTACGCCCCGAAGGTATACTTGTTCTCATAACGCCCGACTCTCAGCATGTGGGCAAGAATGCGCATCTAATGAAGAACTGGCGCTACTCCCTGGCCAAATTGGGCCTGCTGAGGGTGCGCTTCGAAAAGCTGCCACACATCTCCTGCATGGTGTTCCGCAAGGCCATCAGCCTGGAGCTGTCTCGCCACTGGGCGAGCATTCATCGGGAGGAGGGCATGTGCGAAGCCATAAAAATACCGCAGGACGAAAGCTAGATAAGGCCGGGGGCCATCGGTGTTGTTGTAAATATTATGTGTGTCGACGTCTACTTATTTATGACTTAACTTATCTGTGTTAAATGTGAGTTAATAATAATAATGGTTGACGATTTATCTATATCGTAAATATTCAAATGCTATTGCTTAAGCAACTGTGCAGCAGCTGTCCCTGGTTCCGACTGCGCGAACATCGACGTGTTGGTATGACGCTTCTTCATGACTGTGGAGGCGCCCTGCGAGATTTTCATGATGTTGGGCGGCAGCGGCTTCTTGCGGTCTGCCTCCCATTCGGCGCGATGCAGCCGCTGGCGATGTTTGTACATGTTGGCATTCGAAAAGAAAGTCATTGGGCAGTTGGGACAGGTGTAGAGAACCTCTCCGGTGTGTGTGGAAGTGTGTTCCTACAGAATAAAGCTGGATTAGGCATCCAATTAGAAATACTTTCTCCGGTAAACTTACTCGCAAATCTTGGGGTCGCTTGAAAGCCTTTTCGCACATTCCGCACTTGAACTTTCGTTCGCATTGATGATTGTGGTAAATGTGTCGCTTGAGTGCTCTGGAGTTTGTCGAAGTCTTGTTGCAGATGTGACAGCGATGCTCGCCACCCGGCGGCTCGTGCACCGTATTCATGTGCTGCTTCAGGCCGGACATATGCCGCAGCCAAGTGCCACAAATCTCGCACTGCACGGGCTCGGGCTTGGGACGCGGCTCGTCGGAATGTTCCAGCTCGTGATGCTTCTTGAGATTCGTTTGGGAGCGCACGGTCTTGCCGCACTTATCGCACATGATGACCGTCTCTGGGTCATGCATGTAGCGCATGTGCTCCTTCAGTTTGCGCGCTGTGGGAATTCTGAAACGGCAAAAAGATCAACGTGAAGTTTGGCGTTTAAATTGAACATCGTAGCAGCAACTAACTTCTTGTTGCACTCGGGACAGGTGAATTTGTAGTCGGACTTGGCCACATGCTTGGACACCTTGTGATATTCGATGGCTGCCTTGGTGGTGAAGGTCTTTGGGCACTTTTCGCACTGATAGACCTGCTTCTCCTTGGGTTCCGTCTGGTCGGGCTGAGCTATGTGCGTTTGCTCATGCACCTCCATGGCGCGCGAGTCCTGAAATACTCTGCCACATTGCGAGCACATAAAATGGTCTGGATTCTGGTGAACCATCACATGTTCTGCCAGGTTTTTGCGTATCGTGAACTTCTTGCCGCAGCAGGCCACGTAGCCCGATTCGATGTTGTGCGTGAGGCGGTGATGGCTTCGCATGTCCGCAAAATTCTGCACCAGAAGATTGCATATATCGCAGGACAACTTCTTGAAGAACTTGATGATAATTTCATCGTACTCATTCTGCTGCAGCTTGCGCCGTTCGATCTCCTCGCGGCTCATGCGGACGGGCGGAACCAACGGCTTCGGACGCTTTCGGTACTTTTTGGGCTTGACTACGACCCGCTTGGGTATCTCAACGTATCGCTCTTCCGGCTCAAAGTCCGGCAAACTGTTGTCCGAGTCCCCATCGCTGCTGTCACTGTTGGATGAGGAGGAGGAGCTGGCGCTGTCTTCCGTGCCCAGCACAGCCTCGGCGGCCACAAAGTCATTGTCCCCATCATCGTCATCTGAGGCCAATTCCTTTTTCAGACGATCGGTGGGCTCGAGCTTGGGCGCTGGCTTTCGGCCACGGCGCGTACTCCTTCTCAGCTGGCGGCCGTTTCTCTCGGACGATTCATTCGATTCATTCCTTGTGTTTGTATTGAGGAACTCCGCCAGCGGCACGTCTCCATCTGAATCACTACCAAGGGCCTGCTCTTTCTTAATCCGCCTCTTCGCAGTGGTGGGCCAATCCGAGTTTCCACTGCTCCTTTTCGTAGCAGTTTTTGGTTCAGTGTCCACCGGATCCTCCAGAAGCTCCACCTTGGTCAGCGGTTCCAGCTCGTTTACCTCCACCTTAACCGCTTCGGGGGCAAAGAATCCCTCGGATAGGGCATCCAGCTCAAACAGTGGATTAATGGCCTCTGTCTCGCCACAAAACTCGATGGGCACACTTTTCGAGTCGCTTAGGCGCTGCTGGTGCAGAATATACACCCGCTGATGGAACTCATTGAAACTGCTCACGTTTTGCCAGCACTCCCGGCAGATTACCTCCGAATTATTATCCGCAATGGGTAGCTGCAAATACGAGACATTAAAGTTAGAAATATATTCAACTCTCTCCATTAACTTACCTCAACGAACAGGAAATGTTTGCTAATGGTCGCCCTGATGTTGAGCCGCATCCCTTCATCGGACAGCAGGCCGTAGGTTGCATTGGAGGTAGCCAAACAAAGCACACAGGCTGCCATGATGCTGTGCTATCAAATGCTCCGAATATTGTTCTACAAATCGAGCTCCATTCAGAATTTTATTTGTTTATTAATTTTTGGCAAGAGTTTGTTGTCAACAGTGTGACCGCGGAATTAGCGAAAAAAAATACCATCTGATCCTCAGAAATATACCGGAATAAAATTTCTTATATTATCCTGTAAATAAAACGACGGAAAACATTTTTGAATACTTGTATTTTTAAACCTATTTAAATAGAATTTACCTCATAATTTCCTTTCAACATTAGCAATTACCTTTGAAAATATATACACACAAATAGATCAAATGTACTGTAAATATACGTAATTTTCGAAATCAAAAAGTACCAAAAAGTATTAAGTACCTTCTAAAAAAGAAATACACTGAAATAGCTAACCCAAAAATACCGAAAGTCCACATGATCCACAAAACCCACAAAAAACAGCTGTGCGGATTTCGCGTTTTATTAAAACTTGCTAAAATTACTAGTTAGTTATCCCACTTAATTAATATCCAACCTATCCTTTGATGGCTAAACGTAAAAATAAAAGAACCCCAGGGCAGATACATCGCCACCGGCAAAAACATGGACTGCCTTCATCCAAAGCCACGCGGATGCTGCTCAACAGGTCGGCCCAAGGACCACAGGTAGATAATTCGCGCGCAAAACCCAGAATAACTGTAAGTGCAAGCATATAAGAACATAAGATTATATTATTATTAAAAAACGACGCGCATTTCCGCTTGTCCCGCGTGTGTTGCTTTCATTGTGTTGTTGATTGTTGTGTGAAGTGAATTGTTGTGGTACCCTTTGGCAGTGCGCAAACGCCGTAGCCAAGCAGCACCCGAAAACTTAAGTAGAGACAAAAATTGAGCAAGTTCCAGAAAAACCTTGACACGAATCGCACCATCGAAGGCAGAAAAAGTCCCAATCGAATCCAAGCGGCCAAAAGCAGTTACACAAACCCACCAAAAGTCAGCGAAAAATGGAAGAGATCTGGAAGAAAGTGTGCGCCCACTACGATGTGCCCGACCAGGTGGCCAACGAGTGGTTCACCCGCATCCAGCAGCATCTGAGCACGGACAGTCCCTCGCGTGCCTATCACAACTGGCACCAGATGATGCAGCGCAAGGAGTCCCACCTGGCCGAGTGCACAAATCCGAACATTGTGCTGGCCGCGATCTTCCAGTACTACCACTTTGATGGCAACCGCAGCTGTGTGGAGCAGAACTGCGAGGTGTTCCAGGAGTTCTGCAAGGCGGCCACCATCGAAGATGTGAGTAGCATAAAGAGTGCAACAACAATTGACCATTGTCTATAGCTGTGTGGGCTTAAACAGAACGATACGAAGAGTCTGGTGTGCAACCTGTTGGGACGCAAAACACCCGAAAACGAAGTGCACTGGTGCCACGACGATGAGGCCAACTTGTTGCAGGACGTCGATCTGGTGGTGCTAGCGTAAGTATTTGCTTATACAAAACGAATTGATTGCTCATTTGATGATTCACAAGTTCCTCGCCGGAGGAGTACAAACACTATACGACGCTGCTGCGTTCCGAGTACGCAAATCTGAGTGATGCGACATACAAGGCCATGCGCATCAAGGTGCTGGAGACACTGCTGCTTATACCCTCGATATATGCAACTGGGGAGTACCATGATAAGTACGAGGAGCAGGCACGCGCCAACATACGCAGCGAGATACTCGAGCTGAAGAAGTAATGCTCCGATATTGATTCCAAAGGGCGCTTTATTTGCTGCTTAGCTGTGTATTTAATTGCTACTTAAATGCCTCATTCGAATGCATGTAACCACAACACAGCCAAAGACCAAGACTGCTCCACGGACAGAGGACAGATTGGGGCGTGCATGGACTCTAGAGAAATTTGTATTCAAGTGTAATCAAAAATGTGTCTACTAGTTAGATTTTATGCCAATGTAAACGTAAGCCCTTTTAAGCTAGCCAATAAACCATTCCATACTCCAAAGCACTTTGTTTTACTCAAAGCACATTTCGAGTACCAAGGGTTGAGGGGGGACCGGGGCTCACAGTAAGTATGAAAGGTTTCGTAGCATTATATTTCAAACATTTTTCAATAAATTTCTCTCCCGTTTCGCTAGGTTCCAGCACAGCTCCAACTTACAGAAGAGGCCAGCGGCAGCTCTGCAATGCCACCAGCAGCGAACTATAGGGGGCCACGGGCAGACCACCGTAATGCACGCTTCGAGAAATTCAAAGATGTTCGCGGCAAGGTGAGACGACCAGAGGGCGGGACTCATTGCGTTAGTTAACTAATTCCATTTCGCTTATTTCAGAACTCTCCGAAGCGACTGCAGCAGAATGCACAAAAGAAGAAGAAAACGAATCGCGAATACATGAAGAAGCTGCTGAGCTCCATCAAGAAGAAATACAAAATTAACAAAAGTCCACACTTTAAGCGCAGGTTGGACTTTCGAAGGGATCCGCCCGCTGAGACAAAAGTCTTGCCCAAGCCAAAGTTTTATAGGCCTGCGAAGGTAAGGCTGAGACTGATTGTGTTAGACCTTTGATCACATATTTAAATGAAACGCAGGCGAATGGAAGCTCAACCCCAAATCTTCGCAATGAAACCATTGAGGATGGAGAAATAATTGAGGAGCTGCAAAGCAGCGACGATGATGACTGCGTGCTGCTGGATCCCCCAACGGCTTTCATAAACATCGATGAAGATGATGACAGTGATGGCGACGGACCTTCCACCAGTGACAGAAACTTCAACCTTTGCAAGCGTCGCGCTGAAGTGCTCACCTCGCCTCATCAAATATTGTTCAAAGACTGCCGTCGCGAAACGGCTCTTCAATACACATCGACACCACAGAAAAAACTATTGTATTCCACGGTGGCCCAAAAGGCCCTTTCAGATGCTCCCCCAATCGTTATAGCTGATAGCTTCGAAGAGCCAAAGCCGAAGATTAGCTTGCCAAGCTCCGACTCTGTCATTGTAATCGATGATGCTGCCACGGAGGACGACTACATTCCGTTGCCACCCAATGAGCCCAAAGAGAACGGCTCCTCCAAAAAGAATAGGAAGAACATCAAGAGGAAAAGCAAGAGCAACCGGATGAACGACAGCCTGTTCACCTCTGCCGAAAAGAAGGTGTTGGGCAAGTACAATAGCAACACATTCAACCCCACCGACGAGTCCGAGGAGACTGACAACGAGCCGAAATCAAACAAAAGAGCGGTGATCATCGATGGCAGCAATGTGGCCTTTGCGTGAGTGCTCCACACACGTGGGATGTATCCTAAATAATCCCCTAATCCCCTCAATACCCTGACAGGCATGGCAACTCAAACATATTCTCCTCGGAGGGCATCAAATACTGCCTGCAATACTTTGATAAAATGGGCCACAAAGTAAAGGCTGTGATTCCGATGTTCCGCAAAAATGCGACAAAATCCTCGAATCCCGAGCTCCTGGACAAGCTGCACAAGGAGGGCAAGATTGTGTTTACTCCATGCAAGAACTTGCCCGGCCAAATGTCCACCAGCTACGACGATCGGTAAGTCCTTGATGCAGTTGTTATTTTCCCCATATTTAATGGCTTGCTATTCCCCATCCTTTAGCTTCATCTTGCAGCTGGCGTACGAGTGGAATGCAGCTGTCGTGTCGAATGATAACTACAGGGATCTGATCAATGAGAATCCAGCATTCAAGAAGATTGTGGAGACGCGCGTTCTGGGCTATTCGTGGTGCGACAACATATTCATACTGCCAAAGGATCCGTACGGACAATGGGGTCCCAAACTCGATGAAATTCTAAAATGTTAATTCCTTATTGCCCTTATAACGTTTGTGTTAATTTGTTCAGTTAAGTTAAATCAGTTTAAAAGTCCATGAAGTGGTTTAGTTCTCTTGTGTCTCTATCGCCACTATCGTGGCTCCACAACTTTCCTTTCTTGAGTCACAGCAAGAACTGAAAAGTTGACAGAACATCGAAGATTCTTTGTTTATTTCTGCATTTGGCTGCTCAATCAAAGATTTAAGCAATGTTTTATAGCTCGTAAGAATTACTGTACAAATTTCTCGTATATATTTATGTGTATAAGCGCGTATTAGTATGAAATATAATGTATAATTTCGGCATCGAGTGTTTAGTTTACATCACAGGCGGCTGACCGTTGACCAGGAACGTTGTGGTGGTTGTCGTCGTGGTGGTGGCCACTGTTCCCGCCTCGTAGACTGGCGGCGGCTCATTGATGCCCACCTCCAGGTTGGTGGCAATGGTCAGCGTGGAGGCTGCATTGCTGACACCCTGCTTATGCTCGTAGTATGCTGCCTCGTCGTAGCTGGGCGGCAGATCCAAGGTCTTCGGCAGCACAGTAACCTGGTCGTTCTGGTCGCTTACACTGACGCTGCTGATGCCAGCGGCAGTAGCGGAACCACCATTGATATTGTTGTTTGTCACACTGATTTCCATCTCACGACGGGCTGTAGGAAGAGAAAAGAAAAACACTTTGAAATATAAGTTTGAATTAACGATAGCCGCGAAGCACCATTAACCGATAACTGTTGAGTCGCTTTCAGCTGTTAAAACGATAACATATCGCTGTTAAGCAACATTTACAAATAACGATAACAGGGCTCTGTGAACTGATGAATATCTGTTAAGTAGCTTTTAGCTGTTAACCTCAGCTGACTCTGCTGTGACGTCATCCGAGCAGCTGTTGCTCGTTCGGCGCGTTTCTAAATAATTTCGTTGCTTCTATAAAGTTTCTGTTTGTTGTTTACCTCACGCGGCTGCACTACCAGCAGCGCCAACAAAAGCGCACAAAAATCTAGTAAGTGAAACTATTTGCAGTAGTTCGAGCTGTTCGATCGCCTCACCTTCAGTCAGGTTTATGTAATACGCGTTGGCGCCACGCTAGGGTGAAAGTTAAGATGCATGCATGTGGCATACCGAAATCGAGAGATGTGTAAATGAAAATGTACGCTCTGCGCTGTTTGGACAATGCAACAGGTTTAGTCGCACCAATTTGAACTATCAGCGGGCTGCCGAAACAGGCAAAGTTTCCGCAGTACAAAGTGCAAAGACCGAAACGAATGATTGAACTCCGACTCGTGGCTCATTCGCCAACTAATTTCGGGGTAATTAAAAGTGAAAGCCCGCCAGAGCACAGCTCAAGGGCTAATCGGCATTGACAACTTGTTGACTTCACACCCGACTGACTTCTCCCGCGCTGCCATTCCATTTCACACACAAAAAACACTCAACAAAACCTCTTCACATTCCACAGCAGAAGCTGCTGCTGCTGCTGCCATAGATGTTGCTGCGTCGCGTTCTGGGCTATGGCGTCTTGGGCGCTGGCCTGGTCAGCACTGGTCTTAGTCTTCACACCAACGACTACGACCCGAACTCGCTGGGGATTGTGCGGCTGTCGCGCTCCGCTGCTGCCGTCGTGGATGTGGCGCTGACCTACAAGCGGGAGCTCTACTACAGGGACTGGGACAAGGAGACGCCCGAGTACAAGGCTGAGAAGAGTCGGGTGCACAAGATGGCGGCCGAGAAACTGCTCAAGCTGATCTGCACCAACAAGGGAGTGTACATAAAGGTGGGGCAGCACATAGGCGCCTTGGAGTATCTGCTGCCCAAGGAGTTTGTGCAGACAATGAAGGTGCTGCACTCGGACGCACCCCAGAATCCCATCGAGGACCTGTACAAGGTTATCCGGCAGGACCTCAAGTGCAATCCAGAGGACATATTCGATGACTTTGAGCGGGAACCGCTGGGCACCGCCTCCCTCGCTCAGGTGCACAAGGCGCGTCTGAAGACCGGCGAGATCGTGGCTGTCAAGGTGCAGCATCCGTATGTGAAGGGCAACTCTCGGGTGGACATGAAGACGATGGAGCTGGCGGTCAGTGTGCTGGCCCGAATATTCCCGGACTTCAAGATCCACTGGCTGGTGGAGGAGTCCAAGAAGAACCTGCCCGTCGAGCTGGACTTCATCAACGAGGGCCGCAACGCCGAGAAGGTGGCCAAGCAATTCGAGAAGTACAGCTGGCTGCGCGTGCCCAAGATCTACTGGCAGCTGAGCTCCTCCCGTGTCCTCGTCATGGAGTATCTGGAGGGTGGCCATGTCACGGACCTCTCCTACATCAAGCGCAACAAAATCGACGCCTTTGCGGTGGCCAATCGCATCGGCCAGCTCTACTCGGAGATGATCTTCAGCACGGGCTTCGTGCACAGTGATCCGCATCCGGGCAACATTCTGGTGCGGCGCACACCCCAGCACAGTGTGGAGATCATCCTGCTGGACCACGGGCTGTATGCCAACCTGACCGACAAGTTCCGCTACGACTACTCCAAGCTCTGGCTGAGCATACTCAACGTGGACCGCAAGGCCATGCGGCTGCACAGCGAGCAGCTGGGCATCAAGGGGGATCTGTACGGACTGTTTGCCTGCATGGTGACTGGCCGGCCCTGGGAGACGGTCATGCAGGGCATCACCAAAGTCAAATATTCCAAAGAAGAGGTGCGTCCATCCAACTATTTCTCTCTCTTGGTTTGCTAATGCTAATGTGATTCCATTTGCAGAAGAACACGCTTCAGAGCAACACGTCCCTGGTGCTGCCTCACATTTCGGACGTCCTGGAGCAGGTGGATCGCCAGATGCTGCTCATCCTCAAGACGAACGATCTGATACGGGGCATCGAGTCGACGCTGCGCACACAGAACCGCATGACCGCCTTCTGGGTCATGTCCAAGTGCTGTGTCCAATCATCGTACGCGGAGCAGCGGACGCAGCTGGCCAACACGCGCTCGCGTGTCCTCTGGCTGCGGCTGCGCGAACGCTGGGAGCTGCTCAAGCTGAACTGTTACTACCTCTACCTGGGACTGATTAACTTTGGTTTCCTCGAAGCACTCAAGCAGGTCATATAGCGATAGCTGAATTAAAAGTACAAAACTGTTGACAAATTACCTCGCTGTCTCTGCAGGGCCAGGGCCCGCAGCTGCGCCTCCCGCTTGCGCTTCATGGCACTCTTCAGGGGGATAAGGTTTGAGGGTTAGAAGGAGCAGCAGACCCGTAGCCGATCTCAGCTTACCATAATCACAACCAGCGGCAGCAGGAATACGAACAGAAACACCAGCGTTATGTACATCACATAGTTGGGATAGTAGTAGACATAGGGACCATCCCAGGCAGCGGTATACCCGTTGGCCCACCCAGCGGGAGTGGTTGCCAGTGTGGCATTATCAAACGACGTTGTGGTGCTTGTCAGATTGGCAATTGTGGTGGTAATGGTGCTAACCGTACTATTAATAGCGGGCGCCATATTTAACTCGTTTTGTTACTCGATTTTCTTGATTTTTGCGTAGCACGATTCGAAGTGTATCTCGATATTCCTTCAAAGGCGACGCGGCGAGGCTCGATCGAACTGACTAACTAGACTGGCCCGATAGGTTGGCGGCCAGCACCGAATTGATGGCCCATCCGGGCATGGGTCAGACCTGCACACACACACACACGCCCGGCACATATTTGCTTTGTAATCATTAGCTGATAAGGTGACAAAAGCAGCAACCCGAGCCAGGGGCTTACTTGCGGCTGGTTGTGATTTTGTTCTGTGTTTTGCTGTGTTCTGTTCGTTGTGTGGCCATTTATCTAATGAGGCGATATGATAAATGTGCGCAAATAGATATATACATATCTATGGACATGGACAACCATTTAGGCGAGTGTGTGTGTGCCATGATTTATGGAGAATGGGTAGGGCCGCCAGTTCAGTGGCCCAACTCTTGCAAATATTTATGTTTGTGTTCCACTCACCCGGCTCATCCTTGAGGCTCTGCGACATCGCATAGGAGCGCCAGCTAAGCAGCAGCACCTGCAAAATATTCATACTCGATAGCTGTAGTTTGTGGCAAGCAGAAGCAGGACTAGGAGCCACTTACGCGCAGCAGGAAGATCATGAAGCCAAAAAAGCACAGGGCCACTAGCAGTGCCCCAAGATTATCCATTATGTGTATCCAAATGAGTTAACACCTGGTTGGTTTTCTATCCAACGGATGAGTGGCGGTTGCTTCGTGATTCACGCGAAAGCCTTTGGCATATGTCAAGGCTCAAGATAAGATATGGCCCTAAACGAACTTGATTACATTTTAAGCGTTTGATCGACTTTTCAGCGGCATTGTCTTGTCTTGGCCGTGACTGTGACTGTGACTGTGACTCCCCCGAACTCTGGAGCGATGCGAAACGTTGCAGAACTGTGGCAAGCGTCAACTGATTTCCAAATGGGCCAGGCCAACCCACAGATTGTACTCACTGTGTTATCTCCGCCAGATTGCTCTTTTATGCTTGCGGCCGCCGTGCCTTTGTTTATCTCGAGTAAAAAGCGAAGCAAAAGCCCACAAAGAGATGACGACAGGCGGTGTGACATTTGTTACGGGTTAATTAAAGCCATTGGCCGCTTGTTAGGAACGCTGAACTCTTCCTTTGAACAACCCCTGACCCCAGGTGCCCCAAAGATAAATGTGGAGATATTTTGTCATTCATTTTCCAACACATATATTTCGAATGGTTTCCTTTTGATTTGAAATCAATTGAACGAATAATACAAAGCATCACACGAAAATTCTTAAATACTTAGAGACTAACAACATTAAGTTTTTGCATATATGCATACATATCTTTACATACATATATGTATACATATGTACATCTATTTATTATTCATTGAATTTGCAAATCGTATTCGTTTCTGTTTGTTTTTGTTTCTTAGCTTTGTTCATTGCTGAGATTGGCACATGACTATGGTTTACATGTAGATAGTTTATGTATATTTTTATTTACTGATAATAACTGCAACGTTTTCGATTTCCGCAGTTATTAATTGAATGCAATTTAATTTCACTGATTTGCTATACATTTATTTAGTTGTTGTATCATCTAGCAATTATCATCACGCACACGGTTGGTGTTTGCATAAAAACCAACAAATATATAACAGATTTCAACATCTATATATGCATATTTATATACTGTCGGAGCCTTTTTGTGAGCCAAATCATTTATTACCATTTACTGTTTTTTGTATCCTTTTGGCCGTTGGGCGTGTCGGCACTTAATTGAAATCAAAATAAGAAATTAAATGAAATGCAAACACCCCACGGCTCGTGTGCGTTTGTGTATGCAATTGGCAGCCACTGTAAAAGGTGTCCGTGGAAATGAAAGGATTTTTGTTCACTTTTTCCACATTTAATTAGCTGCGGCGTTCGATCTCGATTTCGCTTGCGTTTCCTGTTCAAATATGGAGCACATAAAGACATGCGAAACATTTATTATTTATTTAGGTAGAAAATATACATGAATACGAGTATATGTGCATATTTGAGTGCTCGGATAAGGAAATGGTTGGCTGCATATGCGAGCTGGAATCCCTCTGCGATAAAAAATCACACACTCTGGAAATATTTAAATTTTTATGCACATTTATTCAACGTTGCTCCTCCCCTGGGCTGGACTCATAAAAAATTCATAGATCTGCTCTGCTTTGTGGCCTTAAATTATGCCTGCTTGGGCGTCTGCCTAAGTGCCGCCTTGGAGACCTTGCCTTGGGGGCCGAAATCTTACCCACAGGCGGCGGGAGGCTTTTGGCAAAGAGAGAGATACATTCAGGTTGACATTTTAATTAATTTATCCGACTATTTCTTGTTAATAGTTTTGTGTTGATTCTGCGTTTACAATGTAAACTAAAATGTCAAACATATAAGACCTTAATCAAATGAATACATACATAAGAATCTGCACACACACAAATACCAAGCCACAAGGTAACATTTTGGGCAAAATGTTGCAGAAACACACGACACAAATCAATTTGCATAAGGATAGAACTTTCCAACTTTTGAGCATTGAGAGAAAACTTTGCTCTGCACTGCCCTAGAGTCGCACCAGACACGGGGTATATTGGCGGCACAGTCCATCCGTCTGCCCAAGAAGAGGTTGGTAATTACCTATGGGCCACACGATATCCCTTTTACACCCTCAAACCTTACCAAACTTAAGGCGGTCGTGCCAGGAATTGCTTCAGGCGAAAACTTTCTCTCAAAAGTTCTGGCAAAAGGGCAACATACGGTCGAGACTCTTCCCTCTACATGCAGATTCTCTCTTTGTGTGAGTTTAATTTGAAATTCAAATTTATGAAACTACAGCAGAGGCAGAGGCAGAGCCTTGCTTGATTTCCCACTGTCCAAATATGTGTGTCGGAGTGAGCAGTGCCCACTCTTCCACGTCACTCGCAAATTTGTGGCATTTGCTTGATGCTTTAACAATTAGATAGCCTACTCTTTGGGGCGCCACGAGCACACATGAATCTTTAGCTTTAGCTTTTTTGTTGGGCTCCTGCTTTTATGTGGTGTCGGATGCGAGCATGAATGAAAAAGCAGACTGCTCAGCTGGAATCAAGTTGTTGGCACAATTAGTAGGGGCGTGTCGGATGGGGGCAAGGGGGCGTGCCAGTTGCGGCTTTCATTATCGAAACGTGCCCCGTTTTTGTCCGTGAATGTTGAGCAAAATTAATTGCCGCCAGGCAGGAGAACCAGGCCCGCCCCTCAGATAGGGATTGCTCAAAGTTTTGTTTGAATGATTTCATTAAGATTATTTTCGGCAACAAAGGATCTGGAAAATTATAATTTATAATTAGCAGCGACCGAATGCCGTTCGTTCTGTTTGCTTTCGGGGCGGGTCTGGGGCTGGGGCCTCTCTTTATGGAGATTCTATTGAAAAGTTTAATTATGATTTTTGTGTATTTTTTAAATGTTGCCAAAAGTTTCGTTCTGTACATGGGCCATAAATGGGTGTTTCCTGCCTCAATTTCGCATTAAAATTGAAGTAGAACTCAGCGCCAGGCAGGAAGAGAAGGCCGGCCCTGGTGGAAAATGTTGTACAATAAAAGTTTAATGAATTACAATTCACGCTGGGCGGATGTCGGCGGTGTGGGGCCAGCTGCCAGCTGGTAATCCATGGAGGAACAGCAAAAACAGAAAACGAATCAAAAAGCCAAAAGGAAATGAAAATATGTCGACGGAAATGAGCATTGACGCCGCCCGATGGCTGTGACTTTGTGACCCAGGGTGCCGCACATCCAGACAGCCATTCCGGCCTTGTCCTGGTCAGAATCTCTTCCTCTGGTCAAGTTACATGCGCTGATTTGGCCAACAGAGTGGGCGTGGGCCCTTAAGTTGCCATTTCATCATTGTCAACAGCCGCAGAACGATCCAGCGAACGAACATCGAACAAACAATAAATATTGTTAACAATTTGTTTGCTCTGGCTGGGGAAATACGAATAGAAAGCCATTGCAAATATTTGCACACGCCCAGGGCGGCCCAAAGCGGAAATCGTTTCCTCTAAGGAGTACGCGTCAGACAGAGACAGAGACAGCGAAAGAGAACGAGAGAGGTAGTTGGAGTGGGTAGCTTTGCCAACCCTTCGGGGCAATAAATTATCATCATCAGCAAATGGCAATGTGGTTCTTCCTGCTCCTACTGCTTTACCCTCCCGCAGCAGACGTTTACAGTTTCCAATTGCCATCCGGCCCTGGCCGGTCTTCCAATCCTAGGGCATAGATGTGTGTGGAGTACGAACTGGTTGCGCCCCTGGTTCTGGCCACGTAGGTAATGCGGCATTAATTAAATCAAGCATCATTAGGCAGCGAAGGACAGAGGCGGAGCTTGTGGGCGTCGCGCGGTTGGAAGCTTAATGGGAATTATTGCATTTGGACTTGCAGCTGCACAGTGGTTAGCTTCACTTAAGCTTTGCATACTCATTGGCCGTCGTCATTGGTAGATCGTGCGACTGTTTAAATTATTTCAATTCTTGTAGTGCTGCAGCAGTCATTTACTGTATTCTTATTGTATACATTTTTTACTTTTGCTAGAAGTTCAACAGTAAAGAGAAGCAAAATCAACAAATAATAACGGAAGTTCAACCGGCACTGCTTACTGAGCGAGGCTCTCTGAGTGAACTTAAAGAAAAGAAAGCTCTCTCTCGAGCTTTGCTCACTGAGCGGCACGCTCGCAACTCCAAACGTAACGGATTCTCTCACTTGATCGTCTCGCTCGCTGCATTTCGCTTTCTGGAACTGGCTTTCGTTGAACGATTTACAAAACGAACTTTTGAAATCAATTTGTGGCCACTGTCCATCCGTTAAATTGAAAAACCCACACAGACACAAGCTAGTCCAACTGCTGTGGCCATTGCGTAAAATTCCATTTGCTGGCGAACAGTTTTATGGCTGCCGCTTCTGTCTAAATGAGTATTTCAGTGTGTGCACATGTATGTGTGTAATGTGCTCAATTGGCCATGCGAGAATCTAAGGTAAAATGATTTTTCAATAAAGCAGACCTTCGTCCGGCCAGGGCTTGCATAAGCAGCACACAGTCAAAAGCAGGGAGCGAAAACAGATGAGAGGAGAGGAGAGGAGATGGAGAGCTCGTTTTCGCCCTTTCACTGGTTTTGAATCTTCTTTAGTGCATTGTCTCTGCTAACGGAATTTAGTGTGTGCCTGGCAGCTGGCCAGAAGTGGGAGGAGAATAGGGAACAAGTATGTACATGAGCAGCCGCTGAGCTCGCGCTGCTGGTGGATGGTTAAACAACGGAAAATGCACTTGGCACACTCTCACACACAGGCATGCTCATGCTCGTACATCCACACACAAAGGCTCTCTGCTCTATCGCAGCTACTCACACGCAGCAGCCGTGTCCGGGGCATTAAGCCTCGAGGGTCTTAGGCGGTGGCAGGCGCTCTGGCTGCCATGCCACTGAGACGGATGGACGGACGGACGGACGGACGGACGGGCAAGCAGCCTCTTTATTGCCTCCGCTTGTAGGAGTCGTTATTCACTTGGCCCAGGGATTTGGTGTCCGCCAGCTCTTTAAATTTAATTTGCTAAATGTAATTCGATTCAAGTAGCTTTCACCTTTCGCCATTTCGAACTGACGCTGAATTTTTCATAGTTCTATGCCCTTGCTCTCTCGCTCTGCCACTTTGGCATGAAAAAAACGATGAAAAACTAACAGAAACAGAAAGTGCATGTTTTGCATATTGCTTTGAGCCCTCAACAAATATGCGAATATGTGAAATTTCCTGCTGCCTGTTTTTTGTGTGAAAATCAAATTTGGCGGCCCTTCCGCCGCCAGCCAGCCCCCTTTCCTGCTTTCATTTGTTGGCAACAATCGTCCATGGAAACAACAACAACAACTAAACTTGACTAAATGCAATAAACTGACCAAGTACCGGCCATTGCCACTGTTGCGGTGGCAGCTCGTAGCCAAACTCGGTCCATGGCACCGAGTCCTCCCACTGCCCCATAACCCCCTTCCTCCACCCGGCACGCCCCACTGAGCTCTGCCAACTCAGCGGAATTTTCAGTGCTTACCATTTTTGGTTTCCTTTTTGTGTAGATATACGACTAGGAAATGCAATTTGCTCATTTTTGCATAAGACCCAAACAAATTTCACTCTCCCCTTCCCCTTAACTGGTACAATTTCGTAATTGTTGTTGCCAAAAAGGGATTTAAGCTCCCCCAATTCTTCTTGGATTCTGGGAAGCATCTCGAGTTACTGTTTGACAAGAGTCAGCCCTTTGAAAGGACCAGATGAAAGGAAGATTGCCAACGCTTTCACAACTCAACCGTTCATGTGTCCACATGCCAAAGGATGCGCTTATCATGCCCCGAATACCTCTACGAAATTTACAAAATTCCCCCAAAAATGCCACCCATGAGCCCGCATGCGGTGCGGACTCCCCGCCACCCACACTCACCTGTATTTACGTAAACGGACGCTGCTCGGTCCCGGCGGCATCCAGCAAACTCAAATCGTTGAATGTTTCACAATTTTGTAACACTTGGCTGCAAGTGGCGTTAATTAAATCAAAATCGATGGCCACACGATGGTGTCCGGAGACCCCAACAAACTCTGGCTCTGGCTCTGGCTCCGCATCCCCCTGGCCAGCTGCTGGCGGCTCCTGGGCTTCGTCCTGGGGCAGGTGGCAGTTCTGCTGGCAGTCCACGGCATAGCACAATGTTTGCTCGGGCCCCTGTCGCAACTGATGCTCCCTGGTCAGCAGCATCTGCAGCTCCTCCACGCTGTAGTCGTAGTCGTCGTATTCATCGTCCATCAACGACTGTTCCGAGTAGCTCTCGTCGTCGTCATCGCAATCAAAGTAGCCGCTCTGTTAACGATACAGTGAACAAGTGAGTGAGTGAGTGATTGGCTTACGCTTGTTCCATAGAAGGATCTCCATCCTCCATCTTACTTGACAGTCCAGGCAGCGGCAGTTATCACAGAGACTGCAGCTGAGGCCCAAAATGTCGGCTGCCTCCTGGTACAGTTCGTAGCTTGATTTTGTTTGTTCCTTCACATAACTCTGATGTTGCTGCTGCTCCTGCTGCGGGTAGTTGGTCAGTTTGTTGCTGTCCTCATTATGCATGCTCCAATTGTTCAATTTATTCTGCTGGTGGGGCTGCGTTCCAGTGCCACCTCCGCCTGCCGCCCTGGTTCGGGGAGCAGCTTCCTGACTGTTGCTCTGATTTTTCAAGTGCCTGCCATTGTTGTTCCGCCCCTGCACGCCTGAGTGGCCCACAAATGATGATGTTGTCGACGACGTGGCCGCTGAGCTGGGCTCCGCCTCATTGCTGTCGAGCATGGTAAATGAAAGTTTATTTAGCTTTTGGTTGACTAAACTAAACGCGCATCAAATGCTTGCAAGTGGAGCGGAAGGAGGCCAACGATTATGAAGTGGTTGTGGGAGGAAGTGCCATACATACATACATACATACATACATACATAAGTATGTACATCTTTTGTACATAGTGCGTGCTAATGCAAGTAAAGTGTGAAGGCCGTGAGACTGTATCGATCCTGAACCCTGACTCTTATAAAATATGAAAATTCCCCCATTATCCAGGGAACATTTTCACTTCAGGCCACAATAAATTAAGCCCCGGATGTTTGCCGAACAGAAAACACCTTCTCGGTGGACAGGGAGCATTCCAGACCGGAGGCCATTAAAGGAGACTCTGGTCTGGTCCCCATGCTCTCTCTCTCTCTTATCGGCATGCAAAATACTGTGAAAAAGTGCAAATGCAAATTCTTGCAAAAGAAAAGTTTGTGAAAAATTGTGCAAGTTATTTTGCAACAAAAGTTGATGGAGTCATTCTTGTCGGTGTCGCAAAAGTTGATGAATGTGCGCCAAAGAATTTGCACCAGAATTTACTCTCGGCACGGCCCCCAAACTGGGAGGAGAGGACATTTTTTGCCTTCTGCTGACGTTTACTAATTAAATGTGCACCGGGTACTAATAAATCAAAGCAGAAACGCCTCCATCAGCAGCAGGCATCCCGTAACACCCTCAGAAACTGCAAATTAATGAAATTTTCCCGGCCGCCTTTGCATCGAAATTTTCAGTGAACGAACTTTGACATCATTATTGCAACAGGGCAGAATAAAGAGAGGCTGTGTGTGTGTGGAAAGAGACACAGAGGGCACGTCGCAGCCGCGTCGCGTTGAGCCACGAAAAGTTTAGGAGTTCTTGAAAGTCTGAGTGATGGAAGGGCGCACAGGGAATGCAGCGGCAGCTTTGGCGGCAACTTTTCTCTTTTGGGGCCGCTCAAGTGTTGCCGTCTCGCATGCGTGCCGTGCCGTGCCGCGCCACGCCGCACCCGTAAAATATGATCATTGCACTTCAATATGTACAGTTATGGGAAACCATTGAGGCATCCCCGGGCCACAGCCACAACCATAACCGGCGACGGGCTGGCATGTTAATCAACTTTTGCCCGCCACCCTTTAAGCCGCCTCTCAGTGCCACTGCGTTCATATCGCTTGATGTTTATGGCGAACGCGTTAATTTTTCAATTTCGCAAATGGCCGCATAAAGTCGGCAGAGCGGGAGGCACTCGCAGGGGATGGCAGCAAGTTTGCGAAGCGATGGGGGGATCAGAACTTATGACTTCATGAACAATGCAGAAAAGTTTCGCCGAAACAAAGTATCCGCTGGACAGATAATTGAATGCAGGCAAGATGCGGACAAGTCCGGAGCAAGTGCCATTCAGTGCAGCAAACTGGGCCAAACTGGGACAAAAACATGACCCACAATGGAGGCCATAAAAACTGTATAAATCGATGAGAAAGAGCTTCTAATAAGGGGGGAATTGGGAGTTTGCAACAGCATCTAGTTGGAAAACCGTTTCTGCTCTTGCTGCCACCTTTTATGCTTTGTATTTGGGGCAGTAATCGATAACTAACGAGATATTTCCACTTATTTCCAATGGAACTTATTTCATTTTTCATCTCTCTCCAGTTAATGAGAAACCACTCTAGCGCCGGCATGTGGCAACTTGGACGAAAATAAATAAACCCAATAAACCCCAAAAAGCTTGCCGCAATTTTCAACGCCGCAAGATGCCTTATAACATTTATGAGAATTTATAAGTTTTTTTTTTTGCGCCAGCCAGAAGATTGCTTCACCCACACACAAACACACACTTGTGCACAACCACACATACACATGCATACGAATCCATGACTGCCATACATACCTGATGTCTTCCCTTCCTTCATCCTCCGCTGCCGCTGCTGCAGCTGCAGCGCTCCTCCATTTTTCTTCTTCGAGAAATTTCAGAAACTTTGTCTTCTTGGCAATAAGCGTTGATTTGACATTGGTGCATTTCTTCTTGGCCAGCAGCGGCTGTGGCGCACCACCTGCTGGGGGGCCGACACCACTTCCACTTGCACTTGCCCCCCCGGTCGCTCCTGATTCGCACAGGCTTCCCCTAGTCGCTGACAGGCAGCCATTGTTATGGCCGCTCCCGTGGAGTGTGTTGTTGTTGTGAGTGTGGGTGACATTTTGGCAGGCATTGCCGCTGACGCTGCAATTGAACAGTTTTTGCAGGGCCGTCGCTGCCGGTGAACACATTGTGGTTGACATTGATGTAGCGACAGGATTTACGTAGTTTGAAGCGCATCCTCCTAAAGTTCCTGTTCTCGTAGCCGCGCCCGCTGCCACTGTTGTGGCACTGCCAAAACTTTTGAATTTATGCTGCACACCCACACCCACACCCGCAGCACTCGGGGAGCAAGTTGCCTCAATTGGATGCGCCGCCGCTGCTCGGCTCTGGATGCCATTTATTTCACGCTTTGTTGCCGCATATGTGCCCAGGTCCTGCCAAGGCAAGACAGAATAGGAGATGGTTGGACAGTTAGATGGCGAGCGAGACTAGTTTAGGGTCGAGACCACATGCGGGCGGCTGCTAGCATGGAAAACTTACCCCATATGCATTATAGCTGGCATTAAGCACATAAATGGAGTTCTGATTGCTGCACTGATAGACCATGTCGTCCATGGTTTGGGCTACAGAGAGAGAAAGAGAGAGAGAGCTAGTGAGACTTTTATAGAATTATGCAAATGTAGCAGTCAAATCAAACAGCAGCAGAAGGCGCATTTGAAGCTTTAAGAGTAGGGTAAGGCAGTTCAAGAGTGGCCGACTCCAGAGAGCTGAACTGCCTTACCTACCGATTAGTATACCTTGCACGCCGCCGCCTTATCTCAATCTCCATCTGCAGCAACGCCGCAGCTGCGGGAGTTAGTGAGTGAGGGAGACAGAAAGGCAGAGCTCAAGAGTGAAACTTTAATTTAAATTCTTATTGCTGCTGATTGTTCATGTATTGCTATTGGTATTGGTGCTTTTATTTATTGCTGCTTACACATTGAACTTTCAATAAATTTGGTTTCGGCTGCTGCTTCGCAACTTTGCGACAGCTGGCGTCTGGGCAGCGATTTCTGCTGGGCAAAAGAGGCGGAAAGTGTTGATTTCTGTGAAGGATGGTTCCTGTCCAGCTCCTCCCGCTGCTTCTGCTGGTGGTGGCAATCAAAGCTACAATTACCACCGCTGTACACGTCCAATTGAAGCGGAAATTTATGCGGCTGCTGGAGCGTGTAAACGTTGACGGCGCGTTTATCCTCGCCACCGTTGTTGCTGCTGCTGCTGCTCCTCTTGCTTCTCCTGCTGCCGGAGCTGAGCCAGCTCGTTAGCCACAGGGATTGGATATCTTGAAGCGAGAACGACAAAAAAGAAGGAAAAACATAAGCAAATTGTGTTCCACTTTCTTTTGTGTTGTTTTTTTCGGTCCACGCACTCGGTCCCAGCCATGGAGATGCGGAGGCATTGAAGAGCGAACGACTGCCTGGGCAGGCATGATAAAATTTCGTTTGAAAAGCGAGTTCATTGAAATGAACAGCCCTGCCCCGACCCTCTCCCTCTGCTGCTGGCGTAGCCACGTAGCCAACACGCAAAATAATCAAAATAATCCTTTTTTTGTTGGCTTGGCTTTGGGCTTAGTTACGGAGACCGGGATAGCACCGGATCGGACTGGACCGAACCCCTCTATAGCTGGCTTTTGGAGAGTTTTCTGTTGTCTGGGCTTAGTCCGGCGATTGTTTTCAGCTTGCAACAATTCGCACAATTGTGCCCAGTGTACGCAATTTAATTGTTGTTGCCGAGACCTTGCGCTCAACGCAGTTCCATGAATCATGAAATTAAATTGTAATCCCTGGATGAGTGTGAACAATAATTGAAATGAAAATATGGCTGCGTACAATTGAAAGGCAATCTATTATTAGGGGTATGGTTTTAAGAGCTTATGCTTTTAACGCAAACGATTCTGGCATTGTTTTTCTTTCGTTTTGGTGAGAGCAGACGCTCATAACTGCGTAGCTCAGGCCGAGCAGTGCAGTGGCTTGCAGCTTATACGCACTGCTTAAACTAACTGTTCTACTCACTGCTCTCTTGTCAATGCTGCTCTGTGCTCTCGTGCAAAGTACGAAAGCTATTTGATGGGCGATCGCTTTGTCACTAATCATTCACAGTTCGCTCTTTGGTAGTTTTTCTTAACATTTGTTTGTTTGTTGCTCCCCTTGCACAGATGATTGCTGTCTGTATGAACTTCAATTTGTAAAGCGTTTAAAATTTGTGTCCCGCTTCCTTGCACTCTTGTACGTACGTAAATATAAATCCTGACGGCCACAGCTCTGGCGAGGACCCCATTCATCAAAGTGTCAGAGCAGCTGTTGAGCAAAAAATCTTTTGTCACTTGCTGTCAAATCCCAGCACCAACCCGCAAAGAAAGAGTCAGGGCGGAGGTCAGGGCATGGACAAAAGAAAAAAACTTATGCATACGTGTGGGCAAATCCAGAAAGCAACACCCAAAGGGGGAGAGCAAAGAGAAAGGGTTCGCTTCGGTTCGGCTTGGTTCTCGTTGTGCTCGCCCCTCGTTGAGCATCTCTAATGAGCGGCAATAAAGCAAATGTGATGGCAGGTGACAGAAGCGCACAAACACGCACACGCACGCACACGTATCCAACAATTTGCACATTATAATTGTTGACACACACTGTCCATGTGTGTGTGTAAGGTGTGCGAGTGTGCTTGTGCGTGCGTGTCATTAGTGGCAATCATGTTGGAGCCAGAAATCCTGCTTTGATTCCATTTTATTTTGTGCTATTTCTGCCAGCCACCCCCTGCTGCTCCCCCTAATTCTACACATGCTAATAATAAAACTTTTATTTATTTTGGGATTTTCGTCAACTGGTCGAAAGGCAAACAAAAACAGACCTACAGCAATAATAAGCCACCCAAAAGAGAAAAGGATGGGCAGGGAGAGCGTGAAGCAGAACCAGAAATGGAGAGCCGACCAGAACCAGAGCATGGCATATTTGTCATAATCAGCGTTTAGGCATAGGCATAAATTTGAATGAGTGCGCATCGAAAAACTGAGAGTGGAAACGAGATAGAGAGAGAGAGAGAGAGACATCCTTATCATATATTAGGCGCAGTAGCACTGTCCCACTCCCACCATAAGCCCACCAGCTGCCTGCCAGAGATGCTCCCCACCAGCGTTCACTGTCACAGTGACTGGCTGTGGACAATAGTGATTTGAAGCGACAGCAAATTACCCGCAGAACAGGCTCCGCGCCGCCCATTTCACGTCACAGTTAATGGACGGGCATGCGATTGACAGGACTCGCATTGCCAGTGGGCAATCTCTGCGAGCAAATATTTGACTAAAAACTGAAAAATCGGGGAATCTGCCAGAGAAGAGAGTGCTGGAAAAGCGGCTATCTGGCAATGTCCATATTTGAGCAAGACGGAACGGGGCGAAAGCGAAGCTTGCTGGGCCATAAATTTGATGCGTGCATAAAAAATGTTATACGATTTCCTTCGACACACATAAATGCTCGTATCTTTGCCTGAGTCACGTACGGCCAGGTGTCGGCCCTGGCTATGCTCCGTTCTTGCCTTGGCCATGTGCCCAAAAAAAATCTTCGGTAACAGGACGAAACGAAGGGAATGGATTCGAATCAATAGGCTGCTCAATGCTGTTTTTCATGTTTTATATTGTTTGTCCTTGTTATGTGTTTTTATTCTCTCAAATATTTATTGCATTTTGTTGATTTTGAAAACCAAAAACCCGCAAAATTGTGCCAAAACGCTATCCGTTTCTCATAGAGAAATATTCGTTTATTTCATTGTATTTTGTTGGTGTTTTCTGGTCTGTTTTGTATGCGATTGCATAATAATATCGTTTGTGGAATAGGCCACAATGGCAATAAATTAACATTTTATATGCCTTGTTCGGCCTCCCTCCTCCCCCAGTTGGCTTCTCCACTATACAGTTTGGTTAAGCCTTTTATGGCGCGATTACGGGGAGAAACATTTTTGGCATTCCAATAAGCAGCTATCGAATGCCGTAACTGGTCCCAAACTGGTCTAGATGATGATTAAATTCCTGCATATGTACTTATTGGCGCACTGGGATCCTTCCAAAGAATTAATGCAAATCTTCAAGTATCTTGTCATTCAATGTTTTACCAGTTATTTATTTATTTTAATTATGAACACATACAGCAAAAGAGCACGCTAACAAGCAAAACAAATCAAAATGTAAGCTCTCCAATGGCAGGATAACCGGAATGGAAAAACAAGCACCAGCACTGGTAAGCTCCAAGGCATCTGGAGAGCATTTCTTGCAAAACATACGAGTACATTCATCTTGTTCTTATTTTTGGACAGCTGGAGAACACTTCAAGTGGGGGGAAGCAGATGGAGAATACACACAAATAACAGGAGAGGGAAGCCCGTTAAAGCTCAAGGAATAATCCAATGTCTCTGCTTTCTCACTGCCACAAAACACACACAGCACACACACACACAAGCCCTAAGCAAATGTTTTCTGCTGTCGCGAGAGCATGTATCGGAGCCCTCTCGTAGCATCTTCCATAGCCGTTGTCGATAGGAGAAAACACAAGAACTTGGACTAATTAGAGTCGAAATGTCAAAATATTTACTCTGCTTGTTTGATTTGCCCCGAAACTGGACACCAGAGATATCCACAGGGGAGGAGCAGTGCAGAGCAGAGCGGGCAGGGAAGTGGCAGCCGACAAGGGGATATCTTTCAAGTTTGCGGGCGGCACTTGAGTTGCAATGAAAAGGCCACAGCAGAGAATGGAAAACGAAAAAGAAAAACCGAAAACAGAATCGAAAACAGCAAAAACAAGGCAGAGAACATTAAATTCAAATGGTTGATGCCTGCTAAGCAAAAGAAAAGAAAAGAAAAAACCTGACTTCAAGTACATGGCCATTTCGGTATTCAGACTCGCCCCCATTCCCACACCCTGTGCCAGTGCAAACACATTAGAAATTGAATGGAAAAAAAGAGAGAAGATAAAGATTTAATTCCCGGGTGTTCCACAGCAGACAAAATGTTTGCCCACCAATAAGAGAACAAAAGAAAAGAAAAAGAATCCACGCTTGACACTAGAATCCCAGCCTTCAGCCAGAGTACACCAATAAAACGGGTAAGGCGGAGCGGGTAAACTCTCTCGGTTGCTGCACTTGTGTCGCCAGAGTAACTGTAACCGATTCTCCATGATTGCCTTACCTTATTGCTGGCATTAGTGGTACACCCTGCAGCCACTCAGCTGAGCACACAGCTTAAGAGAGAGTAAAAGCTGAGTGCGATTGATTCAGCTCTTCTCTGATATTCCCCTTTCGAGCACCATTCGCAGCGGGGTAGTGGCGAAGATTAGCATGCGCTCATAGATAACTGTATTTGCACGTGACGTCTGTCGCTCTCGCTCGCTCATCCATGCCTCACTGCGGCTCACTCTCACTCTCCTTCCGAGTAGTGCAATAATTTCTTGTTAGACTCCAACTAAATGCAAGCAAATTTTGTCATTTGCCTGAGACGTGAGCTGATTGCATAAGAAGTTTTGGGGCTTGGACCGTGGCCATAAACGTCTTTGCCTCCTACCGCATTAGTGGGGGAGACCTGCCACGGCCACACAAAAGTTTTCCAAGCCTGCTAAACTCTCTGAGCAATTTCATTATGCTTACACCACTCCAACACACACATAATATGTCTGTACATATGCATTTGGTAGATTTTGTGTACATTAAGTGACAGAACTTTAATTTCTGTGCCTGTTTTGGGCTCCCCTTTGGGGTCTAAGACTCAAACAAAGAAACAGCAGATCCCCGGCACGTGCCCCGCCAAGTCCTTTATAATAAATAGTTGAGTCACTTAAGGGGATTAATGTTGAAATTAGTTTATGCCAATGAGATTAGCCATGACATGCCAAATGCCAAATTCCACTCGAACGAAGGCTGAATCTAGTACTTCTCGTGGAGTTTTTCATTAGCGCCCCGTACGCCCCCACATTCAGCATGACGTGTAATTTGAATAACATTATCATTTTGTTATCATATCAGCAAACTACAAGGGATTTCCATTTCCACATCGACACTGCAACATTGTGACCGCAATTGAAATTGGTTTGATAATTTATTTTGCATATACACGGCGTATGTGTCCCATGGTAGCCTCCATCTATTCTACGCTCTATGCTGCTCTCTCTACTGCTGATAAATGAACAGCTAAATAGCAAGCAAAGTAAACAAAAAGAGAATGAAAGATATAGATATGTACATGTGTTCCTATATGTTCTGTGGATTCTCCCAAAATATAAATATTGCAAGTCTAAATTCGATCTACAAACCGCCTGCCCCTTACGTCATTGCTTTGCTCTCTTTTAGCAGAGAGTTATAAGAGTATACCCTTGCGGAGGGTATTATAATTTCGATGAGACTGTTGCAACATAAACCTGATATAAACCTAATCAGGTACAACTTCGTTTTACCCCTTAACATTTTTCTTTTGCTCATTTCTATCCTTCTTTCGTTTATCTATTATTTCATGTTATATACAAATATATTTATTTCCTACTCCATAAGATTTCAACATGCTCCAGCTAATTGATAAGTTAACAATTAACGCTCTCCCACTCCCTTTCTCTCGCGCTCTTTCTTTCGCTCCACAAACAAAACGTTTCTCTCACCAACACATGCTCACACTTTGCCGGTTCACAAAAAGCTTTGTATATAAGAGAAGAGAACAAACATTGTTTATTTCAGTGGCGTTTCAGCATTCGGGCCAGCAGCGACGCTTTTCAAGTTATTGGAGCCAACCCCCCACATACGGCCTCTGTTGCGAAATCAAACGAGCACGCACCTCCCCCTCTACCCCCTTAATCAACCCGTGAAATGGCCTTCGAGGTGCTGCTCGCCCTCACGGCGCTCATCGGTTACTTGCTGTACAAATGGGCCCAGCCTCCAGTTGGATACTTTTTGAAACGGGGCGTGGTCCATGAGGCACCCGTTCCTCTGCTGGGCAACATTCCGCTGCCCATGCTGTTCGGCAAGGGCTCCTACCCGAAGCAAAGGTATGTACCAGAAATGCCATAACTTCAATTTGTGAAACATTCTCTCCCCCCTGTTCTCCAGCATTGCGGTGCACATGCGTCTGAAGCAGCACAAGGTCTATGGCGTCTTCAGCATGCGCGATCCACTGTTGTATATCGCCGATCCGGAGCTCATCCGCCAGGTGGGCATCAAAAGCTTTGAGAACTTCACCAACCATCGAAAGGGCATCAGCGATGCGGGTACCGACAGCAGCAGCCTGTTGTCCAAGAGCCTGCTCTCGCTGCGCGACCGTCGCTGGAAGCAGATGAGGAACACATTGACGCCGAGCTTCACCAGCCTCAAGATTCGTCTCATGTTCGAGCTGATTCAGGCCTGCAATGTCGAGGCGGTGGCGTATCTAGAGCGGAAGCTGGTCGAGGATGGAGCCACAGAGCTGGAGCTGAAGGATTTCTTCACACGCTACACAAACGATGTGATTGCCACGGCGGCCTTTGGCATACAGGTGAACTCCTTCAAGGACCCCAACAACGAGTTCTTCACCATCGGACAGCGAGTCTCACAGTTCAGTATTTGGGTCATCCTCAAGGTGATGCTCTTCATCTTTCTGCCCAAACTCATGAATGTAAGCACAGATTTGACTTCATTGTAGACTTAAAACGGAGATACATTTTTCTCTTGTCAGTTCCTTCGAGTTCCCGTGATGGACATGAACAATATTGACTACTTCAAGAAGCTGGTCTTTGGCGCCATTGAGCATCGCAAGGAGCACAACATCGTACGCCCCGACATGATTCAGCAGCTGATGGAAGCCCAGCGGAAGTTCAGAGAGGAGCAGGAGGCGTCTCAGGAGACGACCACACAGCAGGATCGTGCCGAGTTCAACGACGAGGATCTGTTGGCCCAGTGCCTGCTCTTCTTCTCCGCTGGCTTCGAAACGGTGGCCACCTGCCTGAGCTTCACCAGCCACGAGCTGCTCATGAATCCCGAGGTGCAGGACAAGCTCTATGAGGAGATCATGGCAACGGAAGAGCAGCTGGGCGGCAAGCCCCTGGACTTTGACACTCTAATGGGCCTGAAGTACCTGGACTGTGTGGTCTCCGAGTCCCTGAGAATGTGGCCACCGGCCATTGTCCTCGATCGCATGTGCGGCTCGGACTTCCAGCTACGCGACGAGGAGGGTAACCTCGTGGTGGAGCTCAAGCAGGACGATCTCATCAATATTCCTGTCATTGCCCTGCACCACGACCCGGACAACTTCCCCCAGCCCGAGCAGTTCCGACCAGAGCGCTTCGACGATGACCACAAGCACGAGATAAAGCCCTTCACCTACCTCCCCTTCGGCATTGGGCAGCGCAGTTGCATCGGCAATCGCATGGCCCTGATGGAGGTGAAGGCTCTGCTATATCGACTGGTCCTGCGCTTCCGGCTGGAGCCAGCTGAACGCACCACAACGGACATGATGGGCAGCATTGCCGGCTTCCACATGATGCCCAGGGAACTGTTTTGGTGCAAGCTCGTGGCCAGGAATGGCCAGGATGGTGAGGTAAATGCCCAGGAAAATTAATTAATCACTGGCCCTGGGCCATGGGAGTTCAATCCAAAGGGCAATTCCCATAAGCTTATAAATAATAATAACGTTTAAAGTAACACAAAAAAAACAGAATACAATGTAGTGAAATTATTATGTTTGCAAACCCCGCAGACAAGGTGTTGCCTATCTGAAGCCTTATTAAATTTAAAACAGAGTAGAGCGCTGAGTCTGCCAGGGTATGTAGGGCTTCGGCGTTCCGTTCCGTTGCCTTTTTCGTTGACAAAGTTGAGGAATTTGTCGCGGCAATGCTTCAGTTTTAGCATTTTTCGTTTCGTTTCATGCTGCTCCTTTGGAAGAGCGTGTCGCAGTCCGAGATTCAAAGTCTGGGGCAGGCGACAAGCCACGTCATAATACTGTCAGGGCGTGACGTGGCCCCAGCAACATCAGCAGCAACGACAGCAACAAGAGATGCGACCGCAACACACAGCAAAAACAGCACAAAGAGCGAAAGGAAGGAAGTGGGAGCAGAGTCATGTGAGTGTCGTGCCACGCCTTGTTCATGGATGGAGGAGAGCATAGGTCAGAGGGAAGCGGCTGAACACCCACCCACCCACACACACACACTCGTGCATACTCATGCACATGGGACATTAAGGATTATTTATTGGGAGTTATTTTTCAGGAGGCATTAAATTTTTTGGTACAATATGAATTATATTACACAAGTGTCATAAACTGCGCCAACAAAAAGGAGCGTGGAATGGGCGGCAAGTAGCGGCGGCAAGTGACAGGCATTCTTCTCTCTCCGCTTGCCGCTCTCCACTCTCCCACTGCAGTGGCCAGCCATCGATTGACTCTGAAAAGTATGCTGTAAAGCACGGAGAGATAATTAACCTCCAGATTGGCTCACTGTTGCCGTTCGTTCTTCCTTGGGGTCTGGGCTCAGTAGCGGCTCAGTGAATGGGCGATAGAGCGAAAGAAAGCCAGATAATTAAGCTAGGACATTTGAGAGGCAGAAAGCAGCACATAACAGCGCTCTTCCGTGTTTTTACCATCCCATGGCAGGAAGCGAAGAGATCATAAGCCAAGAAACTGGAACTGCCAAGATCCTCTTCATATTCTCATCAAATTTAATTGATAAAGTTTTGTTTCTCTGCACCCATTACACCCCGTTACTCCCCATCCCCCCCTGTGCCTGTGACGACCCTGGAGCCTGGGGGGCAAATCCTGGACACGCCTATGGTCATTAAGCTGGCACCCGAAAGGCAATAAAAAAAGCAAAGGCAATTACCAGATATGGCCATTGAGTACACCCTCACACTCGCACGCACACACACAAGCAATTATTCACACAAAGTAACACACGTAATTAGTTGCATACAACCGTGGGGCATGGCAGGGCAGGTCAGTGGGCAAGGGGCAGTATTCATGGTGGAAGAACTTTCAACGCGACTAGAATTAGTTGAATGTTTTTTTTATTGGCCACCTTGTTTGTTGTTGCCCAACGACTCTGTGAGATTGAGTCACATGTGGGCGGGCAGGGCTGTAACCTGCAACAAAGCTGCAGGCAATCCTTAGCATACTAAGCATACATAGTGTGTGTGTGTGTGATTGTGGGTGTGTGTGTGGAAGTCTACCACAATATTTGCTTAAAAAGAGGCAAAGCGAAAGGCAAAAGCAAGGGCAACAGCAACAGCAACAGCAACAGCAACGGTAAAGTGAAATTAAAGCGAAAACGAAAAGTTTCAGAGATGCTGCCGGGGATAACTAAGCAAACGTTTTGCGGTTCTCTTCCCCGTTTGCCCTTTGCTCTTACTTACCCCTCAGCTCATTTTATGTGGAAAGTTTTCGAGCTTCCCGGCCCGCTGCCGGCCATTTCTCTGGAAGCTTCAAGCTTTTGTCTGTATTTGAATGTTGCCTTGTCCTGTCATCATCGCTGTGCGGGTGTGCGTAATCTTGAAATGCCAGCGTAAACATCATAAACTGTGGCGACACACACACAGACACACGTACACGTACAGGAGGAGGAGTTCCATTTCTATTTCTATTCTACTTTGTTTTGCTTTGTTCACAGAAACCTTATCAATCAATTCAGCAGCGCACAGTCACCCACGCATAAGACACAGAGGAAGAGTCGAAGGAGGAGGAAGACATGTACATACATATGTATGTATGTATGTATCTGGGATATAGAGCAGAGGTCATAAAGAAAGTTTGGCGCCGCGACCGCCAGACGCCTGCAGAAGCATTACAATCTCCGTCTCCTTCTCCTCATTCGCTGCCGACTAGCCGACGACCGACGCGTCGGCAGACACAGAAAACAACGTATAGAGGAATAAAATAAAATGTGAAATGTGGCCAAGGAGCAGAGAAGTAAAAGTAGAAGATGACGATACAATGATAATGCCAAGAACAATAACAAGCCACGCAGAAGGCAAAGTCCAAGGAGCCGCCGTCGCAGCGGACGAGGGACCAAGCGAAAGACAAAGTCGATAGCAGCAGAAGCGAACGGCAAGCAGCCGAAGCAGCAGCCAAAAGAAAAAGCACAAGCCGAACGAAACGAATGCTGAGCATTAACAATTTGGCAAACTGTCGCACACGAGTAAGTATTCCCCCTTTCCCTTCCAGCACCCACAAATCCGCTGCTGCTGCCTGCGCTGCCGCAGCGATGCGTTTTGCGATAAGCACGAAGCGATAACATTTGGAGCGTATTTTGTGTGCGTGTGTGTAAGTATGGCAAATGTTCTCCCTGGCAAGAGCGTGAAGCAGAGATGGGAGCGTGACATTTTCTAGGCGATGATATTCGATGCATCAATTTAAAGGGCATTTGGCGAACAATTTTATGGCAAATTTATTCAAAGAGATTTGATTTATTATCAGGAATATGCTGATGGTTCATGATGGTTCATTAATAGCACAAAAAAACACAGCTTCCGTCTCTGGCTAGAGGTCCCACATCATATTGAATCCAATTAAATGGCATGTCATTTTTCCATTCCTTGTACATGTACATTCCCACACCATAAAACTTGAGAATCTTTACAGTTGTCCCCCCCAGTTGTACTCTGTTTCTGTGCTACTTATCCTGCAATACGTATATTCTATATAAATAAAAGGAGCACGTCGCCCCGTCTTTGCCCGGAGAACGTTGTTAACGTCTCTTGAATTCGGTGTAAGCAAGTTTTTCCCCCATCCATAAGAACATAAGAAGCACACACAGAAAACACACAGAAACGAGAGAAGGAAAAGCATAATTTGAAGAGTGCTCGAAGGGAAAGTTTCTTGTGTCGCTGGCAAGTTTGCGAGGACCCTCTCCTACAAAAGAGAAGCCACACTCGAGCACATCCACCACAAGAGGGGATGTGGAAAAATAAGCATAATTTTATTTTTGGTTTTTATTTAATGTTTCCCCCCCTCGCCGCATTACAGCATATTCTGCAACATGCCTCAGCCATGAGAATGAAAATGAAAATTGTATCTGGGGGGGATTCGAGTGCAGTGTTTGTGTTTGTGTTTGGTGCTCCGTGGTTTTTGGACCGCTTTATGCTGGGAACATTATGTATTGTCTAGTGCACACTGGGCCTGGCCGGGCATAAATTTGCATGGCTGTCATTGTCATAAGTGAGGGGGAGAGAGCACAGCCACACGATAGTGGGAATGTTCGTGCACATAAATCCCCTTTGTCCGTGGATGTGCGACATATTTGTGTGACATTTTTCGGTTTTTCTCCCCCCATCCGCATCGTAGCAGTGACATCATGGTGAGAGGATGTGGTGCCATGTGGCAGGATGCTGTAGGTAAAAAACTTTTAATATTTTTGTGCCGCCAGCTGTTGCCATCGTCGCCTAAGGCCCAACCAAGCGATGGCATATTGCTGCCTCATGCACCTGCATCCTGCTGCATGTGCGAATGCAATTGCCTGTGAACAGAAACAAAACCACAAAGTGCGCCGCAAAAGTGTGCTACGACCATCAAAAGATTCTGCTGCCATCAGCTGACGAGTATTTATTCCCCCGCGCTTGAAATTTAATTAGCGAAGCGACCATTGTACGATATTCAGTGCAGAATTAACGGAAGGAAGCGCCCTGGAATGCGGCTGCGACCCTACTTCCTTCGTGGAGCTTGGCTGAAAGGAATCCCGAGTCCCAGAAATGGCTGACATCAGCGCTACATCCGCTCCACTCTGCCCCACTCTGAACTTTGCTGCTCGCACAAAACAATGCCAACTGTCCAAATGCCTTCGAGTTGGCTGCCCTCTCCCGTTCTCCCGCTCTCCCACTCGCTTACAACAACAGCTGACGCGCTGTCTCTGTCTTATCCCTAACATCTCACCTAACCGTTAATGAGAGGCCAGCAGGTAGTCGCCGGCTGTAGGTGAGAGAATGCCGCGAACGCAAACTGCTTGGGGGGTAACTGTATAGAGCGAGAGAAGTAAGGAAAGGAAAGGAAAGGAAAGGGAAGGCGTAGGCTTAACTTACTTTTTAGAAAATCCGCCAGCGTCGTGAAGTCGTTTATTTCAACTGCGTTTTCAGACGTAAATGAAGTTAAGTTACCGTTAGACCGACCACCCGCTGGCGGTGTCTCTTGCTCGCTCTTCAACTTTCTTAATTCTCTTTTCGGCTTTTGCTTCGCTCGCCTCGCCTCGCCTCGCCTTGGGTGTCGCTGCTGCTACTGTTGTTGCTGTTTTTGTTGCTGTTGCTTCCTCTCTGTCTCTGCAGCAGCAAAGTGCGCATAAAAATTAAAAAAGAAAAAGCAAATGCTGATAGGAGGGAAGGATGGGGGGGAGGAGATTCGTTAAAGTGGTCGCTCGCAGAGGCACAGATAGAATGTGACAGATTCTTGTTGTTACTTTTGCTCTTGAGCACCTGGAAAGGGTTCGGGAATTTCCAAAGGATACGCTGGCTGGCAATCTGTGTACGAATTCTGCCTACGGTCTGCCCTCCCCCTGGGGAACAGCCAAATCTCCGAGCTAATTCAAATCTTTGAAGCTAATTCAGATTAAGTGTTATTTTGGGTCTCTCTGCAGCTGCCGCCGCTAATGTGCCAGCAGGAGTGGCTCTCAATGGCCTGCGTCTGTGTTAATGTCTGTGTGCAGGTGTGACAATAAGTACAGTTAATGACTGGCCGCCAGGCGACAGCTGAGTGTGAGTACCGTTACCCATATATGTACATACATACCCTCACAGAGGATGTACAACTTTTGATGAGACTTCTGTCTCTGCAAGCCACAAAACTTTAGCTCCTTTATGCTTTAACTTTTGTCTTTATTTCAGCTTTCAAATTAAATTTGCGGCTTGGCAGCTGTCGGCGCTGAGGTTCAGTGCTGCAGTTTAGGCCAAAATGCAAATACAACCAATTTGGCCACGAGGCAAGCTAATGTTGGGTGTAATGTCTGTCCAAGGCCAGAGCGGCGATAGGAGAGCTGAGATAATAAATAAAAAGCGTTGGCCAGAGGGCGGCTCTCGCCAGAGGCTCGCTCGCTGAAAGGGAAGCTGGGGGAGCACTTAATAGTTGCCTTGCGTATCCATTAAGTAAACATGACTCGCTAAGCTGGCCATGGGGCACGGCGAGACAGGGAGCGTGAGGGAGAGGGAGAGCGACTGTGGGAGAGTGGAGCTTGTAAGTGTATGAGAGCCGCGGTCACACTGTCAATAGACATTGGGATTGTTTGGCTTTGCCCCGAAACAGCAACATCAAAAGAAGGCAACCAAAAAATAAGTGAAGGCAGCACCAAAGACAACGATTTTGGTGTGCTTTTCTTTGCTGTTTCTGCTTCTGCTTCTGCTTGTTCTTGTTCTTGTTGTTTGGCGCACGAATGCGTATAAACGCTGAATATTTAATAAATGCGAAAAGGGATGCGATACACGCGCTCACACTCGCACACACGCGCCTGGGGAGTGAGAGAATTGCCTTCTGCTCATTCGCTGATTATAACTGGATTGTACGCGAGCGAGAGGAAGAGAGGGGCTTGGGTGCGAGGGGAGCAATGTTTTGTAGTGGAGCACAAAATGCTTTTGATATTTTATTCATGCTTCCCCAAAGCTCCCATTGCTGTCAATTGGTATTAGGACATAATAATTTATTGATGACAGCAGCAAAAGGAGAATCAGGAGCAACAGCCAACCACTGGGGATGGGGGATGGGATACTGTAAGCGGCTTAGGCCATTCGGGCGATCCGGAAATCGTTTATAATTCGCATTCAGCGTCGCTTCGATTCGATTCAAAGCCAAAGAGTCAAGCGCACAATTAACGAGACACACACACAAAACACCCACGAACCGTTTGCCCCACTCAATGAATGTCTCACACGACGTATACGTAATATTTGTGCATCCACAAAATCAAGCGCCCGCGCACGTGCACTGTCCTCGCCGTACTTGATACAACTGCCACATGCCACAGCACTGGGATGCTGTCTGGCCTGCCACAACACAATTGTCGTTCGAGTCGTGCTCTGAGTTTCGGACTCCGAAACGAACTCCGAGCTGCTGCTGCTGCTGCTGCATGCAACTCGTGGCACTGGGCCAGTGGCACACGCAACCAGCGCGCAAGCGCGGTGAGAGCCCAGTGCCGTCCCCCCACTCCGCCACACAGGACTGCTCGTAGTGTGAAAATGTTTCAGGATTAATATGCAAAAGTGTCGCTGATGACGGCGCCTAGACGGGACTTGCCGTCGTCATTGATAGATTGTCGTAATGAAATGCAAATTACTTGTCAATAATTTTCTGACAACTTGCAGTTCTACGGCACATTAGTGACTGCCCTTTGTGTGTGTTTTTGTGTGCAAAAGCGACTTATGGAGGGTTCAATTTCACATCTACATCAGATAATATTCGTGGCGGCTTAAACCCATTTCGTTCTGCTGCGTTCTTGGCTTAAATAGCCATTGAAACTTTGTCCTTGCATGGCATACGTTTAAAACTTTTAATAGTTTCCCAATTCAATTTGCGTAAACTAAAAACGTAACTGAACAGAGATGTCCGAAGGGGCATTTAATTAATTCACGAGCCATTCATTTGCCTTTCATTCGATGTGGCATTTAATTGCCAGCCGGATGCCAGTCGCGGTCAGGTCTAATAATTTGTCCCCCTGTCAATGGGGAAGAGAGTCGTGGAGTCGGAATAAATATTTATTTATGCGAATTCCCCTGGGCAAGCTCGTAAATCTCTTGGCAACCTCCACCCAATCCCTTTTCGCTGCTGCAGCTGCACGGCCGAGTATTTATGACAGCGACTATTATACACTTTATTATTATTATTAATATCGGTGCCTGGGTCGCGTACAATTGAGTGGAGCACACGGCTGGCTTCCCAGTGCCATAAATTGCATTTGTCCGCGGATGTGAATGGGCACAGGGGCACAGCCACGTGGCGCGGATCGTTGACGGATTTTAATTGAATTGAAGCCGCAACAGAGTGTGGCATAAATCAATTCGTTGCGTTGAGTGGAATGCGACGAATAAATGCGAATTGCATTGTCTCTAAGCAAATCGATAATGGCGGGTGGAAAATGGCAAATTAAATTTCCCCCAGAGATGTTTTTGGCGCAGGAACCCAGCATTCGATGGAACGGCAATTTGAACTGACTTAAACCAACTTTACAGAGTCCCCTGTTCAGCCGTGTATTTGCACAATTGAGTCGTGAAAATGCCCGTTAAACCATTACGCGGCCTGTCCCTCAATAAAATTGGCGACATTTTGCACGGGGTTGGATGCATTGACAGCCTTCTTGTCTCCATTCCAGGTGCTTTCGTAGTCCAGGCCCATGACTGTCATGTCATGGGCTAGGCTTTTGGGTGGCTCTGCCTCGCAGCTGGAGACCCGTTCGAATGCGCTGCACAGATTCTTGTGATCGTGATCGGAGCCGCAGGTGCAGTGCTCCGCCGGAATGCGCGACAACTTGTAGACGGGCACCTTGGTGGGCTTGGAGCAGCTGTAGGCACAGATCAGCACCTGATAGTTGTAGCCGAAGTGCCTGGACCTGAAAATGGCGCACCCAATGCGGTCGCTTAGGCCCGAGACAATCTGCAGAAAGTGTCCAATCTCCTGGCTGAAAAATATCCATCGAATCAAGTTCCCAATCGGTGGAGGCTTGCAAGGCACTCACCCGCCGGGCGCCTTGCCCGTCATTATGCTCTTGGCATTCGAGTACTGGTACTGCTCGTACCAGGTCTTCATCTGCGCCCGCACAATCTTCATGTAGTCCTGTTCGCCGGGAAACTTGTTGTACGCCGTGTTGTAGCCGGCGCCCGCGTACTCCATGGTGGCAAAGCATCGAAACACCTTGCCAATGGAGCAGCGATACGCGGCGAAGCGTGCCAGCTCGGCCAGCTCCTCGTGCCACTGCATCTTGAGCATGCGGCCGGAGGGTGGCAGATCGTGCAGCTTGCCCCTGGCCACAATGTTGCGGTATGTGTTGTGTTGCCGCACAATAAAGTTACGCGTCGCAGTGGATATATTGAACATGTTGCCCACGCAGCCAGTTATGAATTTCTGCCAAAACAAAGAGCATCAGTGGGGATCCTGCAGCCTGCGGGCGTCTTACCATATCGTTTTTGCAGCCAATGTTAGCCTGGCCCGCACAGGAGGCCACACTGCAGTAGTCCGTTTTGGTCCTGCTCGGCCGCTTCAGCCGCTTGCAGTATTTTGGCATCTTCTTGGCACAGACCTCGACCAGAAGCAGCACTGCGGCTGCGTACCACAGCATGGAAC
The DNA here is from genome assembly GCF_008121235.1 of Drosophila subobscura. Classification (NCBI taxonomy): domain Eukaryota; kingdom Metazoa; phylum Arthropoda; class Insecta; order Diptera; family Drosophilidae; genus Drosophila; species Drosophila subobscura. The sequence goes on along the minus strand of NC_048531.1, from coordinate 10,845,702 downwards.
CCCAGCACTTCATAGTCGCAACGAAACTAAATGGAACGAAGCAAGAATCTCAGCGAAAAGTGCGCACTTGCAGCTGCCACTTGAGGCCACATCGAATTCCATTTATTGTGTGACGAATTCAAGCCTGACAGATTGATATGTTTTTATTCAGCTTTAAGCTAATGTTTCGCTGTTCTCTTTCGTGTTTTTTGACCCACTTTGGTCCTTTTTTGCAACACCTCCTTGTAGGCAGCCTTTCGGGATCTGCCCAGGGGCTTGCCTCGCATGGCAAAGTTCCTGTAACGAGCGGCTATGCTCTGGTTGTCATGCGCAGCCTCCACTGGCGCGCTCTTTGGATCCATGAGATCGCAGCAGTCGGACTCGTCGCACATGAGACGCTCCTTGGCGGAGCACAGCGCCTGGTAGGCGTGATGGATGCCAAAGCGGCACAACTCGCCGGGCAAATGGCCCGTGGGATAGATGGGCAGGCAGTCGTGGTAGCAGCTGTAGATGCACTTTGTCAGATGATACGTCCACTGGTCTTTTTTGTACTGCGCCATGGCACAGCCTATGCCCTCGACGGAGGCGGTGATCATCTGCAGATAGTGTCCCACATCCTGCCTGGAGCACCAAACAGAGGGAAGAGAGTGGAAGAGATTGCCAGACAGATCACACTCACTTGGTTAGATTGTTGCCACCCAGAATGGTGGTCAGATCCACGTAGATGTACTCGTCCTGCCACGCTCTCAGCTGCGAGCGCAGGATCTTGAGGGGATCCTGATCGCCACGGAACTTGTTGTAGGCCTCGTTCTGTCCGGGCATCTGGTAGGATGGCGAGCGCAGGCAGCTGTGCCGCTGCAGCAGGCACTTCATCACACTGAGCTCCGCCAGCCAGGTGAGTCGCTCGTCCCAGTGCACCGTCAGCATGCGCTGGGCTGCCGGCAGCTTGTGGAACGTGCCACGCGCCACCTGATTCCTCGCCACATTGTGCTCCCTGACGATGTAGCGTGCCAGCGAGTTGTCAATCCTCAGCAGCTGTGCGCCCGCAGGACACGCTGCGCTGTCGAATGTCTGACAAGGTTTCAGCAGGGTTCGACCCAACTCCCCGTCGACTGGCACTTACCCGCGAGTGTTTGCAGGCCAGATGTGGTCCAGTGCCCTCGGAGCAGGCACCCTGCGCGCAGAAGTCGAACTCCTTTGGCTCGCACAGGCAGCAGCGGAGGTGGAGACACAGCCAGATGCAGAGCCAAAGGTGCAGCAGCCTGTCCACTGCCATGTCTACTGATGGCTGCTGTGACAGGTTTCGCCTTCCCGCCGCATTCCAGTTACTTTCGGACCGCGGAAATCGCCATTTGCCAGCCGTTGGCGTGTCGCGTAAACAAATTGCGACTGCAGCTGCCGTCGCACATCAATCCGACAGCATGTCTCGTGTGTCGCACATCCCGTTGGTCGTCCTTTTGTGCCTGTTCTACGGCTGTCATGGCTGGGACTACTGCCAGGAGCATTGGTGCTCTGGCCCAGCACTCGAGCATGTGGCCTGCAACAACAACGGCGTAGGGAGCGGCCTCAGCTCATTCCTTAACCCTCTCTTATTTGCTGTTTTTCCTCCCCCCAGAGCTTGGGCGCGCAGTGCAAGCGCGAGGCCCGACTGGTGCCGCTGAGTGCCGAGCTGCAAGAGTTTATTGTGCGCCAAGTGAATCTCTATCGGAATCGTGTGGCCTCGGGCACATTCCGCAACTTTGCGGCCGCGGAGCGCATGGCCAGCATCCAGTGGGACCCCGAACTGGCGACGCTCGCCGAGCTGGCGGTCAGGCAGTGCAGCCTGGACACGGACAAGTGCCGCAACACCAGACGCTTCAAGCACGTCGGCCAGATCGTGGGCCACGTCATCTTCAGTGCGTATCGCTTCAGCGATCGCCAGCTGATCGGCCACAAGATCTACAATTGGTTCAAGGAGTACAAGCGGGCCACAGAGGGCCTGGGCCTGGGCGATCCACGCGCTGCCACCGCCAGCTTCCGGCAGCTCATGCAGGAGCGTGCCACCCACATGGGCTGTGGCGTGTTGCGGCAGCGTCGCCATCGCTGGCAGCAGCAGTTCATCGTCTGCAACTTCGCCCGCGAGAACGTCTACCACGAGCCGCCCTATGCCAGCGGCCACAAAGCGGCGGCCGGCTGCCGCACGGGCACCAATCCCCACTTTCCCCATCTGTGCGGCCTCGAGGAGCACTACGACGTGAATGCCGTGGATCGTTTTGCCACCAGGAAGAGTCTCGTCATCAGAATGAAGTACAATGGGGGCCGCTGAGGGGCTTAATCTATTTCGGACTCTCTTTCAGCGATAAGCGTCCAAAGTCCCAACCCACACAGAAGTGCGTTCCCCCTTTGATTCACTTAAATATTCAATTGTTTATTGGTTGGAAATACATACACAAAACAGTCACGGAAAACTTCTCCTAACTCAGATTCTCCTGTCGATTGGGTTCGATGGTGACGCGCGCGTAGGGGCTGCCAGCACCCACCTTTCTGCGCATGGTGACGCCTCGATGCGGCCGCAGACCCATCACAATGAGGTAGATGCCGACGGCGCAGAGGGCGATGAGGGTGAGCACCACCAGGCCGTAGGCCCAGCGCGGCCAGGTGTCGCAGCTGAAGGCCTCGTGGCGGGCCGAGGTGACGAGCATGCCGCGGATGCGCGACGGCTTGAAGCAGCGTCCGCCAGTCTCGACGGGCAGCCGCTTCAGCCAGACCAGCTCGCAGTCGCAGTGAAGCGGCAGACCGTTGAGGTCCAGCTCGGTAAGTTGTCCAAAAACCGGAGACAGCGTGGCATTAAAAGAGCGCAGAATGGTGCCACGAAAGGACAGCGAACGGAGCGTGGGAAAAGACGAGCCTGCCTTGGGCAGGGCGCCGAAGGCGTCGCCATCAAAGTGGTTCATGTGGCGGCTGTTCTGGAAGCTGAGCGACTCCAGCAGCTCGAGGCGTGCCAGCGCGTTGGCGGCCACGCCCTCCAGCAGGGACATGTCCTCGACAAACAGCTGGCGGACTTGTGTGAGGTTAGCCGTGTCCTCGGGCAGCAGGCGCTCCAGCAGATTGTCGCTGATGTCAAGCTGGAGCAGCGCCAGCGGCAGCTGGGCGGGCACTCGCCGGAAGAGATTGCGCCGCAGCGAGAGCTCCTTGAGTGGAGCCCCAGCGGGCAGGCGCAGCTGCCGCAGGCTGCAGGCATCCAGGCGGAGTGTGTTCAGCTTCCAGTTGATGCCCAGATCCCTGTACAGATCTCCCGTCTGCAGCTGCGCCGTCTCGTTGAGTCTGCGGTTCCAGGAGAGGTCCAGCGAGGTGAGCACCAGCAGCGGAGCCAGCAGCTGGCCCGGCAGCGAGCGCAGATTGTTGTGCGCCAGATCGAGCACCTGCAGATGGGGCAGACCCGCGAAGGTCTGCGCCTCCACCTGCGAAATGCTGTTCCAGCTGAGGTACAGCTCCCGCAGACTGGCGAGCCTCGCGAAGTTGTTGCCACTCAGCTGGCTGATGTTGTTGTGCATCAGATTGAGCTGGTGCAGGCTGTCGCTGCTGAAGCCTGGCGCCTTGTCCAGCGCGTTCCACGACAGGTCCAGCGTGTCTATGTAGAGGGGCAGCAGCTCCGAGAGGTCCGCCGTGCGGTATTCCTTGTAGCTGCAATCGATGCGCAGCGCTCGCATGCCCCAGGGCGCGGCACTCACGTTGTTGCACTCGCACGAGTGCCGCGTGTCCCGCTTCGAGTCTGGATAACAGAAGCGGTCCACCTCATCGGCGGCAATGTTCTCCGCTGCCAGACTGCTGGACACCAAAGCCACCAGCAGCAGCAGCAGGAAGGTCACTCTGGCTCTGCTTTTACAAGTATTTCTCCCCATGATGAAGGTTCTTGGTAAACTGAATGCTTCAGCTCGATGAATGGTCTGGCTGCTTCCACTTCCCTTTCATATCTTATCTGCAGGGCAGGCAAAAGCTTCGCTCGATTTTCCAATCAATTGCCGAGCGCCTACCCACCCACCTTTCGTGTTAGTCACTGGCATTCATTTTGCGTATCGTAGTAAACAGAACAAAAAACCAAATTGTGGAGAGGAAAAGCATTTTGGAATCGTTGATAAGATAAGCGCCGAGCTTTACCTTACTTTACCCCTTTATCGCGGTCTCTCTCTCTCTCTCTTTGCAGCTTTTTTTCGTTGTTATCTCTGTTGTTATCTGTTTCATTAATCATTGCCAGCTATCCATGCGTGGGAGGCAGTTGGTTCCGTGACACAGATACACAATATTGATGGACTTATAAAACCCCAAACCCTCCTTACACACACAGAACAACCCCAGAGTGCCTCTCCAGGGAACTCACATTTCAGTTGAAAGTCTTTTCGGCAAAAGTCAAGCCTAATCGCGAACAGACTCCCTGCCTCCCCACTCTTCTGTCTCAGTCTCAAGTTCAATTTGTAATTACACTCAATGTCTTTGGTTGGGGATTTGGCGACAGAGCGGATATCCATGCGAGTTTTGTATTTATTTGTGCTCTAAACTTGAGTGTTTGTGGTGGCTCATTCGCTGCTCTAGAGAACTGCTCAACGCTCCTTCCCTTATTATCCTCAACGACACACCAGGCAGAGTATTTTCAATTCTCCGCTTGGCTGCTTACTTGGTTGTTCTTTTCCCTACACATATCTGCCGTTTCCTTTGACAATTCTCAGTGCCTCTGGTAGTGTCTTTCTGTGTGTCAATGGCAAATTGATGAGGCTTGCATAGCTCCACACACTCTCGGAGCGCACACCCATGCAGACGGCACACACATAGAACGCGGCATAGACATTTGCATAAATTAAAGACTTGAGAAGTCGAACAAGTCGAAGCTCGTTCTTTGGGGGTCGGAGGGCTCCAACACATGCAAAGCATTTAATGAGCTGCGCAGCCTAAAGCTCTCCCGCTGTGTGTGTGGTCGTGTGTGTACTTAATTGTATTGAATATACAATATGCCAGGCACATGCTCCTGCCCATGTGTGTGGTCCTCAAGTCATTATTACCAGGCAAAAATGTATTTTTAACTAAAAACTCATTAATTACATTGAGCGGAGTGGGCCGCCGCGGAGCGCGTGTGTGTCTGGAATAATTACGGCATTACAAGCCATTTAATTAAAGCCCAATTTTCGCACATCTGCAATGATGGAATTGTTAATGAATAGGCCAAATCAAAAAAGGGCAGACCACCCATCAATTCAGCTCGAAATGGAGCACAGACTGGACTGGACTGGACTGGACTGGACTGTACGGGTTGAAGGTGCGTCCGTTTGGGTGCGTCCGAAATTGAAATATAAAATCCGCTCTAAACGTGCCGCACATGGCAATCGATGGGGTTGTCTTTCGGCTCGGTTATGGTTTGCCATGGGCCATCGCGCTGGCAGAATATTTATGAAAATTTTAATATTAAATTGTTTTCTGATTCGCGGCCGTCAGCGGGGCAGTGCGACTGCTGGCAATCAATGGCGGAAAATGCAATTTCCCCCGAGCAGAACATGCAATCATTAAAAGCGCTTGATTATCCACAGGCAGGCAGGATGGCAGGCAGGCAGGATGGCAGGCAGGCAGACGGGATGGCATTGTCCCTCATCGTCTATATCCTGCAATTGACTTTAATGATGTCCTCCCTCCAACAGTACCCCAAAGGACTGACTGTCACAGCAAGCTGTCATACTCGGCGTGGATTGTGTGGGTTGTGTGGGCTGAAGGGGCGTGTCTGTGTCTGTTTGCTTGTATGACAGTTTATGGCGCCCTAATTGAATCGCTTGTCATGCATTTGTCTAATAACGGCGCATTAATTTGGTATTAAGTATAATGCGTCCAGGCTGCAGCTTCCGCTTCCGGCTAACCATCAAGTGCGTGGAGTGGAGATGCTCCTTAGCCTGGTTATTAGCAGTAGAGCTGCTGACTGCAATTGTGCTAAGAGAGAGAGTGGCTGTGAGAGTGTGGCCATGCGGCATGCCGCAGGTGTGGGGCACGTACTGTATGCTAAACATTTCGTGTCATGCTCTATGAACTCGGGGCCACAACGCCGCAAAGTATGCAACAAAAGCATGCAGCAGACGCACACATCCACACATGTCTAATTGCCGTTGAAAACGTTTCTGTCACGCAATTTAAAGCTCGTTATTTAAACAGGCATCGGCTAAATCCATTAGTTGGGCTTTAAGGGCTCACATTAACTTGCCTCACACACGCACACTCCCGCACACACACACACATGCAATTACTTCTTGTGGTTAGCATTTGGGGTGCTCATTTTTGCTGCGCTCAATTAAATCGACAAATTTAAAGAAAATGATTGCGTCTAATGGGCAGAGGGACGTGCCCACAGAATGCGAACCGTCAACCGCAACCACCCAAGGGTATGCCGATGCCCCAATGCTGTGTGTATACTCGTATTGTGTATTGGCACATGGCTTAGATCTTCTCCACTGACAACAGTTGAATAATGAACAAATAATGGTGCTGGGAAGCAGCTACTTGTCTGCTGCGGATATTAAGTATACGCAGGGGAATGACACACACAACAGAGGGAAAACGTTAGAGAACAAAGGAAAACTAATCAAATTACAAGGGAAACCAAACCATACGCAATGGGACGCAAAAGGGATGCCCGTCTGCCTGCCTGCATGGCTGATAATAATATTAGTATTCAATAAATGTTTTAATCCTGGCCGCCCATCTTTTGTTGCTGCTGTTGCCCAGGATGTGTCTCGTGCTACCTTTTGCCAGCAAAATGCAAAATTTGCACATTGTTTTCTACGGCAAAAAAGAGCTGCCTGGCAGCCCAGACACTGTCATATCATGGGCTGCCCTGGGATCTCTAGATTGAAAGTCTTCTCTAATTTGAGTGCTGCGTGGAGCTTTTGTTTTTGCTTTTGTTTGCTGCAAGTGTTGGTTACATGTTTAGTGTTGTGTCAGAGGAGCCTTCTCCGGCAACACAATGGCATCTGCTCTGCTCCGGCTGCTCCGCAATTTGATTTGTTTGCTGCGGATACATTGTTGCACATCGAAAGCCTTTTGCGGCTGTCGGATACTCGTGCCTCGGCTGCACTAATTAATTTTCGACCTCTGTAGCAACGAGCCGATAGATCGGTCAGATAATACTTGCATTGTTCTCGTTCTCGTTCTCGTGCCGCATTGCTATGCATTGATTCCAGCACAATTCAGGACTGGAGGCCATAAATGTTGGCTTTAGTTGCAGCTGCCAGCCCGCCCATCCAGCTGTCAGTTCTGTGTGGCTGTTTTAGGTACACGCTCGTATCCTCCACTGATATACGAGTGTGTTTTTGCTTTAGCCAGCAAGCTGAAGATTTATTGCCTGTTGCCAGAAGCCCACAAAATTAATGTACTTCAAAGTTGAGTTTAGCAGAGTTTTGGCCCAGGGTTCGACAGCGACAGCGACAGCGGCAGTGAGGCAGGGATGTCCCACAGCAGGAGTGGGGAGCGAAGAGTGTACTCTGTTGCCCTTAATGAAGTTGTTAATGCGAGTCCTGTGGCATGTGTGTGCGTACTCCATCCTCCACCACATACACACGAAAATCTAATAAGACGCTTATGTCCGTTGTCGTTTCGTTGGCCATTTCACACCCTTTCGAGGGCTAAGCCATTAGCCGTGACAGTCATCTGCCTCAGCTTGTTTCTTTGTAATTTTATTGCCTGGGTTTTTTATGGTCAGGCAATGGAATGTGCGCAGACTAAAGCCTCAACTAGTTCTTCATCTTTTGCCTGGCAAGCATTTATTTTGATGTGCTCCACTTGATTGGATCGTAAAGTTTAGTTTCTGTGCGAGCGCCCATCATAATCGGGGAGCACCGACAAAGAGTTCAGTCTGAAAGCCCCTGAAGCTGATTGCATTTTGCTGTTGGTTGTGGCCTTAAGACGGAGCCAATTACATTGTGGACTGGGGGGACACGCTCCCTGCAGTTCTTTGTTTCGGCCACAGCAGAAGGGAGACACGAAACGAAACGAAATGTAAGCCAGACAAACTGCAGCAGCTCTGCTGCAAATAAATTAATTTTTCATTTATTTATTCTGTGGCAGCAGAGTACTGGAGGAGGAGGAAAGCATTGAGCGCTTGCCTAATTAGATCAAGTGAAAGCGAGCGACCCGAAACAATGGCAGCTGTCATCCTGCGCCTGGCAAGTGGGTCAACTGCTGGGCCACTGTCCCCGCTGAGATAATGGCACCGGGAGTGGGCCATGTCCCTGTTCTGGTATATTTTAAGAGCAATAAGTGCAGTCTAATTTGATTACGTGCTCAAAACCTGAAGTCCTCCAGCTAACAAAGGATGCAGCGCCAGCAACCAGCATCAGAGAGCCAGAGTCGAGGCAGTCAGGTGGGGCTGAGGTGGCGCACACATACGCGTGCACGCGGCTAGCCGAAGGATGTGTGTAATTGACAGCGCAAAGCACACTTGACAGGCTCGCTCGCTCGCACTCTCACACACACACACACGCACACAAACAAACACCTTTGCATGCAGACATGGCCCTGGGATGTAGGCAACACTTGTCGCCCCTCTCGAAGCTGTGCAGAGATTTGTGTTTAAGGGCAAAATGAATATTAAGCGTCCGCCTGCTCACATGAAATGATTTTCGTAATTTAATTGAAACGTCGTCATCGATGGCACGGGGGCATTAATTGTATTACAAGTGGGGCACAGGCATCAGGGCGTCTCGAGGCAATTTTCGATAATTGAAATTTGTGTGCCCTGCAGGCAGAAGTTCATAAAATTGCGCCTAAAGCACACAGAGAACTGTCAATAAAAGTGACGCAGGAGCAGGGGCTAAGAGCATTTGTCCTGATTATTTATGTAACGGCATTCCGTTACGGATTTTGGGTGCCTGCCTGCCTGCTGCCTGCTGCCTCCTGCCTGCCTCGTCTGTCATTGTGTCTGTCTAAATAATGTTTAATGCAGAAGCCAGATAGATACACTCTTAGGATACATCACATATGCTCAAGTTCAAGAGCCAAGGACACGCCTGCGGGCCGCATTTAGCCCGGTTCATTGACTGACTTTGACTGGCAGCCCACGGGGGGGCAGGCAGCTTGGGCCCTGGGCTGGGCAGATGAAAGGAAATACATTATGCCAGGTGAATTTATGCAGCAGCAGTTGTTGCCGTTGTTGTTCTGCCTCCTGTTGATATTGAAACGGGAACGTCATAAATATTTTTATGCTCCAATGTTCCGCAATCCCGCACTCCCGCTCTCAGCTTTTACTGCATTTGACAGATCTTCTCCACCTGTGCGTCGCCTCTAGATTTGTCATAAACAGCAGCCCCAGCACATAAATCCACACACATGTGTAGCCCACGCATCCAACAAGTTTTCAAATTGACCCAAAACGTGGGCGAAAAAAAAGAAGATATTTTTTATTTTATTTTTTATTTTTATGATGCATTTAAAACTTCTTGATTATGCCAAAGGGAGAGAGAGAAAGAGAGATGCAGGAATATGTAACTTATTTAATTTCCTGCCACCTCGTAGCGCCCGCAATGCCACAACCCCCAAACCCCCGCCAAAAGTTCATTTAAAGTTTTTGTGTTGCAGCCATAAATTCTCTAGGCCGAAACCTAAAATATAAACATCTAAAGCCGAATGACTGTGTGTGTGCCTGTGTGTGTGTGTGTACAAAAAGTTAGATATGGTCGTAAATCTAGCATTTGTCAGTCCCCTCCGACCATAAGCTGTGACGCCAGCCACAGGCGCAGGCACTGAAAGAAAACCAAAAGAGACTCAAGCAGAAGTATGATTTAATTCATGGACAACTCGCTGCTGGTTTCTGCCAGTGTGTGGCGGAAAACGTGCATCTCTGTCGTCCTCTAATTGGCCTTTTTATGCACACTGGCACACTCGACATCATTTCCATTTCCAGGGCCATTTCCGTGCCAAAGCAGTTTATCACTCTAACTATGCGCATTCAGGGTGCACCTCGGGTACCTCATCCACCATTCAGCTCCTGCTCCTGCTGCTGCTGCTGCTCCTGCTGCTGCTGCATTGCGATTCAATATTTCGTATGGCATTGCAGTATGGCTGCTGTCTGCCGTTTCTGGGTCTAGCGATTGCCGCCGGGCTAACGAAGCTCTTAACGTGACACACACACAAACGCACACTCCCCCCTGTCTCACACTCGAAAAGTGCGCAATTCAAAGAACATTCAGGCGTCCAGATTTCAGCATTCCCTTCCCTTCCCTACCCTTTTTCCAAACTGCAACAAAGTGCTAATCTAGTGCGAGGCGAGGGAAGTCGCATTGCAGTCCCTTCATGCCCTTTCCGTATCGTCTCTCGCAGCTGTCTTGCTCCGCTTTCCCCGCTTAATCGCCATGTGCGACAGGCTTAACTTGTCAGCTTTGAGTGTCAGCGCTGAGCCTCGTTTAGCCTCTGAGTGGTGGAGATGTTGAGCAAAGAGAGAGAGTGAAAGAGAGAGCCGGAGGCAGGGCCTCCTTCGTGTGCTTTGGTGCGTAACTCGGTTGACATGTTATTAGTTTCATCAGCGAAATGGCTGCGCTCGACGCGACCAGCGAAACTTTTCTTTTCCCCCCCTTGCTGCCATTCAATTAATTGTGGCCCAAGGCAGGGCCAGGCAGTGCCAGCAAACCGGAAAATAGCGAATGATCCAGCTGCCGGAGGCTTCTTAAAGTGGATCCAAGGCGGATTAATCGTAGATGGTTCCAAGGATTCCCAATCACGATGGCATCTCGATTAATGTGGCAATTCATCGATTTAATTTCCAATCAGAGGCGACTGTTGGGTCCTTCATGGCTCTCTCTTTTCCTAGCTTTAGGGTTCTTGGCTTCTGTTTTTAGTATTCATAAAATTGAGTGGAATCTGAGAGGTGTATAAACATTTACTCCCACGAGTATTCATGTATAAATCGATTAATTAGAGAGCTGTCATCGCGCAGGGCTTTTGCTTCCGTGTGCAGGCCAAGCACAATTGAACAGTAATGGGACAGCCTCATTAAATGCTCTCAGCAGCAGCAGCAGCACAGACAAGGACAACGACAGCCAACAGGATCGTAAGTTAAGAGAAAGGTCGAACTTTAGCTGTGCCCTTTCCTTCACTCATTCTGCCTCTACCCTGCCTCTGCTCTGCTTGTTTAGAGCTGCTTTCGCCTTCATTGTTCGACAATAAAAAGCTGTTGTTCATTTTTATGGAGTAACGCCTTGCGCCTCCTTGTGGCTGGAGCTGAGACGGTGCCTGCCCAGACGTCGTCATTGTCCCTGCCGCCATTGTCGCCAGGCATTATTGTGAGACGACGACACGGGGGGGAAACAACAAGCAGGCACTTGCCTTGCCTTATAGTTATAGCCGCCACTGAAGGATGTGGAGCATGGGGCATGGGGCATGGGGCATGGTGTTTGTGGATGACGCACATAATGAGTCTGCGTGGCAAGTACAAAAGTTTATAAATATGATGGAATAATTAAAACTTGGCGCCAATTTGAGGGCGTTCCCCAAGTCAAAGGTGGCCAAAAGGCTGTGTTGGCTCTTGGCTGTGGCTTGGCTCCCCCGTTGTTGTTGCCCCTTTGGGAGCCAGCCGCAATTTTTTGTATTCTGCCATATTCTGCGGGTCCCCTGGTCGTGGGGATGTGAGAATTTGTATGCTTTATGTTTTGCAGATGCTTAGAAAAGTTTTTGTTTTGTTTGGCTTTGCTTTTTCCTGAACTTTGTTTCGCTACCTTTTTGCCCTAACCCCAAGCTCGGCGCCGCTCCCTTTCCCTTTCCCGCTCCCTCCTCCACCACTTCCTTGGACGCTTCTTCTTGCTCTGTTAATTATGCAACATTAATTAAGAGCTGATGTGAGCACAGAGGCTTTAAGCAGGTCACAGCAACGCTTTAAAGACACTCTCTCAAGTGTGCGTCTCCCATTTCCCATTTCCCATTGCATCTGTCAACGCTTCCAAGATTCCATTCAAAGCAGCAGCAGCAGCAGGAACCATAATTATGTGCACATTTATCAAAGGCAGGACACGTCGCCAAGCCAGCCACTCAGCAGAGTTTATTTGCAGCCAAAGAACGACCTCGGTGCAGTGACTCCAACTTCGACTGCGACTCAGACAGGGACATGCGGAAGTGTGCTCCGCTTTGGCATTTGGTTCAATGAACCTCAATGACAGCAGCAGCAGCAGCAGCAAGATGAATCTGCCAGTCCACTTAAAGTTTAAGTTTTCCCATGCCCTCTCCCAGCTTCAGCTTGGGGCAATAAAAACGCAAAAAAAGGAAACTTTGGCTCCGTCTCCTCGGTGAAGAGTTACGAGCTTGGGCAACGTGAAACATATTTGGCACTCGTCGGACCCTGCAACACATGTTGGCGCCGTTCATTTAATGGGCGCCAAGGTGAGCCTCAGCTCCCGCCACTGCTGGGGAGAGCAGCCACAGAGCTCAGCTCTTCAATTTGTTTGAATTTGTTTCTTGAAGCGGAGTGGCGGCTGGCGGCTGGCGGCTGGCGAGGCAAAGTGAAAAGTTTACAAAAATAATCTCGAGCAAGAACACGAAGTAAGCTCGAAACTTGCTTGTCCCCTGTCCTTTCCTGTTCTGTCCTGTTCTGTCCTCGTGTTGTCCTGTTTGTGTGTAGGTGTTGGCCGTAAATCCTTTTGCCCTAAAATTTGTTGCTCTTTCGCTCGGTTGACAGGGCCATGCGTGCCATGATGTATGAGTGAGGGGCGCCGGCATACTTTCTATGTGTCTTTGAAGAAATGCAACCCAGGCCTCGCCAGGCACTGAGCTGTGTCGTGTGGAATGTGTCTAACATGACATGGCCAAGAGATGTCAATTTCCAGGCTGATGCATCCCACACACACACAACAGCAGCAACGGCCAAGGCGAGGCGCAGAAACAAAGCAGCCAAAAAGGTGAATGTGGAAAATAAAACGCCAAACGAATTGCGTTGCTGAAAAGCCAAAGATTTTCATCCAATTTGCAAAAGTGGCGCCTCGCATTCGGAATACGCATACGCAGCAATGGGGCACACTGGCAGCATTACTCGATATTTGCAGCATCGGGAATCATATGTAGAAACTTGGCATTTCTGTCAGTGTCGGTGGATGGGGCACGTGCCTGCTGGCAAGTCAAACATTACAACATTACGCGCTTTCCAATTCACCTGCGAAAATCATTTTCTTCGTCGACAACAGGCAAAAACAAAGTCAGAGCCAGAGCCAGAGTCGCAGTCAGAGCAGGAACACACGACAACGTGCGGAATTCTTTTCTCTTTATTCTCTCTTTTTTGGGCGAATTTGCCTTGTCAAATGTTGAAGGAGACGTGACAAGCATTAGCTACAGCTACAACCTGCGCCACGATAATGTCGATGTCGCCGTTGACGCCTGCCTGCAGCTACACACCCCATCCGCCCCCATGAATTCCGTGGGCTCTGCTGTGTTCTGTCGTGTAGTTTGGCATATCATTTCGTCGCCAATTTGAAAATCGTTGATATGCATGCGAAGCAGGCAAGGCGACCCGACCTCAAGAGCTGTAAACCGAGGGGCAGGAGCGGTGCCAAATCAAATTGCTTGACGGGGAGACCTCACGTACAGCTCATGCATGTATTTGTTTGGTACATCTGCTCTCAGGTACGAGCCACCAAAAGTTTGCCACTCCACAAAGTGCTTTTTGATGTTTTTCGCCCTCTCAACTCTCAACTCTTTTAGTGGCTGCAACTAACGAACTGACTAATGGACTAACTAACAAAATTTGATGCCAAATGGAAGTAAGAGGCAGAGTCAGAGTCACACTCAGGGCAATATGCAAATGGGAATTGAATATTCGAAATTAAATGATTTTACTGCAAATAAAACTACAATTGATTCGCATTTACATTTCATTGAGTAAATTGCACAATTGCAAATGGCTTTTGGCCAAGGACTGCGACTGCGACTGGGACTGGGACTTGCTGGAATACTCTAAATAAATGGCATAACATTTTCCCCATTTGCCATTCAATCTCACATGAGAGCACTTTCCATGTCCCCCCCCCACCGATGGCAGATGGCTTGAGAAATCACATAAAAATACACAAAGTCAGACAGACTCGGAATGCTCGGGGCGCCCAGAGAGCAAGGCCAAAACAGCAACAACAAAAACAACAACAGCAACAAGAAGAAGAAGAGCGCCTTGTATTTTTATTGGCATATATTCGAACTTATGGCAGACAATTGCTGACATAACAAAACGCTGGCATTTCTGCCCAAATTGTGTCTCAAATGAAACCATTTTTAAATTTCCACATTCAATAAATTTGGCTTTGTGATGTGCACAAATTGTCGCGAAAGTAACTTTTTGTCAATTGCACAGGATCAAGCGGAGTACTGGATACCCTTTAGAAGCGCCTCCCTATTAGCTAGAAGCTCTGCTTTGGATACCTACTTCGTTAGGAAACTATTACTGATCTGCGTATTTGTGCTCCAAATATTGGTTAGCACCACGTGCACCCTCATGCCCCGTGGGGCTGTCTAACAGGAAGCTGTAGAATAATGCAAATGACTCTCGATGCCAGTGGAGCGCAAATGGCGTTGAAATTGAAAATCAAAATGACTTCTTCAAGCGCCAGAGCAGGAGCAGCAGGAGGGTGTGCTGCGGCGAGAGACGTCATGAATACAGATGCAAACACAAACACAAACACACACACACACACACACACACATAAAAGTGCGATGACTATTCAGGTGCGTGGGGTGGCGGCGTGCGTCTTAGACATTTCGATTACATTTTGAGTGGTTCCAGTCAAGGTTCCGCTGGCTTTTTTCTTTAAATTGCTGCATCCGCAAACTTTTGGCCGCCCGCCCTCATGAAATATGTAGACCGGAAATGACTGGAATGGGACACGAATGGTGTTGGGGGTGATGTTGGGGGTGGTGTGGAAGGTGTAGAGGTAGAAGTGAGTGCCATACCACAAAAGGTAGCGCAAATGACTGAAATATGCATGCGACTCGCCAGGCCATTATCGGGAGCTTCCTTTTCTCGAAGAAGCACCGCAGTAGCGTTGCCAGCCATGGATGGCCATTGGAACTACGTGCCGGGAATGCCCAAAAAGATTGCCTCGACCGGACACTCGGACACTCGGGTTCGGCTATTGGCCATGGCTTTGTGAAAGGCATTTGGTTCCTCTTCTTCTCTTCTGTTCTCGTTTGGCTTTTGTGGTTTTTGAAACTGCACGCATTTGATTGCGTTATTGAAATTGACTGTGGCTGGCTTCATTACTATAATGTCCAGTTGGACAGGGCCACCCAGCAAGGGTGGTCAGGTGGGTCACATTGTGGTGGCTTTGACTGGGAGTCTACGCTGGAATTCAATTATAAATGCCACAAGATTCCAGCCTTGCCTTGGCTTATGAATATAAATCTAAATGCGTATGCTGTGTGGTAGCCCACACTTAATTGCCATTGGCATAGGCATAGGCTCCTCCTCAGGTGACAAAGGAAGCCAAATCCCCCACCACAACCTCCACCCGCACTGTTTGGTAATTACTTACTTGATGATTTTGCCTCTGGGAAAGTTAAATTAAATGGGGATTAGTTGAGCGTTTTAATTAACAAAAGGCAAGTGTCCTTGGCTGATCCATCAAGTTTGAAATTTGACAATTTTTCTTTCTTAGTTGCTGCTCTGCTAAGTTTTAAAGTTTTGGTGTTTCTGCGATCTAGAAAGGCACTTTGTTTTTGTTTAGTATAACTCTACTAGCTGATTTAAGTCTGATTTAGACTTTTAACCAAACTTTAAATCACTTTAAGGAATACCACTAATTCTTTCTACCGACAAGATCTTATTATATTTTAAGTCATTATTAATGTTTAAGATCAGCTTGGAATTTTAATATTAATTAATGAAAATAGAGTATACAACGACTCATACCGCTTGACGAGCCACAAGTTGTCAAATACATTCCATTCCCATTCACCTTTTCAGTTTTAACCTTATTTTGCAAGCAATTTAATACAAAAAAGTCATGAAAGCTAGCTTATCTTGTGGAGAATTGATTAATGAATCGAATAAAATTATAGTTTTTGCGCTGAAAATCTTTACCACATAGTAATTTTAAAGAGAACATCAAAATTGAGTAAAGTGATTTAAGATTTACTGTATACTTTGAAGATGAGAATGTATATTTGGTATACTTTAGAGGGTCTTGCGGTATATTTTACTGATAAATCCGCGGTCACACCACTACGCTCTTGTTTATTTTTAATAGTTAATAGTTTTTAATAGTTTTAAAACATATTCGTAGCACGATGACACTCGACTTGGATGCAATCAAAAAGGATGATAAGATCTTGATCAATCAGGAGTACAAAATCCTGGCTGAATAGTAAGCGCCTGTGTTTTGCCCTTAGAGTCTCTGCTAATCATTTCCATTTCCAGCAAAATGATTGAGTCGGAGAAGCTGGGTGGCATATATACAATACCCAGTTTAGCCAATTCCTTGCGTTAGTATTGCTACATGCATAAATATGAACACTTAACTTCAATATTCCACTTCTTTTCAGAATGGTTTGGTGTCTTTTTTGGACGCCAGGGATTCTATGCAGAAAGCGTATTTCGGTTCTCTCTGCTGCTGCCCGAACGTTTCCCCGATGATAAAAGTCTTCCAGTAAGTGCTGCCAACTGTGCAGGCAGATAGCTTTTACTAATCTTTCCCTTTTAGACTGTAATTTTTCAGCAAAATATCTTGCATCCCCATGTGTGCCCGTACACCAACAGCCTGGACATTAGTCATGCCTTTCCAGAGTGGCGATGTGGCGAAGATCACCTCTGGCAGCTCTTCAAGTACATGCAGGCGATATTTTCGGATCCCTTGGACAGCATGCGAGGCATTGAAATTGACAAACTGAAGAATCCCGAGGCCGCCGACCTGCTGCTGAACAATCGCGATCAGTTTGCTGCCCGCGTCCTGGAGAACATCAAGGAAAGCAAGGAGCACATCTACGACCCACAACCTACGGAGGATCCGCATTATATCGTATTTGAAAAGTTTCAACCAGATGTGCATGGGCCGGTCTTGGAGCGAATTAAAGCGGGCAGGAGTAACCAGACGGATTCCAGCCTTCAACAGGCGAATGGGGGCGCTGCCACCGGCCTCTCTTGGGTGAAGGAGGGCGAATTCAAGCCGTTGAGCATTGAGTAAAGGTAATCTGTACATATAGTAGTTAAAATGTTGTCTCAATTATATTCCATTAAAGTTTAATGTTACACTATTCAGCTACTGACACTCCTCGCTCATGGGAAACCGTTGAGTTCCGGTAACCCAATCGTTTTCCAGCTTCAATCGCTCGCCGTGCCATTTGAAATGTGTCGGAGACGCGTCTCCGGCTGGAAACTCAAAGTGTTGGCTGAGTTCAATGGCCAATTTGGAGCGTACCAGGCCAATACCACCCACTTGTGGCGTGGCTGGATGATAAACCCGTCCATTCTTGGGATCCATATACAATTTATGCGGTTCAAAGGGTAATGTTAGAACTTGGCCTGCATGGGCATAGCCCAGAACTTCCTCGCCGCCGTCTGTCTTCTTCAATTGTTCAGTGAATACGAGCGGCGTGTCGTCGCATCGTATAAAGTTGCGTTCCCTTCCGCACAGTGAGATGTAGGGGAAGTCGCTGAGGTATCGCTGCGTTTTGTTCAGACGTAGACGAGAGAAGAAAAACTTAAGGAAAGCCTTCTCCTTGAAGCAACTGGTAAAGTTCTTCATCCTAGCATCGTCCAAGAAGAGCTGAAGGGCACACATTCCAGTATTAGTAATTAAATGCCAACTAATGCTTAGTGCGACTTACCATTCCCTCATGATCAATGTAGTAGAAATATTCGCGTATTTTCGGCTCTGGCGACTGTCCCTGAACATAGTGCAAATTCCGGGTGGACAGCAGATTAAAGCCAACGTTTTTCAGGTTTTTTAAATGTCTAGGCTGTATTTTAATCATATTTTCATGAACTGCAAGATTTGAGAACGCGAGAACAGCTGATTTCATCAGCTGTCAAAGTGCAAGTGTATGTGTGCATTGTGTGATGGGGAAAAACTATAAATTTAAAGACTATTTTCCTTTCTTTTTGGAGCCCCCGCCAGGTGTCTTCTGCATGCGCCCAACTTGCATATCCTTCAACTTGGCATCCAGTCGCTTTTTCGCATTTTTGACATCCTCCTCGTGACGCACTGTCTTCAAGGGTTTGGGGTGCATAAATTTCTTGCGCTCTTCCCGCTTAATGTCCTCCCCACAGCCATGGACCTCGGGCAGACCGTGCTTGAAGCAGAACCGCTTCTTGCAGTGCGGACAGTCCTGGCCCATCAGACTCGTTTTGGTCTTGCAGCGTGAATAGTCGCAGAGGTTGTCCACCTCCTTAACAGCGGTTAGCACATCGTCCAGCTTGAGATCTACCACTTGACTGGGAATGCGCTCCAGAAGCTCCAGTGTATCATTTGTGCCGTAGTCTACCCGTTTGCCAGGCTTGGCAGGTGGAAACAGCGGCGTTTTATCCGCTTTCGTCGAGGTTGAGGGCTTGTTTGGATCGTCTGTCCAAAGGCAAAACTTTATAATTGAAGAACCAATGTTGTTTTAGTTAATTGCTTACTCGCCATTAGTATTTCTTTTTTTTTACAGACAAATTGTGGGATTTAGCTGGTAAACATTTCGTGCAATCAGATTTGTTGTTCATTTTGTGGTCAGCTGTTCCAACTATCGATAGTCAACTAAATTGTATCGACAGATAAATCGATGCAAAAACTATCATTGCTTCTGCTGTTGGCGCGTTTCGTTTTATTTAAAGTGTCAAAGCAAACAGTCCTCCCGCAGTTCAAATTTGTCAAAGGAATTAAACGCGCATTCTGAATACTTTTGTAATGTTATTGTCGTTGTAACTAAGTACTACACACAAGTCAATAAGGAGTAGTTATTATGCTAAACATTGGTTAACCAACAGTAGATAAGGAACTCTAATGTGCAAAAACGTGTACATTGTACAATCCAATTAGGTAAAGAGTACACATGTTGTATATAAAGGCCGGGTTTAAATGTTACGTAGTTGGGTTGTTGCTGGGACAACAGTTTCATTTAAATGCTAATTGTGCAGACAACAATAATTCTCATGCCTATGGGTAACATAATTCAGTGGATCATGGTATATCCGGTGCACATTCTATGACTGAAGTTACAGTTTATTACAATTTGTTGTCGCAGGGGCAGGAAACGTTCGACCCGGCGGTGGCTGCGGCATTGATGGCCTTGGCCACATACTCAATGTTGCCCGTGTTAAGGCCACACATGTTGATGCGACCCGTCTTTAGGAGATAGATGTGATACTCCTTGATGAGGTATCGCACCTGGTTCTCATTGAGGCCCGTGTACGAGAACATGCCAATTTGATTGACAATATGGTCCCAGTTGCCAGGCGTTCCCAGTGCAACGAGCTTGTCCCGCAGCAGTGCACGCATCTCCCTGATGCGACTCGACATTTGCTTGATGCAGTCCATCCATTCTTGGCGCAATTCCGGTGTGTTCAAGACGGTGGACACGATGCGAGCGCCATAGGCCGGTGGGTTGGAGTACATGCCGCGGATAATCAAAGTCAATTGTGAGTGCACCGCAGGCTTGGTGGATGCGTGCTGTTGCACCACCGTCAAGTTGCCAGCCCTCTCGCAATACAGGCCAAAGTTCTTTGCAAACGACTGGCACGTTAGGAGCTCAAAGCCCCTGGACACGAAATACCGCACAGCCCAGGCATCGCGATCGGGGTCACCGCTGGCAAAGCCCTGGTAAGCCGAGTCGAACAGCGGGAAGAGTTTCTTGTGCTCCATCAGATCGGCAATTTCCTTCCACTGCTCCTGCGTGGGGTCTATGCCAGTGGGATTGTGTGCGCACGCATGCAAGATGATCACTGCTCCGGGAGGGGCCTGGTCCAGATCAGCCAGCATGCCCTTGAAGTCCAGCTGACGCTTGCCTTGGTCCCAGTAGCGGTAGGAGTAGAGCGAGGTGAAGCCAGTGTCGGCAAATATCTTGTGATGGTTCTCCCATGTGGGATTCGAGTAGAAGACAACATTCCTGTTCAGCTGAGTGTGCAGGAACTCGGCAGCCACGCGCAGCGCACCTGTTCCGGAGATAGTCTGCACGCCAAAAGCCTGCAAAATAATAAAATTAATTCAGATCAAGCGAACATTAAGTCTGTTTTACTTACGCGATTCTCCTTGATGGCAATGGAATCGGCACCCAGCACCAATTCCGTTGCTGCACTTGTGAATGTTTCAAGACCTTTGGGAACAATTGAGATCCTTGCATTAAAGTGATATAATTTAAGGAATCGAAGAGCTACTCACCAGTCACTGGCAAATACTCGTGGTTAACAGCTTCGTCGCTGGCGATTTTGATTTCGGTTTTTCGCACCACAGGCAGGACCCAAGGCGCCCCGGAATCTGTCCTGTAAGCTGTAATCGAAGTCAAATAGTTTATTAATAATAATATTAACAGAGAGACAAGTGGCTCTACAAGTGTTTGCGGGAATCCATTGTCCAAAGTGCTAAATTGTATACTATCTGATATCTTATCTCAACGGACTTAGTATGCGTAATCAATTGGTAATGCCGAACGAAATCCGATAGTGTGAAAACTCTTGTTTCTCTTGTTTCTAGGCCATTACGTATACGCTCGTCCGGTTATTTGAAACCAATTTAAGTAATTGCTCTGGAATTGTTTGTTTTTGTGGCGCGTGATAAAAGGCGTACGAGAAAACAATAGCTGATGGATTGGCCACAGTAAAACCAGCCAAAAACAAACACAAAAATTAACAAATTTATGCTTATTACTTTTGGCATTGTAAAAGTATAAGAATAGGATTTATGTATGGCTTTACAATAGCTACAAGATCTCATTAACATGAGAATAAGAATACACGAACGAGGAGGCAAAGGTTATTGACTTTCAAGTTTCAGCAAAACAAAATCAAAATAAGCAAACAGTTCTCTGGGGGGGAACTGTTATTTAAATTATGCAACAACATCCATAAATCTAAAAGTTGGGGCCTGCTGGATCAGCCAAAAACATCCATAAATATAGTATACAACAAAAAAAAAAGGTGAAATGGCATTCATCCAAATCAACAACGACCTCGCTCTTGACGATGTGATTTTGCCGCTTGTTGTGCTCAGCTGATGGAAAGAAAGGTTGAACCCAAGCGGCTTATCGTTATGCATACTAGTACATAACTAAATACTGTACTAGCTGACGTCAATTAGAAGCACAAACAAGAAAGTGATTTGCCCTAGCTGGCACTATTATCATCAGTCAGTTGCGAATGTGTCGCAAATAAATAAAAGAAATATAAAAAAGTGTAGAAGACAAATTGCATTGAAAGCGGAAGATGACAGACCACCCAATGGAAAGAGAATCACAACAATTAATATGCCCAGTGACTTCCAAATGACCTCCAGCAGAGAGGGGGACAACCAAGTCATGCGAACAAGAGGTGGCGGGCTGCAAGGCGGCAGCTAACAAATGATAGCAAATTGGAAAAGTGCTACACAACCAACTGCACAGCACATTCATTGCACACATATGCACGTGTATGCATTTACATATGTAAGTGCTAAAAACAACAACGCACAGACGGACAGACACATTTACTTACCGCCCACAGACAGATTGACTTTGTTTTGGTTGGAATCGTCTTTAAATGCTTGCGTTAAGGCAAAAACCTCAATTGCGGGTCCCTTTTCAACTTTGGCGTAGATAGACATCGCGAAAAACTTGTACAACACGCAGCGAGCAGTAATAACAAATAAATTAAAGATTTTGAGCCAATTTTGGGTTTTGAGTTAAATGTTGAGTGCAGTGTGACTGCGGAACTATCGATAAAATATACCGACAGACCCTCGGAAATATACCGAAATATACCCTTTCATTTTCAATATATTCCGTAAATCAAAAATCATTTTCCTTGACCTTGATCTTCTGTTTGTTATTACCAGCTATTTAGAACTGCCAGCGCTAAAACTATAATTGATTCCAAATCATGGTTCAATATATTACAAGATTTCAGGACTTTTTTCTATTTGAGTCATTACAAAATATAGTTCAAGCTAAAAAGTTCTACGGAACATGTACTCTTTGTCAGAAAACGGGAAGAAGATTCGATTTTTCGACGCCAGGTGGCTCTGTTGCGATTTAAACATTTAAACTACATGTAGAGTTTAGTACATGTAGCAAGCATTAATAAGTATGTAGAATTACAAAAATTTAACGGACATACGAAACATATAAACAATTCGGACTATGGAATTTTGATTTATTAGATGGCCTTTAATAAATTCCAAATCGAAGCAAAGTATTTTCATAGTGTTTCCATAAAAACCATACCCGGCCCTCCGTACTGCACAGCCCATATTAAAAGAGGGTGAACGCAAGAACATTTTTAGCACAGGTCCACGAGCATTCCTTATACTAAATACATATGTCAACTAATTCATAATATTTTAGATATAATTACTACTATCTTTGATTTATTCTACCCTCAATATCTTATTGTACTTTGCACTTTGATTCATTCATTCGTAGAAACTGATATATCGCCTGGGAGGAAGGTTCAATTGGATAAGTTTTTAATTAGACACCGCAGCTGCTATTTAAAGAATTGGTTACAATCAAAGGTCTCGGCAAGTCTTGGAGATAATAAGAACTTATTTTCTGTTTTACAGAATTTACAGAACTTAAAACTGAAGTTATCCTTAGCCCCCTGGCAAATAGCGCAAGTAACCTTGGCCCAATGATACAAATAAAAATCCAACCATTTCTAGATTGGAGAATAGCCTAATGCTAATGAAAATCAGCGGCACGTGTAGCACTGCAGACTACAATTATTCATTTTTGATCGGACAAGTCAAATACACCTGCAGAAGAATGAAAAGATATCGACGCTTGAATACCCTCACCAGCTCTAGCTCTAGCACCTTGGTATTATCCATGAATTACCACCAAAGCGTTACAGATCCCATAGGAACGAGAGGTGAACCTTTTTAATGCTCCCTTCGTTTGTTGATAAGATATGGTATGTCTGGTAATTAGAAGTGACTGGCAATATTGATGAGTTTACTTGATAGCGAGGATTAGATGTACTATGAAAGATTTCCATAGCTTTCAGACGGAGGCGTGGCAGTTCTTATCAACAAACATATTGAGAGTGTCTGGAATTTAACAACAAGCCCAATATGTCATCCAATTTCTCTCTCGTACAGTGCACAATCTAATCTATGGGATTGTAAGCTTAGAGTAAACTAAGTGTTTTATATCAACACCACCGACTGTTTTAGTTTAGACACTTACTAAACCAAAAGATGTACTAAAAACTGGCCCATTCAAACAAACAACCTGCCTACATATTCCTTTTTAATACGCAACATGATTCTTGTTGGGCCTCTAGAATTCGGTCTCGCCCAACATATACAGATAACGCGCCCCCTGTTATTGCCACAGTCGCGCGTGCCGTAATATAAAAATAAAAATCGAAAAACCTCCGTTCGTATGTACATATTTATATGTATGTAGGATTGTGCGTATACCCTGTAACTATATACATAGCTTTTGAGAGCGAGAGGCAATCAGAAAAGCCAGCTGATAGCGACGATAACAGAGAGCGGAATCGTAGTTGGCGGCAGTGTTGAGAGCTCTCGGCGCTCGTTCACTCAAATCAGTGCCCGAATCTCCATCCCGCCACCTTAATTTGGAGTCATACGATTCGCTCGTCTGTTTCAATGGATCCCGTGTCCCCCAATATAGATGTAGACGCACCACACCGGCTGTTAATATAATGAGCTTCAGCTTCGGGAATATCACCGGACTACACACGCGCCGAGTTCAAATGGCCAAAGCATTCTAGTCGCCTCCGCAACACAAAAATAACAACAACAACAGCTCTATCGTCTTGGCTACTCTACTAAAAGTTTCCATTAACATCGAACTGATATGTATGAGTGGGAGACGTCATTAATAATGCGATGCTCTATGGTTCTGTTTTGATTGCGACACCGTTAGAAATAGTTCTAGAGAGGATTCACTTGGCGGAAGATCCAGGAGCCAAACCTTGCAAATTTAGTTGATAATAAAACTGTTAATAAATAGGGGATAAGCATTAATTTTCTGGATTAGAAACATGTCTGTAAACAGAGTTTTTGCTTCAGCTAAAGGCGGTCAAACTTCTAGAAAGGCCGTGAATATATGTACATAATATGCTACTTAAATACATCCACACATACTTATGTATGTACCCATGTGTGTTAGTGGAGCAATGAGAATGGAATAAACCACTTAGATTTACGGCTGATGAACTGCAGACTGGAGTGAATACTGGAATGTCTGCTCTGTGAGCCTCTCTCTTCCATGCAAATCCACTCAGCGGCCTCCTTTGGTAGCAGCCAAGCTTTGGGGGGCCGGTGAGAACAGCTGTTGCGCTCCCGCCAGCACCACATCCGGAGACAACAACATAACCAACCCCAAAATTGTGCCGCTGGGACAAAGTTCAGCATGCCATTTGTTGTTGTGTTTATGGTGAGGAACAAATTTCATTACCGGTTAGGCGCACAAACGCACAAGCGAGAGAGGAACTAACTCACGAGAGGCGCCGTGATTGAGAGAGACAGAGAAGATAAGCACAAAGATAGGAGAGAGGTAAGGTAGAGACGCCTCTCTCCGTGCACGCTTGTGTCGTCTGCTTAGGTACCTCGAAGAGCGGAATGACTGTACCCCTCGCACTTGTACCCTGCCCCCCATTTCGAAGCTGCGAGACTTTCAAGTTTTGGCGAGAAGCTCGACCGGCCCCATTGAGTTGGTCGTGCAACTTTGACGTGAACGGTTCGCCGAGTTCCTGGGAAAGAAATCCAAAAGCACGCCGTTTCAGAGTGCAGTGAAATTCGACTTAGCGGTGTTCTTTCTGCCTACCAAAAAATTAAGAGGGAGCGTGTACAGAAACACACACATAGGAACCGTGTGCATTTGTGTCCCCAGATCTTCAATCAAACGTCTATCAAACGGATCTAAATTGTGTAAAGTGCTGAAGCGGTGATTTTTGGACACTCGCATTCCCCTTTGGAGTCCCAAGGACAACGAGGATAAGCGCAGGCCGCTTTTTTTACATTTTTTTTGGAAATGTAAGTCAAAGGTCACTGGCCGCAATCTCACTGCCCAGACAGACGGGCCCCTGCCCACCAACTCATTAGTGTGTCAGTGTGCAAGGATGTGCTTGTCGAATTAGATTTTGCTTTTTAATTGTAATCGATCTCAATCAATTGCATAATTTTTTCCCAATTTTCCTTCACGCCTTGTCCCTTCGCCCTTTCGGCTCTCAACAGCCCATCTGCTGCAATTTACATGTGCGCCCTCTGCTTCCCTCTTCTTGTCTCTGGCAGACATGTGTTAATTACATTTTATTCTATTCCATACACACACGCACACAGACACAGCGATAGAGAGAGTGATAGAGAGAGAAAGAGAGAGAGAGGCACACGCAGAGTCGCTGTCTGTGTGTTTTATTTTTGTCCTCTTTTTACTTTCTGCCCAATATTTATGACCTTCTTATGGTTTCGCTATTGAGTCGAAAACGTGTTTGACAAACAGACAGACAGACTTAGGCATACATACAATAAATTTATAGACATGGACATGCCGCTATGCGAAATTAATTCGAATGTGCAATGTGAAAGCAATTAAGAATGGGGATATACTGAAACAGTGCGAGATCTATAGATCCATAGATATCCCCCAAAGGAGCTGTTCCGCCTTTTGAGCTTTCACTGTACACTGAATAGTGAATATCAAAAAATTAACTAGGGGACGCTGTTCGAATCTAATTGGATTTCATTCGCATCTCTTGAAAGGGCATAACTGGACCCGGGACCACTCAATGTCAAAGCGTCTATCAGCTAGACGACTTGATAAGGTCTAGACGGTTAGCTTAAGTAAATATAAAATCTTTCGAGTGTTACATTCCAACAACTGAGAGTTCAGCATTGTAGTGATAGTAAATAGAATCAATGGGTGGAAGGAAGTATACCCTCTCGGAAGTATAAACTATTCTGGCTCATCCATTTATGCGCAATTATTGTCACGGCCCAGTCATATTTGGCGGAAAATCAATGCCCGGCCGGCGGCACACATTCAAAACGACTTTGACCTTAGCGGACTGTCGTTCAAGATCGTATGTTTAAGCAGCAACAAAAAAAGAAAAAACAAAAATTAGCACGCACGTTTTATGAGTAAAAGCGGGGGGAACAAAAGCAAATCGTTTGAGTGGCCCATTCTATTATTATTATTATTCATATTATTATACAATTCACACCCAAACAGTTTGTAGTTTGTTGTATTATCATTATATTATTGCATAATCGTGTGATGACCGTTTCGTGGGCAGGCGAATAAACACATTCGGTGCGTTGGGTGTGGGTATGGGCATACCATAGCCATGTCAACAGAGTTTTCGTATAATTGCTTGAGATTGGGCTCGCCAAGGGAGCCCTCGAGGCAGCCCTCGAGGATTGCAAGGGCACACCCAGTTAGTCAGTCAGTCGAGAGCCGATGGTGATGGGCACACAACAAACAGAAGCGACAGGATAATTGAACATGCCTGTAAACATTGTCAAAAGTTAAACACAAAATTGACAGAAACTGGGAAAACGGTAAACCAATTACAGTGAAAGTGGTTCGCCAAAGGGAGCTTTCACTGTACCCTGATTTTTGCATATTTCCACGGCATGTTAAATCAGTTGATAAAAAGGAATATCAAGGAATCCAGTTCAAGCGACACTCCTTATCGCACTTCCTCTGAATGTCCAAGCGAAAGACCTTCGGATTATGACTTCCTCTTTGCCTCAACGATAAAAAGAAACCTCAGAGATAAGACGCACGACTTACCTGTTGGCTTTATAGGCACAAATAAATAGATATGGAACGATTGAATTGATTGAGTTCCATAAAATTACTGCCCCAATAATTCGATAAGGGAGTAAGATCTTCCTGGAACTCATTTGATTAATGGTTTAAATCTCTGCCATATGTTGGAATCCCTTGCTAAATACCCCTCCAATATATCACTGCCAACACGCAATCCTAGACAACGTTAAAGTTATACAACCAAAACCATTGCATTGATAAGAAAACATTTTGAATTTGCAAAACGCTTGCAGCTTGAACATATTATGTTCATTCAAAATTTATAGCATTCATAAAAACGGCAGTCGATTGGCTGTTCCGTTCCACGGAGCACAAGGTGACATTGAGGCTTATCTGGTCCGTATGGGATTTGAGTTTTCCGAATGGTATTCGTAGTGTTAGACGCTGACAGACTGACCAGAACTGGTTGGTTGGCATCTCTTTTGGCGTTAATTATATTGTTAATAGCATAATCGTGAATTAGCTCTGTACAAATGAATGGAATTAGCAAATTAAATTGATGTTAACAGAGGAAATTTAATTAGAGCTGTCGATCAACATCGGATCACGTCCATCATGACTATTTATAGGGTGGCAGCAGTGGAGGGGCCCCCAGGAGTGCACTCCCACAGCGAATGATAAAATGGATGGCCAGACCTCCTCCGATGTGTTAATAAAGAAGTCTTATCTGCCGCTCATTATCTGCACCTGTGTCACCCCATGTGTATACAAACAGTCAGTACATGTGTCAACAGTGGTTCTAGATAATCTATGAACCTCTGAAGCTCCCACTCGCCATTCCATTCCCCCCAATAGCGAGCCTCTCGAGTAGGCATGCACTTCACGTGCGGGCACAGTCCGCTCCATAGATGAAAATAACCTTTTATTTTGTTTGTTTGCCCAATATAGAGTGGTAGCTTATCAGTATGGAGAAACGATTAACCCAAAGCGGAGTCAAACTTCAATGTTTAATCCCATTTCGCTAGTATCACCTGACCATCTGGTTTCCCCCATACTCGCGACATGTTGTTCCAGTTCCAAATGCACTTCCCAGCACATAAATATTTACATATATTTTGGCGACCCATGCTAGGTCCCACTTTCTGTCTGACACAGACGAGCCCCCACGATCCACTTGCAGAATCAGAGCACAAGAGAGAGAAACACAGAGAGAGAGAGGCAGCCAGACAGACAGAGTACAGACAGGGTCGGCTATTTGAACTTGTTCGGGACCAGAATTTGAAATGCAAAAGTCTGGGCCAGACACAGCCGTAGCAAAGCCGGTCACTGACGCACCCCTCTGCCCACTCATCGCCGTCGAGTCCGTCTACAAAACCCATATGAATCGTTGATAATGAGCAAAACAAGCTTTTAACTCAAAGTTAATGGAAAGCCAAAAGTAACAGAAGTAAAAATAAAATTGTTATGGCATGTGCGGAGAGAAGCGAACGGAGCAGAGGCAACGCACTGTGAATGCTCTGTAGACGAAACTTTTGCTCTCTCAAGTGGCATTTTCGGTTTATTTTTATTATGGATGCTAATTTGTATTCCCCATAAGTGTAAATACATTAAACAAATGTTGAAAAACAACTTGAATTTATTAATATGTGAGTTTCAAGTGTAAATATTTCGACAGTAGCTTACCCTATTGTGTTTCTTGTTGTTATAAAAACGAGTGGATATATTTTCGGAATTTAATTTGATTGCAACAAACATTGGCTTTGGGTATCGAGTGTTATATTAAATATTTACTCATCTATTACCCACAAGCTGTCGTCCACTATAGAAAATAGTCAGTTTCAATGCATCAATTAGGGAAATTTACGCAACATTCATATGTACTTCGGGTTTTGTTAAACCGATTCTACCCATACCCATCGGGTTAACATATGCAAAATTGTCATTTCAATTGTTAGAACTCGCTTTTGGATTTTGATCACGTGAGTCAGTCCACTTTATTCGCCGACAGCTTGTTATTTATATGGAATAATACTTGGAAATCACACAATCAGCGGACTTTGAGCCGAAGATTAGGCTGGAGCTTCAGCTGGAGCGGGAGCGGGAGCTTGAGCAAACATTCGTACAGTCGTACATAGATCCAAAGTAATGAAAAGGCAACTCAGCATTGAATAGACTTTGAATTGCAATCATTTTTTGGCGAGAGACCTTCCTTCCCCTGTGCCCCTGTCCCCCCTGTGGCTCTGTGCTGTTCTGTTTGTTCGCGCATTTGAAAGTAAAGTCGATAACCTTAAGGCATTTGGAAATCGAGCACACGAAATCAGCTTATTAGCAGATAATTGAAGCGTCGAATGCAATCTCTTGATTGTGTACACATAAATGCATGTAATACATTGCTCTGTTTCCCTCTCGCCCCTGCAGCTACACTCGGAGCATCATGTTCATACCGCGAGCCCAGTCCGCCTTCAAAGCGCTGCGCAGTGCGCAGCCGCGCGTGCGTCTCTACTTTGTCAGCAAGAATGCCTACTCGAGTCAGGTGAGTGAAGGACCCCGACCCAGAATGAATCGCCCAAAAATATACATTGTGTGTCCCCCCGCCAGGTGGAGTACAAGCCCATTCGATCGGTGCTGGTGGCCAATCGCGGGGAGATCGCCATTCGTGTCTTCCGCGCCTGCACAGAGCTGGGCATCAAGTCGGTGGCCGTGTACTCGGAGCAGGACAAGATGCACATGCATCGCCAGAAGGCGGACGAGTCGTATTTGGTCGGCAAGGGGCTGCCACCGGTGGAGGCCTACCTCAACATTCCAGAGATCATTCGCGTGTGCAAGGAGAACGACGTGGATGCCGTGCATCCCGGCTACGGCTTCCTCTCCGAGCGCAGTGACTTTGCCCAGGCCGTGATCGATGCTGGCCTTCGGTTCATCGGCCCCACGCCCAAGGTTGTCCAGAACATGGGCGACAAGGTGGCAGCCCGTGTGGCGGCCATCGAGGCTGGTGTGCCCATTGTGCCCGGCACAGACGGTCCCGTCACCACGAAGGACGAGGCCCTCGAGTTCTGCAAGAAGCACGGACTGCCAGTCATCTTCAAGGCAGCCTACGGCGGCGGCGGACGTGGCATGCGTGTGGTACGCAAGATGGAGGAGGTCGAGGAGAATTTCCAGCGTGCCAGCTCCGAGGCAAAGGCTGCCTTCGGAAACGGCGCCATGTTCATCGAAAAGTTCATCGAGCGTCCGCGTCACATCGAGGTCCAGCTGCTGGGCGACAAGGCCGGCAATGTGGTGCACCTGTACGAGCGCGACTGCTCGGTGCAGCGCCGCCACCAGAAGGTCGTGGAAATCGCTCCGGCTCCCCGCTTGCCCCTGGAGTTGCGCGACAAGATGACAGAAGCGGCCGTGCGGCTGGCCAAGCACGTGGGCTACGAGAACGCAGGCACCGTGGAGTTCCTGTGCGACGAGTCTGGCAACTTCTACTTCATCGAGGTGAATGCCCGCCTTCAGGTGGAGCACACGGTCACAGAGGAGATCACCGGCATCGATCTGGTGCAGTCGCAGATCCGCATTGCCGAGGGCATGACCCTGCCAGAGCTGGGCTATACCCAGGAGAACATCCAGCCCCGCGGCTATGCCATCCAGTGTCGTGTCACAACCGAGGATCCCGCCAACGATTTCCAGCCCAACACCGGACGCCTGGAGGTGTTCCGATCGGGCGAGGGCATGGGCATTCGTCTGGACAGTGCCTCGGCCTATGCCGGCGCCATCATCTCGCCGTACTACGACTCCCTGCTGGTCAAGGTGATCTCGCATGCCGGCGATCTGCAGAGTTCCGCTGCCAAAATGAACCGTGCGCTGCGCGAGTTCCGCATTCGCGGTGTCAAGACCAACATACCCTTCCTGCTGAACGTGCTGGAGAACCAGAAGTTCCTGCACGGCGTCCTGGACACCTACTTCATTGACGAGCATCCACAGCTCTTCAAGTTCCGTCCCACCCAGAATCGTGCACAGAAGCTGCTCAACTACTTGGGTGAAGTGCTGGTCAATGGTCCACAGACACCACTCGCCACCACCCTGAAGCCCGCCGAGGTCAGTCCTCATGTACCAGCCGTTCCCCTGGGTAAGTTCTTGCCTGATTTGTTGGAATCTTTTTGCATGTGCTTTTGTTTCGGGGTAGAGCTTGCTTTTGTGGCTACCCCAGGGGATCCACGGGGGGAAATGCTTCATGTAAAAGTCACCCAATTGATCTTCAATTTGTAATGAAAAAAAACAACAAATACTTGCCACAAATTGAATCAATGAAGAGGCATGCATGGATCTCTCTATTTTATGTGTTTCTCTTGTGAAATGTTTTTATTCGCTGCTTCTACTTTATGCTTTAATCAAACTTTATGTTTTTACTCTTTCAAACAAAATGCACCCGCCAATTTCTGTTGTGTTACATCTGTTATTAATCTGCCAATCTACCGATCAATCTGCAATTTGTAATCGCAATCCAAACAATTGGACAACACACAAAATATCACTCAACAAAAAACACACAAACACGTTCTCATGATACTCTCCTGCTCATACACCAATCAACCGAAGATCTGTCGCCGGAGGCATTAGAGCGGGAAGAGCGTGGCGAGGCCAAAGGTATGTTCTATGCTAAGCTATCCCCAACATCCCAAACAAAGCAAACTCCTCACACAAAGTACACAAACATATAATGTGGCAAGGTCTGGTTCCATCATATCATATAAGCTTTAGCTTTAATTGTTTTGCAATCGTTTTTGCAGCACCTTTAATAGAGCACTAATTTGCTGCATAATTTAAGTCGCTTAAATTCAACTGTTACTTCAACTTAAACTTTAAGTCTTAAAGCCATTATTTTATTGTTAAACTCAAGTTTTAGTTGCAATGGGAACCTCGTTTGTCTGGTCTTGTTCTTTGCATTTTAATCCTTTCACTAATTTCTTGACTGTCTTCAACAGTTACGGAACCACCTTGCGGTCTTCGTGATATTTTGGTGCGCCAGGGTCCCGAGGCCTTTGCCAAGGAGGTTCGCTCCCGCAAGAACCTGATGCTGATGGACACCACCTTCCGCGATGCTCACCAGTCGCTGCTGGCCACGCGTGTACGCTCCCACGATCTGCTGAAGATCTCGCCCTATGTGGCCCACAAGTTCCACAATCTCTATGCGCTGGAGAACTGGGGCGGCGCCACCTTCGATGTGGCCCTGCGCTTCCTGCACGAGTGCCCCTGGGAGCGTTTAGAGGAGATGCGCAAGCGCATCCCGAACATTCCATTCCAGATGCTGTTGCGCGGAGCCAATGCCGTCGGCTACACCAGCTATCCGGACAACGTGGTCCACAAGTTCTGCGAACTGGCGGTAAGGCTCGGTGAATCCTCTGGTTAGGCTATCCCACAAATGTTTCTAATTCCTTTGTGTTTGTCGCGCAGGTTCAAACCGGCATGGACATCTTCAGAGTGTTCGATTCCCTCAACTATCTGCCCAACTTGATACTCGGCATGGAGGCGGCTGGCAAGGCTGGCGGCGTGGTCGAGGCGGCCATTTCGTACACCGGCGATGTGAGCGATCCCAAGCGCACCAAGTACGATCTCAAGTACTACACGAATCTAGCCGATGAGCTCGTCAAGGCTGGCACCCATGTGCTCTGCATCAAGGATATGGCTGGTCTGCTGAAGCCCGAGGCGGCAAGATTGCTCATCACTGCCATTCGTGACAAGCATCCTGACATACCAATCCACATCCACACCCACGACACCTCCGGAGCTGGAGTGGCCTCCATGCTGGCCTGTGCGCAGGCTGGCGCTGATGTGGTAGATGTGGCCGTCGACTCGATGAGTGGCATGACCTCACAGCCGAGCATGGGCGCCGTGGTGGCCTCGCTGCAGGGCACCACTCTGGACACCGGCGTGGATCTGCGCGATGTGTCGGAGTACTCGGCCTACTGGGAGCAGACGCGCACCCTCTACGCGCCCTTCGAGTGCACCACGACCATGCGGTCGGGCAATGCCGATGTGTACCTGAACGAGATCCCCGGCGGCCAGTACACCAACCTGCAGTTCCAGGCCTTCTCCCTGGGCCTGGGCGACTTCTTTGAGGATGTGAAGAAGGCGTATCGCGAGGCCAATTTGCTGTTGGGTGACATTATCAAGGTCACGCCCTCCTCCAAGGTGGTGGGTGACTTGGCCCAGTTTATGGTGCAGAACAACCTCACTGCCGATCAGGTGCTGGAGCGGGCTGAGGAGTTGTCGTTCCCCAAGTCGGTGGTGGAGTACCTGCAGGGTCTCATTGGCATTCCCCATGGCGGATTCCCCGAGCCACTGCGCTCCCGCGTACTCAAGGACATGCCACGCATCGAGGGACGTCCGGGCGCCGAGCTGGAGCCACTGGACTTTGACAAGCTGAAGCAGGACCTGAAGGAATCTCACGCCAATATCAGTGACCGCGACGTCATGTCGGCGGCTCTCTATCCCCAGGTGACCAACGAGTATCTGTTCTTCCGCGAGAAGTTCGGCCCCGTCGACAAACTGGACACGCGCATCTTCCTCACCGGACCCAAGGTGGGCGAGGAGTTCGAGGTGACGCTGGAGCGCGGCAAGACGCTGAGTCTGAAGGCCATGGCCATGGCTGCCGATCTCAAGCCGAACGGAGATCGCGAGGTCTTCTTCGAGATGAACGGACAGCTGCGCACAGTTCACATTCTCGACAAGGAGGCGGTCAAGGTGAGTGGGGAGACAGACTCCAATTGATGCTGAGATCTTGCTAACTTGAACTCTTAATTGTGTGCAGGAAATCCACGTTCATCCCAAGGCCAACAAGGCGGTCAAGAGCGAGGTGGGAGCCCCCATGCCCGGCACTGTCATTGACATTCGCGTCGCCGTCGGCGATAAGGTTGAGAAGGGTCAGCCCCTGGTTGTGCTCTCCGCCATGAAGATGGAGATGGTTGTACAGGCACCACAGGCGGGCGTTGTCAAGAAGCTGGAGATTGCAAACGGCATGAAGCTCGAGGGCGATGATCTGCTGATGATCGTCGAGTAAGCACAGACCTCTCATCGCGCCCGATACAAGGGGCTCATGTCCATTGTCCATTGTCCATGCTGCCAGCGCACACCTATTGTAACATTAAGTCGAACAGTGATAATCTTAGGGATTCTCCTCGTCAGTTGCCACCAAACCACCTAATGCCCTGACCTGACTGTGTATCTATTTTTTATATGTGTATCTGTATATCTGTATCTGAGGAAGCACTCCAAGGGGAGCACTCCAAGGCGCTCCAGGTGTCTCGTCTCGTCACACACACTTTTAGTTTCGTTTAAATGAAATTTGTACAATTTTTATAGATTGAAATGTCGAAATTCCTCTCCTCCAATACATACGTAAGTGGTTATGAATGTTAATAACTATATTGAAATAAATGTTAAACAAATATAGATTTGCTTATAATTAATTACCGAACTAACTTATGTGCATCATACGAAATTTTTCTAGAATGTAGCAACAAATTTGCAGAGCAGGAAAAATTGTTTGGGACTCTGTTTGTTTTATACAATTATTTGCATTTAAGAATAGAATCAGCCTCTAGCCTGTGCTCTACATGCACTTGACAATGAATTCCAGAAAGGCCAGCTCCTTGTTCATTTCGGTGATCCTTTTGAAATGCCTCTGAACGTAGGGTGTGAGCACCTCCACCATGTTGCCGTTGTTGTAGAATCGTGCCTTGGGGTCCAGCAGAGCATCTCCAATTAGATGCTTTAGGATGACATTGCCAGCGTGCGAGTTGCGCGAGTTTGTGGTCCATGCCTTAACGTGCTGCAGCAGCGCCACGCGCTGATCTACATTCAGTTGATCCACCAGCTGACGCAGACCGGCTTCATCGCGCTCTCGCACAAAGTGAACAATTATGTCAAAGGTGGTTTTTGGTTTGTTCAGGTTCAGGGCCAGCACAAAGGCCTTGTGCAGCTGCTTCTGTGCATGGAGGAGCGAGTGCAGGGTCTGCTCCTGCTCCAGAGTCTCCTGACGCTGGTCGAGGGCCTCGTTGCGCGTTGCCTGCGTTACGTCGCCAAAGCGTATCAGCTTGGAGTCCGCGCCACCCGTGTAGAAGAAGCGATTACTTCTGCCTGAGACTGTCAAAGCCCAGACACGATCCGTGTGCTCATCGAGGGACTGCAGACAAGTATTCGTCTTGATGTTCCACAGCTTGAGCAGGCCATCCGAGGCGGCAGAGATGATGAACTTTCCGTGGTCCAGGAACTCTGCTCTCAGGATTGTGCACTCCTGATCGAAGCGTTTGATGCACGTAAAATTGCTGATCGACCAAAGACGCAGCGTGCAGTCCGAGGAGGATGTGAGCACAACCTGATCGACGGGAGAGAAACGCACACTCCACACGCCGCGGGTGTGGCCACGCAGCACTCCCAGCAACGAATTGGAGTCTGCCATCCACAGCTTGGCCGTCTTGTCCTGCGAAGCGGTGGCCAAGATTTTGTTGTTCACGGCATAGGCAACACAATTGACCTCCTTGTCATGGGCCAGAGCTGAATATCGCAGATTGAAGGTGTACGAGTTGCGCTCCTGCTTGTCCCTGGTCAAGTTCCACACCTTCATGCTGCCGTCCTGGCACACAGACGCGAAGCCCGTCGCTCCATTGTGCGTCATGGCCACACAGCCGATCGTGGAGGTGTGACAGTTGGTCTGCTGCGTTAGAGCTTCCAAGGAGCAGGCCTTTTCATGCTCCAGCTTCCACAATCGAATGCTGCAATCCTTGCCCACCGAAATGAGCAGATTGTGAGAGCCTGCCAGAGCCATGACAGTGTCCGAATGGCCGACAATCAGTTTGCAGTTCATATCGTTCTCAGTATCGTACAGCTTAAAGTGTTTGCTATTGGTGGCCACGGCCAAGTAGCGGTCGTTGTCTCCCAAGAAGCACATGTCCAGGATCTCATCGTTGTAGCCGACCAAGTGCTTAACGGGTTCTATGCTGGAGGCATCATAGATGATTATATTCTGTTCAGTGGTTACCAGAGCCAATTGCTTGAGGTCGCAGCAATGCAGCAGCCGACTGATTTGGAAGTCCGACTGTGACAAAAGGTTCTTTATCTTCCAGGATTCGGCATCAACCTGCTGCAGATTTCCTGTTCCGCTGGCCACAACTATCTCCCGGCCCTCGTTTGCGTAGACGACACCTTCCAGCTCATCGAACAACGGCAGCACCTTCAATTGTTTGCCTTCCACCTGGTCTTCTAGCTGCCAAACGATCAAAACTTTATCGCGACTCACAGTAGCCAACTCATTGCATTCAGCATCATTGCTCTTGAAGCTAAGGCCGGTTACCTGCGAGAGATGGCCTCGCATTTTGTGCAGAAGCGCCTTGGACTGATAGTTCCAGCAGTAAATGGTGTTATCCGAACCCACAGCATAGATCTCCTTTCGCAAGACATTTGGATGGAAGCGCAGGAGCCAGCATGGACCAGGGAAGTCCTTCAGGGCGCACAGGCAGCTGTTGTTGGCGAAGTCCCACAGTCTCAGTGTAGCATCAGCTCCTCCGCTGGTGCACACAAGCCTTCCACATGGGCTAAACTCGATTTTGATCACTGGACCCTTGTGTTGCGCTTTCCACAGCTTCACAAGGTTGCAGGTGCTCAGTAGCCACAGACGCAACAGTCCACTGCGATGGGCAGTTACCAAATGCTCGTGCGACAGGGCAAAGCAGGTTATCGCATCCTCCTCCACATCGATGTCGTCCAAGTTTGCCGGC
The DNA here is from genome assembly GCF_008121235.1 of Drosophila subobscura. Lineage (NCBI taxonomy): Eukaryota > Metazoa > Arthropoda > Insecta > Diptera > Drosophilidae > Drosophila > Drosophila subobscura. The sequence continues at coordinate 10,809,088 of NC_048531.1, read as the reverse complement.
TTCTTCTTCTCCTCTGTCGTGGAGCTTACTCCAAAGCTCTGCAAGATTTGCGAGGTCTGGACGTCGACTTGGTTGACAGCGGCACCGCTCAGGCAATAAAAGTGCTGGCCGTCCGAGCTCCAAGCAATGTCGCCGCCGCCATAGAAGTTTGTGTACTGGGCCTCCGCCGCGTAGCTAAAGCATGGATTAATTATTATTATTTCACAGATTTATTGCAGTCTGCCCTTACCTTTTTTCACAAATATTAGCCAGCATGGTTTTTAGTTGTTTATAAATAAAACCGCGTGCGCAATTAGCAGTGTGACCACGGTATTTTCGATAAAATATACCACAAAACCCACAAAAACATACCAGAATATACCTTCTCATTTGAAAAGCATACCGCAATCTTAAATAATATTCCTCGATTTTGATGTTCTATTTGATATCACTAGCTAGTTAGGAGTCTCAGCACTAAAACTGTAATTTTACCAGATTTATCAACAAATTTTCCACAAGAGTGGCTAGTTTTCATGGCTTCCTTTTGACTGAAAAGGCCAACCAACAAAACTAACATTTCCCGAAAGTACGGAAGTAAGATAAATTTACTGCCGTCCGATCCCTAAAAAATATTCTTCATTTTCGAAATATACCGTCCGAAAATTTGTATAATTAGAAGGTATATTTCGGTATATTCGCTGGTCAGGCGGTATATTTGGGCTATAAATCCGCGGTCACACTTATACCTAGTAAAGCAAAAGCCGTCAAATCATCGTCCAAACTAATTTTTTGCATATAAAAATTAAAATTTAAAGCACCGCAATGAGTACAATCGGAACTGGTGTAAGTAAAAGAAACACAATTTCACCTGGGCAGACTCTATTTTTATAAACTTTTATTGCAGTATGACTTGTCGGCATCGCAGTTCTCGCCGGATGGCCGTGTTTTCCAAATTGACTATGCCTCCAAGGCAGTGGAGAAGAGTGGCACCGTTGTTGGGATCCGTGGCAAGGACTGCGTCATTCTGGCCGTTGAGAAAATAATAACCAGTAAATTATATGAGCCCGATGCCGCTGGTCGCATATTCATCGTTGAGAAGAACATTGGCATGGCCGTGGCTGGGCTGGTGGCTGACGGCAACTATGTGGCTGATATTGCCCGCCAGGAGGCAGCAAACTACCGTCAGCAGTTCGAGCAAGTGATTCCTTTGAAGCACCTATGCGACCGCGTGTCTGCCTATGTCCATGCCTACACCTTGTACAGCGCAGTCCGTCCCTTTGGACTCTCCATTATCCTGGCCTCGTGGGATGAAAATGATGGGCCGCAGCTCTACAAAATTGAGCCATCCGGCTCGTACTTTGGGTACTTTGCCTGCGCCAGTGGAAAAGCTAAGCAGGCGGCCAAGACCGAGATGGAAAAGTCGCGATTTGTAGACTTGAACACAGAAGAGCTAGTCAAAAAGGCTGGTGAAATGTAAGAATTTTTTTGATTTATTCAACGCACATATTGACTGCTCTTGACCTTTCAGAATTTACCGCGTTCATGATGAGCTCAAGGACAAGGACTTCCGTTTCGAAATGGGTATAGTTGGACGTGATACCGAGGGCATTTATCAAATCAATCCCACGGTATTAACCGAGGTGGCCATAAAAGCCGGCGTAAATGCCAATGAGGAAGATGACAGTGGGGATGAGGCGCATTAATTTTTGTATGGCAGTGAATCTAATTCTAGGCCCAAAAATGTAACATTCATTTTCTATTCTCTTTCGCGTAATAAATGATCATATTTGGGATAAAACATGGTGTAATGGAAAATTTAAATTCTTCCTTTTCTATGTAACTCACCTTGCAACTTTCTGAGAGTTGTGCCGTTTGTATCGATTAGCACTAATGTTACGTTACGTCGAAAAGCGATAACGTTAAGTATCGTTTGGTTTCTGGCGCGAAAAATTAACCCATCTCTAATTGACAAAATTGAAAACATAAACAAACAAATTTAAAACGCTTATTTAATTGTAATGACTACTCTAATTGAACAGCTGATTGCAAAGATGGGCTTGCGGGAAGAGCCGAACGTAATGGAGTGAGTTAAATATACGATTAAATGCGAGTAAATATTGAAAGAGTCCTTTGCAGGAAAACCACAGAATTGGTGCGCCTGCTGGAGCTGCGCTCGACCAATGTGCCACTGCAAATAAACGAGTATGGGAAAATCGTACTGTGCGTCGATTTGGCTTCCTGCCTGCTAGGCATTGGGCTCGACAAAGAGCAGGCGTTGAAGCTGTCCGGCCTGCGGAAGAGCCATTACCTCAACAACAAGCGCATGTTTGAGAAGCTGCTGGATCTGAATAAATTGGTCACTGTGAATGACATTTGTGTGCAGCTAAGCCTCAACGAGGTGTCTCGCAAAGCCGAGGAGTTGATGACTCTCTTCAGGGGCTTGGTTTCCACTGAAAACACCGACATTGACACTGACCACCCGCAATACGCCGCAATGGCTGTTTTCCATGCGTGCCGCCTGCTAAAAAAGAAGGTGTCAAAGCCGAAACTGATGCCCTTCAGCAACCTACGCCCAACCCAATGGCAACAGCTCGAACAGCAGTGGGAGCGCATGATAGCCAAGCATTACAAGGAGTCCAAAGTAGTCTCGCCACCTGGTCTGGATGGAAAGCTTAAGGCCAGCCAGCAGGAGAATCTCCCGAGTGACTCAAAGAAGTCCCTGAAGCCTGATGTCGAAGATTATGAGAAATGGAAATCGAGAATGCTGGCAATGGCACAGGCAAAGCTGCGGGAGCTGGAGGCAGCAAATAAACAGCCAATAGAGGCATAAAAGAAATGGCTGCTTTGACCATAGAGATTATATTATCGAGTTTAATTGATGCATCCAAGTGAAAGCCAGTTGTACGTGTTAGTAGACTTTCAGCTTAGTTTTAAGTGGTAAAATTAGTATTGAAAATCAAATTGTCATAAAGAGCTTCAATATATTGCTCAGTCGTTAGATTAAGTAAAGAGATTTCCATTCGTTGATTCAAAATGTTAATCGGACTCGTTATTGGCAGATGATTCCACAGGATGGATGGATTAGGCATTCTTCTTTTTTTTGTTCTCCATGCGGGCGATGAGCAGTTCGCCAACATCGACCCAATTGCCATTGGCATCGTGTGCTGAAATGAAGGGGGAACTGTTTTAGTTAAATGTTCAATTAAATTACGAACTTCGACGCACAATTGTAGATGATTGGCTCCACTAGGTTGCGTGTCTCGGGCCAGCTGTACAATAGATCTTTCAGATGCTTGTAGAACTTGAGCCAGATCTCGCGCTTCATTTCGCGCATTTGCCAGGTGGCCGAGATTTGCGACTGCAGCGATTCGAAGAAGGACAACATTGGTGTGGCACCCTCGATGACAAAGTAATAGAATTTCCCATCAATCTTGCGGGTAAGTCTGTAGACAGCATGCCTATAAGGACGATTGACACCGGCCCGTTTGATGTGCACTGTTTCCAATGGCTAAAGGAAACGCAAAAAAAGAGTCATAATGTGTTGGCCAATTCTGCATTTTTCTGTTCATATTACATCGGCCTTTTCCAGTAAGTCGCTTTCGAGTTCGCCATCTACAAACATTTCGTCTGGAATGAGAATGATCAGTCGGTCCAGTCCGAAAGTGATGTTGTGTTTTTCCTGCAAGGGAATATGTCTCTATAAAAGAATCAAATTAACTTAGGAAGAAGAGAATGCATTACTTCATATACTGCCATGCGGTGCTTGAGGCCGTCACCGTGGCGTTCGGGCAATGAAAGGTTCAAGAAGCCGTGAAAGTAATTGGCAGCCATTCCAGAGGCATAGTCGAGGCCATGTGGTTCTCTTATCCAGTGGGAATAACGCAGTTTACTCCCGCCAAGGCACTGGAATAGCCAGTACAGCGGCATATGGACCAGGAATGCAGCCGTTGGAATGAGCGCCCTGCCGTTACCTGTTGCAGACAATCGAATGAGTGCCAGAACAACGAAGGCCAGAATTATAAGGGCGCTCCTTTTATTGTATGTATACGATCGTCGTAGTATAGTCGAGACGCGATCCTCGGGCAAATAGTATCGAGAGTCCTGCAGATACTCAACTACACCAAGAACCAGTCGCTGAATGAGATCCGCCAGCAAACCCACACCGGCAATGCGTACGGCGGTGTCTTAAATGATTCAAATTGTTTTCTAGCTGCATTAAATAGTTTAAAATGACTCACCTATGTAGTCGCCGATCATTTTGGAAGCCCGCGATTTCTGGCGTCGAAACACACCAGCTGATGGTTCTTTCACAAGTATTGGTTCCATGGCTTTCAACATATGATTCTACAAAAAAGAAATAACGAAAGCTGATAAAAAGCAGCTGATGATAATGGAATGTCCCCTCTCCGTTCTCACCACACCGACTTCGAGGGAAATCCATGATTTCCGTTTTCCGTTCTTTTTCATTCGTTATTCTCTGTTGCTAAATTCACCGTTGGTCAACATTCTGCTATATGACTGACACAAATGTAGCATTTTACTTTTCATTTTGCAGTAAATATCAAATGCCAATACAATGACGTCACGTAACCTGCCTAATACATAAGTATGTACTTGCACATGTATGTAAATTTGTGTGTGTGTTTACTTATTAATTATAGTGTGAACGTTCAAACGTTCAAAAAGCAGATAGCGTTTTATATACATTTCTATGTACATGTGTTTATACATATGTTTGTGCAAACATTAATGAAGCACATTCATTCTGCTTTATTTATTTGCTGTTTTTCCAGCTGCGTTTTTAAATAAATACGAGATACGAGAGTGTGAAAGCAATAAAATCACGAGCCCCACCCTCTTTTTTCCTAACAATTTAACGATTCCCGACTTTACCCCACTGGGCGTAGAGCATTTTTGACTCAATTTCAAAACGAACCGTTTTTTGTCCTCCCTGCCCGTGTCACGAAGGACACATGGACAACTTTAACAGATAATGTATATATACATTTACATATACATATGTATGTAAGTACATACAAAATACGTAAAAAGAGGAATCTCATAAATTTGAACTGTTCAAAAAATAGAACCGGCCGAACGACCTGAAGCTGCTGCCAATAATTTTTTATTTACGATGTAGGGTTTTTCCTTATGTTTTTTTGCTCATTAAAATAAAAATATATCGGGGAATCACAGATTTGGTCTTGGTGTGTATAATTAGGCTACTTGCATATTAAAGTCGTACAAATGTTGGTGAGTTGACAGCTTATGGTCAAAGAATGATTTAAAAACAATTAAATGAAAACCCAACCCAATCAATAAAAGAGATTATATCTAATTATTGGTACATATTTGAAATGTTCAAAGTATTAAGTGCGATTGGAGGAGGTGGATTTGATTTGTGAAAATATTTTAGTCCTTGCTGCAATTAATTCTATGTATTCACGTTATATTACCTCAGCTCCTTTATTTCACTTTTATTCACACAATGTTCAATGCACTTCGGAGAACAGAACTTAATTAATTTTAGTTTCCAGCTAACCTGACAAGGTAAGCTCGAGAACCGTGTGGATTGTAAGAGTTGGATCGTGGATCACGGTCCACGTACCGGCAGCAGTCACAGCTTGTTAACAATTAACAGTGCTGTAGCTGCTCTCCTCTTCTTCATTTATTCGAATTATCCGAATGCTTGGCACACTTTATTTTAAACATGCTAAGTGCATTCAACTAGGCACTTTTCATTTGGAAATTCGTTTTTTTTACAGCAAAGCGCAATAAATCTGAGTAAAAGACATTATTAAAATGATTCGATTCGAAGTACAAGTAAGTAGTAATTTTTTATTGTGCAAAAGTCACCTTCTCTATCTAATACACCGTTTGTATCAGTAACTACATAAATGCGACATTTTTAGCTGGAAGCTTATTTTCCAATCGATTTAATAAAAGTATATCCTAAAAACTAACCAATCTTGTGGAAAATTGATTTTGTAAACATTCCAACAAAAGGAAGTCGTAAAAACTAGCCAATCTTGTGGAGAGTTGATTTATACATATGATAAAATTATAGTTTTAGCGCTGAGACTCCTAAATATCTAGTAAAATCAAAGAGAACACCAAAATCAAAGAAAATTATTTAAGATTTATGGTATATTTACAGTATATTTTGTCGAGGGTCTGTCGGTATATTTGATCGATAATTCCGGGGTGACACTGGTCTTTTGTTTTGGTTCAACTTTTTTGACAATTTCAACACAAAGCAGTATTTGCAAACAGCGTTACTAATAAATAAAAAGGGGAATTTATCTTATTGACAACTACATCTGTCTGTGTCTATTCAGACGTAGATCAAATTCAACTCTAGGCCAACAAAAAATTAAGGTCTGTTTTTGTGCATTGTCAGCTATGTTGCACTTTGTCTTTTGAACTTCCAGTTGCCGACAATATGGACACTAATACGGCCATGACGGGAGACTTCTTCTACGGCTGGGATCTATTGTTTAAGACGATCCGTGCCGAAGTCAACAAGAAGTCCGACGTGCTGATAGCTTTGGTCCACTTTCTGTTGACGAAGCATTACAACTTTCGCTGCGTGGGAATTGGCGATGATGTGAGTAGAGTAGCCACTCTGATGAATGCTTATTTAATGCCTATTGATTCGTATAGAAAACACTATCAGAGGAGGATGTGGGAAGTGAGCTGCTGCCAGACAACTGGAACGACGACGACACCAAGTACTCGCTGCGCTATACGCACGAAAAGGTGCTCTATCTGCTGATTGGGCACATCACCGAAGAGGACTTGCTCCTTAATTTATTGGACATCAATACCAAGAAGGTGTCCAACATTTGCATCGATCCCGAAAACCTGGTGGCCGCTGTTAATGGAAACATTAGCACATTGATGCCAACTGCTTCGGAGATTGTCGATCGCTTCCGCAAGGAGTTGCTGGATCCAGTTTTTACAGGCAAGTCGCGCGAAGTCACCACTCAGACCAGCACAGAGCCACAACGATCCAATGGAGCGGATCCATTGCGCATTGGGGAGCCAAGACGCGGAGGGTAAGGCAGTAGCAAATAGCTGGATGTCCCGCATTCCTATTACAATTTCTGTCTGTCTGTGTCGCGTAGATCATTTATGCCCGGAGGATATGAGCCTCGTCCTTTTGGCTTCCCGGACATCGGACGCGGGGACCTGGACCCACTCGGTCGCGGTGGTCCTGGTAATCTATTCTCGTTCCCCTCGCGTCCCGGAATGCCTGGTAATGGTATGCCCCTACCGCGCTTCGATCCGTTTGGACCCGAGCCGAACATACCGAATCGCGGACCCAATCCAGATCACATGCGCCCACCCAACTGGGACAACGATTACTATATGTAAATTCAATAGTTTACACACACTTGAAACATTTATTTGGAATGCAAATCAGAATGGAATGGGATTTGGATTGAGTTTTCTTGAAGATAATTTTATTATGGTTACACAACACATACACAATACAGAAAGAATATTTTGATATACAATAAAATTCAATTCAGCCTGCAAATCCAAATCCAAATAATTCATAATAACTTCTGAACTGATTGCTGGCAAACGAAAAATGTACAAAAATCTTAAATGAACTTAGGGACTGCTGGTACAGATCTCTCTCTCCTGGATCATCGCTATGTAATGGCTATTCATTTCGTATTATGTATAAAGAAAACAATTTATGTTTTTGCTCATTGCAAATGTCATACAGATGTAAAGTGCGTAATCTCAAAAGATCTACAGAAAATACACTAACAGCGAAATGTCTGAAACATCAGAATGGTTTGTGTTTGCGTTCCTTTGCTTTGCTTACTCCTAGGCTAATATTATAAGTATTACCATTAATATTTTGCTAAATTAATGTAATGTATATAATATTTCATGCTCCTTGCTGCTGATTGACTTAAATTAGAGCTGCTGTCGCTGCCGCGCCGCCGCCGGGCAGGCATCCAGCGGATTGCTTAGCTGTACAACTATTCCTAATGTTTTCTTTTCTTGTTTGTGCCTTGTGCTGCTGCTCCACTCCAAGCCGGCGGCGGCTGCTCATGTGCAAAAGTGTGTGTCGTGTCGGTCTCTCGCCGGGCGCCATACCTCGCCTCGCATCAGTCCCATTCCCCGATAAACATGCGTGGTGTGGGCACATAGCCGCGCGTGGGCAGCGGTAAATGGCGGCCATAGATGTGATTGTATGGTGATTCAACAAGCTCCGAATCTACAAGAAGCACAGAGATCAAATATTACAAAGCGATTCCCAAAATATAATAAGCATTTCCTTGATCATTTAAGCATAGTATAAATGAGTGTGTGTGTGTGTGTGTGTGTTTGTATGTACAACGGCAGTAGATCTGTGTCTGTCCAGGAGTCTAGGAGGAGTCCAGGTTTTTGTAAGAGTTAGTAAACATTTCGTACAGCTTAGTTCTGTTCACCGGGTACTCAAGGCTTTTGGTGGATATTTGGTTGGTTGATTGGGCAATATACAAACCGAACTAAATATTATCTATGGGTATTTATATGTACAATGTACAGCAACCGATCCAAAGGGGGTAACCCACAAAAAACAATAACATATATCGACGTTGTCTATGCCAAAAATAACCTCATTTTGTTCAGTGAAAAAAACGTATGCGTATGCGTATGGTGGTGGTGGGGGGTTGTTCGTTCAATAGTCGAGTATTTGAATTTTCTTCAGGCTGAGGCTGCGCGGCTTGCGTGGCTTCAGGTAGCCATAAATGGACTCCATGTCGCTGATGTCAAGGCGGCTGGCACTGCGCCCAGTTCTGGCAGCTGGGGGAGGTGGCGGCCCATGCAGCAGTCCATTTGCCGCCGCCGCCGCCGCTGCCAGGGCATTGTTTGCCGTTGTTGGGTCATGTATTATTGGTGATGCTTTTTTTGATGCTGCTGCTGCTGCTGCTGCTCCTCCACTGGCATTAGTGGTCATTGTTGCTGCTGCTGCTACTGCTCCACCGCTAGATGCTGATGTTGTGGTCGCTTTCGCTACTTGGGACTGGGCTGCTGCTGATGCTGATGTTGCTATACTTTTGGTTTTACTATTGAAATTATTTTTGCTTTTCAAGATGTCGTCATTGTTTTTGTTGCTGTTCGTTAACTGTCTTTTGTTCTTGTTGCTGCTGCTGCTGCTTATGTTGTTGTTATTGTTCGTTGCATTGTCATATCGTCGTTTGTCAGAGTTTTGAAAATGTTTCGCCTCCTGCTGCTGCTGCCGCTTGCCGCCCCGCCAACTGGGCGATGGCAGCACCGGCGCCTTGTGACTGCCGACGGCGCTGCTCCTGCTCTGGTACTGCTGTGTCCTGGCTGCCAAATTGAACCTGCCATTCGCATAGCCCCTGTCGGGGTCCATTGAGCCGCGCACCCGATCATAGATGTTGGCCGCCGACGGCGCCTTGGCCACAATGCGCTTGCGTCCGCCGTACATATACAGGGAGCCCTCCTCGTTGGGCTGCTCGAAGAAGCTCTCGGTGGACTGGGACTTGGTGCGCGAGCTGGCCAGCACGGCGGGCGCTTGGATCTGGCGCAGCTGTGCCCGATCCACGTACATGTCCACCGTCTCCGTGCCCCGGCTGTAGCCCATGCGTGCTGTAAGGTCGTCGTCAATGTCAAAGTCCATGTCGAAGTCGTCGTACTCGTAGCAGTCGTCGTACCGCTCGTCCTGGGTCAGCAGTGTGTTGGCCGTCAGTGTCGCCGCCGGGTCTTCCTCCTGCACGTGCTCCAGCACCGAGATGTCACTCTCGCTGCACCACTTGACCACACCGGCCTGCTTCTCCACCAGACTGCCGCTCAGTCGCTGGTGCCGGCGCAGCTGCTGCTGGCTGAGACTGCGCTGTGGGCGTGGCGGCGGCACAGAACCACAGAGTGGGGCCAGTGCATAGCAGCTCACGCAGTTGCAGGCGCTCTCAGCCAACGGGCGACGGGTGGAGAGGCGGCGAGTCACCTGGCGACCCAGCGACTCCTCCAGGTTGTCGTAGTAGGGTGGAAGAGTGGGCTGGTGGCGCGCATGCCGCTCGCACTGATGCATGTGGCTGTGATTGTGATTGTGGTGGTTCTGGTGATGGTTCTGGTGCTTAGGATGCGGATGTGCGTGCGGATACGAGTGCGGAGTGCGGGTCTGCGGTGTCAAGTGGTGCTGGTGCTGGAGCTGCTGCTGCTGCTGCTGGCTACGTGCTTTGTTGGGTGTGCTTTGTGTCTTTGCTGTTGCTGTTGTTGTTAGGTCCGTTGGCAGTGACTGTGGTTGCTGTTGTTGTTGCTGTTGTTGCAGTTGCAGTTGCATTTGCAGTGCGTGCGTTTTGTGTTTATAAATACCTATGCCACTCTCATAGCTGCGCGTCTGCCAGATCGGATGGTGATGATTCTGCTGCTGATGGCCAGCATTGTGATGGTGCACAGCATGTGCTGCCGCCGCAGCGGCCATCAGTTGCTGCTGCTGCTGCTGCTGCTGTATGTGATGTGGATGCATGCCCGCCAAGTGATTGTGTATCATCGAGGTCTTCTTCTGGCTGAGCGTGCTCATGCCTCCATTGCTGCTCAAGTTGTTGTTATTGTTGATGATGTTAATGTTGTTGCCATTGCCATCCCGCTGATCCTTTAGGCCTTGGCCGGAGCCCTTCTTGCCCGACTTGCCAAAGTTGGGCACTCGTGCCCGCAGTCCACAATAGTAGGGATCATCTGTGGAGTTGGGAAAGTGTTTGCTCAGACTCTAGCTTACTCCGCGCTGCTGGCTGCTGGCTCTTACCGTATTTCTTGTTGTCCTTGCCCTTGTCCGACTTGCCGCGCGACAGTTTTATGCGCGTTTCCAAATCAATGTCATCATAGTCCGGCTGTCAAAAGAAAAGCGAAAGTGGAATAAGAATCGTGGCAAATACTGCGGTTATTAGACAATCATTTATGTGCATATTTCGACCTGAAATGCAGCTCCAAATTGTGCAAGCGGCAGTGAACAAAAACTCCGCATAACTCCGAGCTCGATTCCGAGCCCCTTTTGCTGTTGGCACTGACGCGGTCGTTGGGCCCAATTGGCAATGCAATCCAGCAGTCGAGCAGTCGAGCAGCGGCAACAGCATTCCGCGCATATTAATTACACGCGATTCGTTTGCAGTTATTTGCTGCAATCCGAATATTATTGAATGCAACGAAACGGCCATTGCCCAGTGAGGCTCAACGGCGAAATCTTCCACGTCCAACCACCTGTCCGCCGACCAGCAGCAGACACCAGACACCAGCCACGAGACAGTGGACAGAACTGGAGCCGCGCTGGAATCGGAGACCCATTTTGCAAGTGGCCGCGTTGCGCATGTAACCGAGCATGGGCAGGCTGACTGACTGCCTGGCTAACTAGCCTCATTGTGGCGCGGCAACCAACCAAGTTGCCACACTTCTGCACAGTTTTGCTTTATTTGTGCGCTGCCAAATTTGTACCCAGCACTTGCTGGCAAACGACTTGGGCTTGGGCAATCATTTGGGGATCCCTTTTCCGCGCTTGCTTACCTTTGGAATCAGATCGTGTGCATAGACATTGTCCCTGGGTGGCAGCTTGGGCGGCTTCTCGCTGCGTTTGTGGGCCAACTGTTGCGTCTGCAGCAGCAGCTGTTCCCGCGTGGCTGCCACATGTCCGCTGTTGCCGTTGTTCATGTGTTTCCCCAGCTGCTGCGGATGCGCCTGCTGCTGGTGTCCGCTGCCAAAGCCGGAGCTGCCCGAACTGCCGCCGCTGCCATTGCCGGCCACGCTGTAGGGATCCTCATCGGGTATGGGTATGCGCGGGCGATTCTTAATGTCCACAATGGGGCGTTGCACTATGCAAAAGGAGAGGAACATTGTGATAAAAGAGTACTGTGTTTGTGTGTTCTTCACTGACCTGGTGGCAGCTTGCTCTTGAGCATATCCATGGCTACCACATTCACAATGAGCACCCAAATGGGGCACTCCAAGACATCGCTCTCCGATTTGACAAAGGCCACGGCCGACAGGCACTGCGTCTCCAAGCGTCGACGATCTGGATAGGCACGGCGCAGCTCACGATTTACGTTCGATTGAAACTTCTTCATATCGAAGAGCTACAAACAGACCAAAAATTAGCATTTGCCAGTTGCAGTTTGCAGTTTGCTGTTTGCTGAAACGAATTTATGGCACTCCGCTCCTCACCTTGACTATTTTTTCGGATTCGAGCGCCTGATTTGGCAGCTTCAAGATTTCGGCACCGATGGAGGTCTCCTCGTTGGGACTGCTGGCGGTGCTCTTGACGTAAACATTGCTCTTGGCATAGCGGCGGACGAGTATGTTCCCAGCATCGTCCATTTTGATCTTCACGCCCTGCATCAGAGCAAAAGAAAGACGCGAGACGAAAGTTTCTTAAGTACTTTTGAAATCTTTATTCTTGATTTCGGCTAATGGATGTTTCTTGTCACATATTTTGGTTGCTTTTTTATGGTCGGCCTCACAAGCTAATTTAATTAAGCCGTTGTCGCTTAATTGTGCCGTAAAACTTTTCAATTTGATTCGCTTACCTGCCCGATGACGCGCTTCATTTCGTCCGTCTTTTGGTCCCGCATCGGATTGTCGAAGCCGCACAGGCCGATTCTGCAAGAGGGGGAGAGGAGGGCATGGGTAGACCCAGTTGGGCAATCATTAGACAATCATAACCACATTTTATTAATTGCAAATCAATCAGCTGCCGCATTAGCCAAGAGACAACACACACAGCAGCAGACAGCAGGCAGCAGCAGGCGGCACAGGCAGCAAAATGTTGCCAAAACTGTTGCCACTTTACGGCGGCGACGCGCGTCGGCGCCATTCACTTTCTGGAATTGAGGTTGGTTCGCTGTTTGGTAGGTTGCTGGCCCATGCTGAAGAGGTGACTCACTGTCGTGTCTGTGCGCCGCATTTTGTTCCATTAAACGTTTGACAAAACATTGCATCGGCCATGGGCATTGGTCTGGGGCCCCGCGACTCGAACAGAACGTTCAATCGCCTGACAATGATTTATGCCACATACTCGGTACTTTGTACATGCTGCCACAAAGTGTGGCAGCTGTTTGCCCAAAATGTTCACTATGAACATTTCATATTTTGTAACCCCAAGGCCTTAACTTTTCTTCTCATTTTGTCTGCCAAAAAAAAGAGTTGAGTCATTAGTGGAGTGCTTTACCGACAGTTCATTGCACTGCACTGAACTGCTTGCTGTGCTCCAAGCAGTTCATAGACTGCCTGGCACTTGGCTGTCGTCCCTTTCTGAAGGCAAAAGTGTAACCACCATTGAAGCTGCACCAACTGCAGCCTTTGCCAAAGCGAATGATGAATGTGACTCTGGCTTTGCTCTCTTCTCCCCCCCCAATCATCATCTTTGTGGCTTTGTTTTTTTTGCTGCCTTTGCCTAAGGTCGCGTCGCCGAAAATGTCGGCAGAAACGCTAACAAGAAGCGGCAAGAGGAAGCCGCAAAGGTAAACCCAGCAGCAGCAGGCAGCAGCACGGAGCAGGCAGGCCCCCAGCGGCAAGACAATGAAACCAAGCTAATTGTAATTGTCGTTTGCATAAAAGGCCACGGCATGAAGAAGATGATGATGATGCTGCTGCTGCTGCTGCTGCTGCTCCTGTGGCTGCCTCTATTTCTGGCCAACTCACTTGACGCCGCTCTGTCACTATTATGTTTTATGTTAATTTGTATAATGAAGCGCTGCCAAGGCAGCAAAGCGCAACATCAGAAGCAGCAGCAAGTAAGAACCAACCACAGAACGAGGCAACAATCGCCGTTAGCATCGTACACTGACTGACTGGCATTTGGCCATGTGCTTTAGTTCTGCCCGTAACGTCTGCCGCACTGGCGTTGATTTATTGGCTAAATGCTTGTAAAAACCGTTGAAATGTGTGTCAAAGTTTTCCATGAAATGAAATCGACATGGACGGGTGCTGGTGCTCGTACTGGTGCTGCCTCTTACTGCTTGCTGCTGCTTACTGCTTGCTGCTTCTTACTGCTTGCTGATGTACGTTGAATGCCTTTCAAGGTTGCCTTGCCACCACCACACCACACCACACCACACCACACCACACACAGTTCGAGTATCTGCCAAAAGCGGATTTGCAGTTCTTTGTTTAGTAAATGCTTCGTTAAATTCAAGCCATCAAAGCAAAAAGCAAAAAGCAAAAAAACACCGAAATGTTATTAAAATTGAATGCCAAAAAGGGGGCTAGAATACCAAAAGGAATGCCAATATCAGACCAGAACTAGAGCCAAACCCACAGTACATTGTAGTACATATGTACATATATTCAGCGCATGTCTTGCCCGCTCAACATTCACTTCGATATCTTTATGTATATTGTGCATATCGGTTGCAAGGTCGTCTGGTCTCAGGACTGGACCTGACTTGACACGCCTAAATGAGTTGAAAATGCGAAAGGCGCCTGAAAGCGAGAGTGGCAGCACAAGTCGCAGCGGACCCAACTGCAAACTGGAAACTGCTTCGATTTTGGAGTTCAAGTTAAACGTGTGCAGTGGGTCAAGCTGGAGGACGAGCTGTTGCTGCTTCTTCGAGGAAGCGGCAAAACCACCACCAACCAACCATCTCCAACTCCAACTCCAACTCCATGTCCATGTCGTTGCAGTAACTGTTGCAGTTAACGGCAACTGGTTTGGAACGGCTGAAAGCGTTCGTAACAGCTTTTGACCTGCGGCTAGTGTGAGCAAAAAAAAATGTGTCCAACCGGTTTAGTTAAAAATACCACAGCAAAGACACACACACTCGTACATATGTCTGCTGTATGTATGCACGGATCAAGTTGTACATATTTATTGTGATATGTTTTAGCAAAGGAACAATCGACACTTTCCATGTGATCGAGCAACTAGTTTGGCTTTAATTAGATTATGGCTAATTATAGACAAGATTTATGGCCCTGCCAGCAGCCGCAGCTCGATCAGATCATATCCCGCTCCAGTTTCAGTTTCTGTTTCAGTTGCTGTTTCAGTTGCTGTTTCTGTTGGAGTTCCACTTCCAGTCACACCTTAAACTGTACCTCGAAGGCCGCCACAATTTGACTATTGTTCTTTTGCCCTCCTGCACTGACAAATGTGGCACGTGTGCGGCTGCCGCCACCGCTACAATGACTAGAGACTGTTAGTTTTTTGCAACTGCAAACGCCAGGCCAAAAAACTGTCTTTTGTCTGGAACGGGGCCACAAATTGCGATCAAAAGCTCTCTCGAGTGCTCCAACCTTGGCTCGCCTCCGGGTCGCGCCTTTTTTGCCTCAGTTTTTTCCGCACGAAACATGCAGCACAACACAGCAAATAAAGTGTGTGTGTTGCAACCCGGAGCAGCAGCACAGCTTGATGTTATGATTTGATTTCCATTTGATTTCATTTCATTTGTTGCCCCTCTCTCCGCTCCACCTCCCTCAACCGTTCAGCAGTTCCCAGTAACATGCAAATTTTGATTGGCAACGCCCACGCAATGAAGTGTTTCGCAAAGAAAAACAAATACAAAACGCAAACCGATGCATTGAGTACCCTTGCTATGGCAGTTCTTTCCATGACTTGCTCTTGCCATTCCGTATACCCTCTCACTCTTTTAAAGGGTATGCAAAACCAACTGAAACTGTCATAAACTGCAAATTGTATATTGGCGCCATTTCAATTGTGGCCAAATACAAGCAGTCGCGGGGGGTTTGTGCGGGAGGGAGTGTCTAAGTGACTACACAAAGGATTGGCCATTAATTAAATGCGCTTGTTCCAACTCAAAGTGTTCATTGATCGCCGGATTGTCTGTGCGTGTGGGGTCGAGTGTTGAAAGCCCACGCCAAGCAGCCACAGTCACAGCCACAGTGCCAGCATCAGTCTAATTAATTAATTTACATGCAGCAGCAGCAGCAGCAGCAACTGCAGATAGATGCTGCTGCCATTGCAAATTTTGGGTCTATGTGCAGCATGCAACACACAAAAATGGAAGTACATAACCAAAGTCTCGTGTTTAATTAGCAATCGGAATTGCAATCCCATCGATAGGCCGCCAGGCAGACTCTCTTCAGTTTGGTGATTGCCATCGGGGAAGGGGAAGAGAGCATGGAACTCCTTTTGGAATTATTTTGCATTGTTCAGTCAAATTTATGCTCATTGTTATGGTTATTTTCTATGTGTCACAAGCGACTGTTGCAACTTCTCATCGGAGTCGAGTGTCGACTGTCGAGTGTCGTCTCCTCTCTGTTTGCCGTTTACCCATTCCATCCATTTGCATATCTGCTAGATTTCCAATGAAATGCATTGCGTGTGAATTAAAATTCTGTATGCATGGCGGAGATGATGTCTCCTGCCTGCCAGCCAGCCTGCCATTCTGCCAGTCGACACATTCAAATGCCGCTGGAGGGCAGGGGCGGAGCGAAAGATACGAGTGGTAGTAGCAACAACTAACAAGCACTGACAGCGGCTAATTAAACAAACAAGATGCTGTTGCTGCTGCTTGGCCCTAGGACAGGCGATAAACCAAAGACAATGGCAATGACAAGTACAAGGGTCTGCTTGGTCGGACCACAGGCCTGCATCGCCATAAATTATCTTTTGCCTTTGCCTCTGCTGTTTGTTTGTTTGTTTGTTTATATGGTGGAGTCATGTTTGAAGTCTCAGCGCCAATCGACAATTGATTAACCTGACACTCCATCGTCCATCCTCCTGCAGCATGCAAAAGCGGTTGGCAATTTTCCTGCTGCCGCTGCTGCCGCTGCTACCGCTGCTACTGCCTGTTGTTCGTGATTTTTCCAGGCATATTTAACCTCCAATTGACATGAACAAGCAAAAACATTTGCCCAGACGACAGGCAGAGCAGAGGGAAGGATCCACCACAGAGCCACAGCAGAAAGTTTAAGGTGGAGTGTAAGCACAATCATACAGCAGAGAGAGAGGAGAGAGAGCGCGTCACCTTGCTGTTAAGCACCTTGCGGGAGAGCAATCAAAAGTAGTGGGAGAGCAATGAATGGAGCCAATAGCCAAAGAGAGAGAGAGAGAGAGAGAGAAACCGTTGGAAAGATGTGCAATGACAAGAGCAATTTGCATTGGCAATCTGTGATGACCTCGTCACGAATGAAAACAAATGAAAACGAATTGAATGGAATGACTTTCGTTATTATTTTCAATTTCATTTGTTTTCCCTCTCCATCTCCATCTTCATTGTCCCATTCTCTACTCTCCTGCACACCAATCCGCCACTCCAGCCCCTCCTTGCCAACACCCGCTCGTTGGTTTTTGTGCGGTTGACATTTGGTCTGGCGGCAGCAGCAGCAGCAGCAGCAGAAACTTTATTTTGCGGCCAAATCCACAAAGGAAGCCGCCATGATGCCAGGCACTTGATGCCCTTTTTTGGATATCCCATCCCATCCCATTCCATTCCATTTCTTTGTGGCGTCGCTCCGCCCTCTTCAATTTCAATATTGAGTGCCCAATGCATTATGCATACGTAGGATCCATTGAATAGAATTTATGCTCCCAAAACTTCTTGACATTTGCAAGTATTGTGTGCTGGGGCCGCTGCTTGCGTTGCGGCCGTGGCACAACCCAAAAATTGCCACAGACACAATTTAGTGTACGGCATTTGGCATTTTCCGCCAGTTTGTGGCACGCAACGGCAATATGGTTTTTTTTTGTTGCTGTTTGAAACGGAATATGTTAATTAGACAACTGCATGCCAGCACCCTCCCCTCTCGAAGAACCTCTCGGAAGACCTCCAACAACAACACGAAAAAAAGAGCCAAATTCTTGGCATAAATTGCTTTTTGGCCGAAAACGGAAATCGCTCATTTAATGCCAAAAAAAAAAGAAGAAAAATAGAAATACAAGAAATAACCCCACGAGGAGCTGCGGAGCAACGTACAATTATTATAGCATTTTCACTCGCCTTTTTCACTTGGCTTTTTCACATGCTACAAATTGTTGCCCCTAAGGTCGGGCATTTTGCAATGCCCCTGTCCGTGCTCCGTGCTCCATGCTCCATGCTCGAAGGTTCTCTACTCCAGCGGACGGACAGTCAGCCTCTTGGCGGAGTGAAGTTCATCTGGGGAATTAAATTTTAATCGCATGCCCATCAATTTGATGGGCGTTTCATTCATTGCTCATTCGAGAGCATATCAACAGCAATTAATTATTACAGCAAAAAGCGTAGTCAAAGGGGAAGGCCATCGAAGCATCGAAGCTGTGAATGCCCTGGAAATTACAGCAATATGTAGAGGGGGAACCCAACCCCTGCCCATCTGCCCATACGAGCCAGTGCCTGTGACAAACTTCCCAGCAAACCCATCATACCCTCACCCGCTCAGTCAACGTGAAAGAGAAAGAAGATGAGTTGAGGCATCGCAAGGGCTCGCTCCTCTCCTCTCCTCCTCTCTCCTTCTGTGGAGTTTTCTTTGCCAGTGGGTCAAGGGCACAGCACGGCACATACTTTTGCCAGTTCCATAATTATTTATGTTTTTTTCCATCCCATTTTGTTTTGTTTTTAGCAAAGTTCAAAGGCATTGTGTGCTCATGTTTAATATGTTTTCGTTTTGGCGGTGTTCATGCCTCCACTGTCACTCTGTGTGTGTGTTTGCCCCTCTGTTTGTACACCTTGCAATGACCGTTAATTATGGATATGGATGTGCAAATGGGGCGGACTGTACTGGACCGGACTGACTACTCACCGCATGCCGTCGAAGCCATCGTCGGAGCCATTAATGGTCAGCACCGGGGCACGTGCGTATGCCTTGGCCACACGTCGATTCCGCTCAAAGACAATTACTTTGGCCCAGATCTCGTCATCGATTTGGGTCCACTTGTCCAGCACTTCCTGTATGTGTTCCTGCAATGGATAAATGATAGTGAAAACGATAGTTTAGGAGAGTAAATGTCGACAAAGGATTCTACTTGAGATGATTTTCGAGGGAAATTCCTGCAGCAAATCCCCAAAACTGTTTTGAAGCATCGAAAATAACTCCAAAATGAAAGAAAAACATGCCCAATAGACACCACCAGCACTACTAATACTGGCAATTTTCACTTTCCACCGTGATCTATCTCTCTCTCTCTCTCTCGCTCAGCCTGTCTCTCTGTCTGTCTGTTTGTCTCTCTGTCTGTCTGGTGTGTCTATGTGCTTGCCAAAGTGAACGGCCTTGTTGGGCGCTTGCGTTTTAAGTTTACATTTTGTTGTTGTTATTTTGCACTCACTTTACTTTTACTTATTTTGTTGTTGCTTTTGTCGCTGGCTGCCATTACAAGCATCAGTCTGTGTGTTTGCGTTTGCCGTTCGGCGTTTGCGTTTGCAGTTTGTTAAATAAAAGTTAAAATCAAATCGGAGCAAATGCTGACACGAACAGCAAGCCAGAGCTCCAGCTTCAGCTCCAGCTCCAGCTCCACAGCTCGATTCGTGGTGCAGTAAGACGTGTAAAATTATAGACAACGATACGGCTTTGCTTTTTGTTGGTGGCCAGGCGCTGCACTGCACTGCACTGCTTTGCACTGCTTGGGTTGGTTCGCGCTGCGCTGCGCTGCTCTGCGCTGCTCTGCTCGGTTTGAAGTCTCTTTTTATATCCAACAATATATGTATGTACTTTTATGCATAGATATTTCAAGTGCCTGCAAGCTGCTTTTGATTGCAGCTTTGTCTGCTATGCTCTCCTCTGGGCTTGCGTCATGCCTAAGTGCACTTTGAAAATATTTTACATTTCTGCTTTGGATCTGTGTGGTATATAAACCGGGCTCTACATACATATTTGCGACTGAATTCCATGAATACTATTCCAATAACTTGATCAACATCTACAGAGTTACTCTATCTTAGTGGCAATTAAATTGTAGAATTCGTTTGAAACTTATTGAAAGATTTCTAGAGCACACATCAGCCGCACATCATATGCTGCCGAAACTGACTGTATGCAATATTCAAAGGAAAAGTCCAAATAGCCAACAGCTGGCGTTTTCCCCTGGCCCGGCCTGGCTGACGCTCAATTAACCCGAACAAAGAACCGTCATAAACAAAGCCATTAGCCCAGTAACCAACATGCCCACAATTTCGGTCTCTTTTTTTTTGGGTTAATAATAAAAAATTAAATATGAAAAGGCAAGCACAGTAAACATCAAATTTTTGGCTGTGGCTTGGCTCTTGGCTTACAATTCTACAGGCGGACGGACTCACTCATTTGTTTTTTGGGCAAAACTTGTCTAGGCAGCTCTCGGGCTCCGTCGTTGCCTTTTTGGCTGCGTCTCTTGAGAGTCGGAGCCAGCAGCTAGATCCAGCATCAGAGCTTCATGATCAGAGGCGCGCACACACATTAAAAATGCAAATAAATCATGTAGTAAAACTTGTTAACCTTTTCAGATGCTCTGCGTTTGCGTACTTGGATTGAGACGAGAGCCGCGAGCTGCGAGCTGCTGAGACGAGAGCTGCTTGGAAGCACTTTTGATTTCATTTCGGTGCCGTGTTCTTTGGGCAGATTCACTTCAGGTTTTCACTTTGCCAAGAATCTTGTAGGCTCAAGTGTCGGCCAAAACTGGTTAACGCTCATAACATTTCTAGGCCGTGTGCAGAGGGGGACTCTCCTCCCTCCCTGCCACCTCCAAAAAAGTAAAAACAGACGACCTCAAAATGCCGAAGTTCATCTGAAGTTGCTTGTGGCTTTTAATTAGTCCTGAGTTGCAGCAGCTACATACAGCCACTGCCATGCCACGCCACATGCCCAGGCCCAGGCCCAGCGCGTGTTCTCCTATACGTATACGTAATGCTGATTTTTTGGCCAGTCTGGGAACAAGTTTCGTATGGCATTCGATCCCAAGCGAACGGGTTTGCATTCATATTATTCATTATTCGGGCGTACCCATTAGCATATGAAAGAGATTAAGGCCAGCAGCAAGTCAGAACGAGATACAAATACCCGTAAATAGAAGATATTTTTCGTACATGCTCGCACGATAGCCGTTACGCAGGTATCGCAGTTGGCTCTGCTCTAACATACCCTACAAATACCCTGCAGAAACATGATATATGTTGAGGTATTTTTGTGTATCCGGCAGAGCGCATTTTCGGGGCGCAATTAATGTCTATTTATTCTGTTGCAAGAGCTCTAATGGATCACACTGATCGGCTTGCAACACGTGCAACACCACCGCACATAGCCGCGAAGAAGATGAGGCTGAGAATCTTTGCGGTTTTGTGTGGCTGCCTGCCTGCACTTTTTCGTGTAAAATGTTGTTGAACTTTTGCAGTCACGACTCTCGCGGAGGAGACTCCAAGATCCGACCCACTGCTGCTGCTGCTGATGCTGCTGCTGCTGCTGGTGGATCAGAGTTGACATTTAATAAAATGATTTCTATAGCTGTTGTTTTTTTCTCTGTTGTTCGCTTTGTGCCGGGCCACTAATAGATACAATCGCCTCAAATTATTATGGTCTTGATAGATTCATTTTTTGTTGTTGTCTCGCTTTGTGACAGGTTGCATCTTCATGCCCGAACAAACGGACGAACGAACGAGCGAACGAGCGATTCATGTCCGAAAGTTCATTGATATGTTTATTATTTTCCCCCATTTGGGCTGCTGTTTGGATAACCCGCCTCTCGATAGGCGCCGCTGTCTAATGTCAATTGGTGGGACGCAAAACCCTCACATAATTTATGCAAATTTCATGCCAAAAGCTGGCAAAAGCCGAGTTGGAATGACTTTTCGAATCGCCGCAGGCGACTCTTCCGTCAAAAGGTAAATCAATCAATAATTGAGCAGGAAATTCAATTGGTCCTGGGACAGTGATGAAGTGCGGCATCCATAGAAAACCGAAACCAGAAAGAAACTACCAAAAAGTAAACAACAGCAGCAGCAGCGGCAGCAGCAGCGTTTCCATTGAATTTATTCGAATTTTAAGCCTAACACATGTGTACATGCGAGTGTGTCTCGTGTGTGTGTGTCTCGTTTTAGTGGTTTTTCCTGCTCCGGCGTTGAGCCAACGCCAAACAAAAATCCTGTTGTTCAGGCCTGGCCAAAAGCGACACCGAAACCAGGTGAACGGGTGCCGCAAGCAGCAAGGCGAAACGCAAAGGAAAAGGAAAACAAAAGGAAAATGGCACTAGGAGGGGGGCCGACAAAAGCGAAAACCAGCCGAAGAAAAACTTTCATTTTCACAGGAAAACAAGAAACAGCCACAGATGATTCTATTCTGCATGTGGCATGCAGCATGCGGCATGCGGCATGCGGCAGCAGTTCGTTGCTTAAGTCTTTTGTTTTGTCTTCTATGGAGATGTCTATTGGAACGGTGGAGTGTCTCTGGCGGAATTCCCAGATAATAAATTTGTAAGCAATATTGAAAATGGCACACGAAACAAGCAACAAGAAACAAGCAGCAACAACAACAAAGACAACTACAACTACAGGGATTGCCCAATAAGTGCCCCCGAGCAAAAAGCAAATCAAAGGGCCTAACTCTTTGAAAGGGGAGCAACGACAAAAGGAAAATGCAGACATAATTTGTTGCCGTTTCCATCATGGGAAATACAAATTTTGTGAGACGCCTTTGTGTGTGGCAGGGGAGGCCAGGCTAAACGGAATTATATAGATGCCACGCTCACGCTAATTGCAACACAAAGCCAGAAAGAGAGAGAGAGAATTACAGAGGCAAGAGGCAGCAGACACACGCTTTTCACTTTTGGGGTGAGGCCGGGGCCAGCTCTGGCTCTAGCTCTGGAATCGCTGATGCAAACCAGCCAAAATTTATGCAAATCTCCATTAGAAATAAAACATCAATTTAATGCGCAGTCTTTTGGATGGGTGTTTTTTTCCCTCTATATTTTCTGCTTGCTGCTCGAATGAATAAAGTGCAGCTAACCCGATGATGGAGTGTGTGTGTGTGTGGGCGGTGGATGCTTGCCAAAAAGCGAGGAAAAACACAGAGCAAATCAGTTGGAGAAACTTCAGCGGCAAGTAAAGCTAACAAAATGGCTAAAAGTTAGCATAAAGAGTGCACAAATCAGTTGAGAAAACTTCTAAGTAGTCAAAACGATGATTGAAGATTTGTCTGCCATGAAATGAAAGGCCCAAAATGTTGACTTGCTGCAGTCGCAATAAAGCGCTAAGCTTAAACTGGGTTTGGTCTCCAAACTCCCACACGCAGAAACTAAAACTGTTAGACACACTCACACACATGCAAAAGGTATCATCAATGGAATTCCCACACACCAAACGAAATCAAATGAAAAGAAATAATAATCGTAGTCGTAATCGAAGAAACTCAGCAAAGCGACAGCTTCTCTTTTTGGTGTGTGCTGGCAATGCTGCGACCTGCTGTCTGGCACTCAGCTGTTTCACTATCTCTTCGGTTTCAGCTGGCAGTACTTCCATCAGGATAGCTCTATTCCCTGCTGTTTAGCTGCATCTTCTGTTAGTGCTGCACTCAAATCTGTCTCTGTCTCTGCCTCTGCCTTTTTGGTGCCTCGAGCTCGGGCTCTTTGGGGGCTGGCGCTGAGCTCGTGCGCGTTGGGCTTGTCCCAACATTAGGGCTACGCTACCCATAACTATTTCTTTTTATAGTTACTGCTGCTACAGCCCACTGGTCGTTGGCCATTTGCTGCGAGCTGTTCGCCTTTGGCTGTGTTTTTTTACTGCCTTGGCCCATAGGCAAATTAAAAATGCACAACGCAATGCGATGGCCTAACGGTAATTAATGCAATTGGTCAATACAACAACAAACACAAAAACAAACACCAACACCAACAGCAAAGGCAAAGGCAAGCAGCAAAACCCCAGCAGTACGAGTACAGTGCGTTTCATGCTGACCTCAATGCGGTGGCTTGAACGTCGCGTCGTCGGATGGACGGGACGGAACGGAACGGTAGTCATCGTCGTCGCCGCACGTGTTGAGAATGAGGCAGCCGCAGGAAAATAGAAGCAAATCATAGAAGCCCCCAGCCAACTGTCAGGCGGAAGTCAGTCAGCAGCGATGGTCGTGCCAGGGCCAAATGTGTGTTGCAGCTCTTCTTTTTTTTTGTTTTGGGTTATTTTTGGTTGAAGATTTTGTGGACTTACCTTGTAGAGTTTATCCTTCTGATACCAGACATCCTCCTCCTCCTCCTGCTGGGTGAATGTCTGGTCAAGATTAAGATCGTCGCGTGAACGTGATAGAATTTTACGTCGCGATACCATCTTTGTGGCTCTGTAAAGAGAGAGAGCGAAAAGAGAAAATGAGAAGAGATCTCGAGTCATAAAAGGTTGTGAATATTCTCGCATTATTTGAAAGAACTTCTGAAGGAACCGCCACCTAACTGTAAATAACGGCAAACATATCAACAGATTTTGACAGGCGGCCCCAAAAAAACAACAGAAAATCCCAAATTGCAAAGCAAACAAAATTATGGCATCCCAATGGTAACCCAAGCAACGATGATGGGTGTGGGTTCAACGCACTCCACTCATTCCCCTGCCATATTGTTTATGACCTGGACTTCCTTTTCACAAGTCATCCCGCCTGCAGAGCAAACCTGCGAGCATTCCCACCTGAACATCAGGCATTTACGAATGCAATATAATCACAAGCAGTGTCCGTCGCCATGTCTCTTCTATATATTCATAAATGGACGTTTCTTTAGGGTCTGAATTTATGTGTAAAACATGCAATTTATATTGAAATTACTTGTTTGTGAACTACGCATCGTGGTTTCAGATACCACCATTCCGATTCCGATCATCCCTCGGACGGGCTATGATTCAGGCACAGATTCGACAAAGAGAGAGAGAGGGCGCGAGAGAGAGAGCGCGCGGAAGAGATAGCATCCAAAGCACGTTGACAACAGCAGCAATAAAGGTAAATAATGAAAAAAAATCACCTGTAAGCTGCAATAAGGAACTTGGACTTGAGCTGGAACGTGGAATACTCTTACTTTTAAGAGTAAATGGTCCACTAAATAATCTTGTATTTACATATACCCAAAATTGTTCTGCCTAATGAGAGCTGTCTGTTCCAGTATACAAATATCACGCACTGCTTGTGGAAGTTCCGTTTTCAACTGCTTACACTGCTCGCATTGAGTGTGGCTTTCTTATACACTGCTTGTCTAACTGCATATACCCTATTTTGGCAGCAAGTGTATACAGATTCAAGTCGTTTGTTTTTTTTTTTCACGGCTCAGTTTGTCAAGTTGTTGAAAAAAACGCTCATTGCATAATAAACATCTATTGGGGCGGTAGGGGCTGGGCTTGAAGCTCTGTTGCTCTGGGGACGCTTGGCAGGCGACGCGTGTAGCGACAAGAAAGTGCTCTCTCTCTCTCTCCCTCTCTTGCCTTCTTTCTTTCGTTCACTCTCCCATCTCTTTGTCTTTGTTGCTCGTGTGCCTTGGCATGCAAATGCTTTCGGGAGGAGGTTCGCTAACATGTTGTCATATATTTGGCCGTCTTTTTTGTTGTTATTAGTGTCTATAATTGTTGGCTTTCTTTTCGCCTGAAAGTGTGTGAATGACTGATTGACAGCCAGAGTGTCTGATGGACTGTCTGACTGCCGGCAGTGCTGTCGAGTGGTGGGTCGGATGCTGCTGCAAGGGCCCCAGCCTGGGCCTGGCCATAAATATTCATCGCCTTTTGCACAATTGTCAACGATCGACGCCATTTTTTGTTGCTTGCCAACAAAAAGATTGCAATCGCATAACAAATGTTTGTGCCTCTTTGCTGCAGCTCGATTTATGCAACAAAAGCCGTTAAATTGTATAGAGTATCAGCTCTGGGATTGAGACCGAGACTCTCCTGCTGTCTTGTCGCCATTATTGAGTTGCATTTTTCTTTTGTGTCTGCAAAGCACGAGCATTGTTATTTATAGCCAACAAAAGGCGACACAAAAACCAGCCCAGAAATCAGTGTAAGTATCTGCAGTGTATATAGAACACATGGCACAGCCCCCACCCCTCTCAAACAGAAAGTTCCTTAGGCTCAGCACGTACATGGGACGCAGACGTGTTCTAGTTTGTCTTCGGAGGCGAGGAGTCGCGTAATTACGTGTAGTGCATTTTGAGTGCCACATGTATGGCAGAGTACCTCATGTCTACGGTTTAGTTTTGGTGCATTCTACAAGCGAAAATAGGGCCCAGCCCCTTGACAAGTTTATGGATGAAAGAAGAGAAGATTCCTTGAGAGTGCCTAACCCAAGAAGAAGCCATGGACAGACCTAACGATCACTCAATGACTGATTGCTGACTGATGCTGAGAACAGTGTTTGCAGATATCTTAAGCAGCTGGATAATCATTATTCCATTAGTACCCACACGGATGTGCTTTTATCCAATTATAAACATGAAACGAAAAGTCCCAAAAAAAGGAGAGGGAAACCTTTATGCCGCCGCATTCTTTATGGGGCACGTCAAATTAAAACACTTAAACGGCATTTCTCAGTGTTCTCGGAACAATTCTGGCTAAATAACGCTGACATATCAAGAAAGTTTCTTTATATGATGGACAATTAACGGCCCACAGACAGTCCCAGCTGAAAGTGGAGTGCAGTGGAGTGGAGTGGTGGCCAAGTGGTGCTCGAATATCCTGCACACTCATAGCGGCTGGAACGGGACAGACTTTACTTTGTGTTTTCGTTACTGGACTTTTGAAAACAGACCAACTGCCGTTGCCTGGACTCTGAACGCTGAAAGGTGGAGAGATGGAGCTGCAGCTGTGGCTCGGGCTGAGAGGCCACCGTCTGTGGATGCCACTTGGTGCCGTAAAATAAAGTCATCAAGAGTGTCTTTCTGCATTTGTGTGCGTGTTGACTTTGCTGATTTGTCTGCATGATAATTTCCATGATCTTTTACAGTTATACAGGTTGCACTTTGCCAAAGCAAATATCAAACTCCGATTGAATGACTGATGTGCTTGTGTGTGTGCGTGTGTGACCATTAGGATAGCAATTTTCAGTCATTCCAGCATTCACTTTCCAAGCAAAACTAATAAAATATTTCCCTCGCGCACGCAAAAATGTTCAACAACTTTCACAAAAACAACGAAAACACAAACACAGAAACAGAAACAACAACAACTAAATATCAATCAGATGGCCGAAAACTGCTACTTGAAATCATTTAAATAATGCCAATCCAATTGATGATTATTTCTTAATACCTTACATTGGGGCAAAGAGGTGGAGGGGATGGAAGAGGGCATCATCCGATGAACTCAAATTTAAATTTCAAATTCGTTGAACTTTCACAATTGTCCAACGAATTGATATTGAATTATAGGCAGAGATTTTCCACCGATTTCCGATGGGTTCAATAACTTGGCCTGCGTTTGACATTTTGCCAAACGAATTGAAATACGAAAAATAAAAAAAAAAAATACCCCGTGGAAAGTAAAATGTACGATAATTTCGATGGATAAGTGGATTTCGAACATCTGTGGAACGTAGCAAATTGCAAAATTAAGTAGCATTATTTACTGAGAGCAGAGTTCACCAAAGTTGAAGTATTATTATTTATATTTGATGTTTGCTTACTTCCCGCAAAACAACTTTGTTGGATATTTCAACAATAGATTGCTCTTCTGTCTGCTTGCGAGATCTACGAAGCGATCGTCATTGAGGCTGCTGCCCACACGCTGCAGAAATAATCTCTATGGTGACGCAATACATTCAAGTTCGTTGTGTGGTGTTCTCATAAGTGATATTCAAATAAATGTACATATGTATATTTATGTGATAAGAATTTTTGCTGCCTAAACACCCATTACCTCATTAACTCAAATACCTCTGTCGACAGTCGACATCAATTATTCTTTTCTTTGCGTCTCCTGCTCTTATTTTGTCGCTTCTCTCACTTTGCTTATCTTCATCCGTTATAACTGCATTGCTTTGCCTCAATACCGCGCGCGAGAGAGAGAGAGAGAGAGAGAGCACTCCCAAAACTCAATAGATCTCGCTTCTGCTTGATCTTCATAAAAGCTCTCAGCAGCGCTAGTGTTTCCGCATCACTCCGTGTCTCCCTCTCTTCCATCTACGTTCGCTACAGCTGCATGGCTGTACATGCGTGAGAGAACACACACACCCACACCCACACTCTCAGCTTTGATGAGCAATAACATTTGTTATTGCTTGCTCACCTTTAACAACACAAGCAGTGTGCCGCCTGCATGTGTTTACCGTTCTTCCTCTCCCTCAAATGCCCACTCTCTGGATCTTCAGTACTGACTAAACGAGCATACGGCTGCTTGGATTTGTGCATGTGCATTTGTGTAACGAAAAGTCTGCTGCAAATAAGCTGCTGCCATGTTTACAACGTGCTTAAAATGTTATGCCTCTGAGAGAGAACTCACATACGTTTCTATTAACGATGAGCAATAATGTCTGTTCTGTTGTTGCTGCTTCCCTGATTGACAAGCGGAAAACTCGTTTCAAAAACTTTCTACAGAACTTTCCTTCACGCAGTGAGCAAGTAAATGAAAATATGCATAACTTAATGGCAACATTCACTGCATATTCAACTATGTACATACAACCCAGACGGCGAGCGCACTTTATGAATGAAAGTCAACGTCATGAATTATTGTAGTTTTTACGACTCGAGAGTCGGCTCTCGGGGGCAATCAATAAAGAATTTTGATGATGACAATCGCACCTGACAACGCTAGTTGCATATTAATTGAATTGAATGTAAATAGAAATGGAAGTGGAAGTGGGCCTGGCGGGGTCTGGGGTCTTGTAATTCTAATGCGGCTACTCTCCAGGCAGGCAAACGATGTGCATTGCCTGTCAAGAGGTCGTTGGCTGCTGCTGTTGCTGCCGCTGCTGTCTGAGACGTCTCCGGAGTGCAAATAGTTTTGCAGTTCGTTTACCCCCCGGCGATTGCATTGTTTGAGGCCGTGGAGTTCATCAATTTGCGAGTGCGTCACGAGACTGCAAATATTGTATGAAGTGTCTGCCCCGTCTGCTTCAGCAGCTGCTTCAGTAGTTAGAGTGTGAATCGTTAGTAGATGATTTGTTTGATGTTTCATGTTACCTCACAAATCTGCAAATTCATTTGCCAACACATTTTCAAAGCTGCCTCACACAAATGTCAGGGTCAGACATGATAAATTTGCTTTCCTTTATCGCTTTTTTCTTTCTACTTGGTGTGTGTGTCTTGTTTGTTTGTTTTTGGCTAGAAAGTATATTTGGCACCCCTAATGGATCCCATTATGTAACCAGAAACTACATGAAAGTCGCTGGACCTAATGAAGCAACGAAGAAATAACAAAACATTTGATACTTTCGCAGATGGAAGGCGAAGAAGACTCCAGGAACCAAAGATCTTGGCCCAAGAATGTGTGTAGAGCGGCTTGATTGATTGGCCAAAGCGACAGAGAGGCCAACAGCGAATAGAGCCCGAAACGAAATTGCTTTCACAGGGGTCAAGCCGAGAACCATGTATATCGTGGGCCATTGATTTGTTGCCAAATTAAATTAAGCAGTCATTGACTTTTGGCTGGAAAGGAGACGAAGAAAGAGCTGCGGTTCTTCTGGCTCTGTGGGGGAATGGAATCGATATGTGTGGAAATAATAGCCATGCTGCGAAGACTTCAACAGGGCTCGTGATCCGCTTAATTTTACACAAGGCTTATGTCGGCACTTGGCATATCACAGTATGTAGATACAGAAATATTTCAATATGATATACTTCCAGGCTTTTCTTTCAATAGATTTTCTTGGCATACGCCCTTTTCGCCCGAAAAACCAGTTTATCATATTTCTTCAACACTTGTCTGCTCTGCACGCGGCACTGCCTCAATTTGCATACCGTGAAAGTGGCGTGGAGGGAGCCATGCCCGTGCTCGTGCCCGTGCCATGCACTCGGCCACGGTTCAGTTCCTCGTTTGGGGTTAAGGTTTTCATTATGTGCTGCGGCTGCGGCTGCGGCTGCGGCTGCGATGCAAATTATGCAAAATTGCTCAAATCGGGAAGCGGAGCTAATAATGCAAAAATCAAAGCACTTAACTTTGGAATCGCATTGCGGAACTTGTTGGCCGGGCATTTAACACCTCAGCGCATCGCCTGAGTATCGGAATATCATCATCAACAGCCATCAACACAACGGTAACACAACACAACACAACAAAACAGTAACTTTAAGCAGCCACTTGTTGCATTTCGATTTCGCAAATATTTCCCATCCAATCCATGGCACGCACATGGCACCATCTGAGCGCCGTGCTCATCATTCAGGCAATTATTAAGCCCAAAATATGTTAAATCATATCGTGTATTCGTATATGCATGCATTCATGAGAAACTTTTCAAAGTCATGTAACTGTCAGCGCTTTGCGCAATCCCCCCCCAAAAAAACGAACGAACGGATGCTTAGATGTGAATGGATGGATGGTTGGCCAGATGGGATGGAGACGAAAAGCCCCCAAAAAAACAAAAACAAAACTAAAAATTAACATTTCAATTTTGTTAGATCTTCGAATGTTGAATGTCTTGTGTCTCTTTCTCTCCCTTGCTCTACCTCTATGGCGGGTTTTTGATTGATTTTTACAGCTGCGGCTGCGGCTGTTGCTGTTGCTTGCCGTTGCAAGCACTTTCAAAAAGGAAATTTACAAATCGCTTGACACCTTTTGAAATCGTCTTAGGGCATTAAATCAAATGATTTGAAATAACCAAAAATGTACACTCAAAACTAACAGAAAGCACTTGAAACCAGCATTGGGGGGAAAAACGTAATGAAATTAATGGAAAAAAAAGATAAAGATAGTTGAAAAAGGACTTGTAATGGGATTAAATAAAATTTGATTATTTCCTGATTTCCTTGGACAGTATGGCAATGCAGCCTAATTTGCTTTCGGTTTTCATTCGAGCAAAAAGCGATAAAAACAAGTTGACACTTTCATTTAATTTTTAGTGCCTTTTTTCCGCATGCTTTCGTTACGTTCCAACTTGTTGGCCAGGCCAAAAACGCGAGACCAGTGCAACAATTCCGCTGGTCGAAAACATGACTAAAAAGCAGCCTGGCCAAAACATGTACAGCTTCAGACAGAGGAGTGAAAAGAAGAGATAGCAACAAAAACAACAACAACTGAAAAAACA
The DNA here is from genome assembly GCF_008121235.1 of Drosophila subobscura. NCBI lineage: Eukaryota > Metazoa > Arthropoda > Insecta > Diptera > Drosophilidae > Drosophila > Drosophila subobscura. Next base: position 10,778,059 of record NC_048531.1, on the reverse strand, counting down.
ACCAACAAAAAAGCAACGGAAAAACACGAAATTCAACAAACATAAAAAAGGCAAAGAAAGAAAGGCTAATTCCATGATGGCCGAGAGATGTGATACCCTTGAAAAAAGGATATGTTCTGAGGAAATTTGTTCAGTTTTGGAGCATTTTACTAAGAAATTCCTATTTCGGAACCTATTTGAAGCTAAGTTTATAAATAAAACTCTTCTATTGTTAAATTCCTTCATTCTTCCCTTTACAAACTTCTAATTAAAGCGAATATACCCCTCTGTGTAGAGGGTACAGAAACGTAGTAAAAGAAGCAGAGCAACTGCAACTTTTTTTTTGCGCCGTTTGCTTCTGCTTTCGTTTTCGCCTGCACGCTTCAACTGCTCCAAAATGCTTTCCCCTCTCGCTCTCGCTCTCTCACCGCAAAAGCCTGCCTACATACCCGTGGGAGGAGAGCAGAGAAAAGTCAGTCTGGTCTCTCACTTTGTAAACGAAGCAATTTGCGGCAGACCTATGACAGCGCCATTGCACTACATTTTCCACAAGCGAGTGAGTTTGGAGCCGAAACTGAAACCGAAACTGAAAATGAAAATGAAACTGAAACTCGATTTCTTTTAGCAGTCAGCTACAGAGAGAGTGTGAGAGAGGAGAGAGAGAGGAAGAGAATGAGAGTTGTACTTGCGTTACGTTGACCATCATTAGTTGGCTTAATAAACGCTGCGTCTCTCTCTCTCTAACCTTTCTACCATTTCTTTCTTCATTCAGCTTGGGGCTTATCAAATGTTTGCAATCAACAAATCATCCAAGTTTTCACTTTTCAGCTGCTGCTGCTACTCTGATGCTTATGATGATGATAATGATAATGATGATGATGATGTCGAGCGGAAGTTTCGTGTGTTACAACAATCCCAAAGAAAGATCATAATATTTTCATTCAAGTGTTTTGTTCAGCTGATTGAGTCAGGGCATCCCAATACCCATCTCATCCATCCATAGAAGCTGCTGCTGCTGCCTACTGCCTACTGCCTACGCGAGAGTGGCTACGTATTTAAAATGCAATTTATTTTCCAACAATAGAAAAACGAAATAATGTTTTAATAAAGAGAGATAGATGCCTTTGTCTGCTGTCTGCCGACGTCTCTCTGGCACTTTTGGGGCCGCGTGGTGCGGTTGCAGCCGAGGCGTTAAAGGCCATCATCTCCAATGTATCTATATTTCTATCTATCTGTCTATCTATCCACGAATATCTCTATCTATCTCTGTGTCTATCCGTCTGCCGTCTGGCTAATCACCTACAAGCACCGACACGTGCTCTCAGTATCAGCCTTAATGTTTCCTTCACACTTTTGTGGCGCCACAACATTAACGAGTTTATTAGCTCTTACACTCGTACTCACAGCTGTCTGTAATAGATCTCTTAACTCTTAATATGTGGCTGAAATAGTGCTTAATTCTCATTAAATCTGCTGAATAGTAGCACTCCAGCCCAGTAATTTGTGGCCATAATTCTCTTTCTATCTATAAAGAATGTTGACTGCATGACATTAACCCACTTTGGCAGCTAATGAACAGTTCTCCATTTTGGCAGTAGGAATATAAATTGAGGGAATGGAAGGGAATTCCAATAGATTGAAAAACAATGGAAGAGAGCCCAGCCAGCCAGCTATTGACAGCTGTGCTCATGAAATATGCGCAGCGTGAAAAGAAATGGTGGAGAGTGAAAGAACAAACGGTTAATCGGTCAAATGCTAATTCCCGATTGGAATTTGAATTTTTGGCATATCTATCGAGCGAACCATCTAGTTAATCGATGTACATAAGTCGCATTTCCTTCCTTTTTTGGATTTTTACAACGTTACAAAATGAAATCCACTATTGCGCGACCTTTTTTTACATTTTCGGTGGGGGTTTCCAGCAATTTCGGCTTAAAATCATTTGTTCATTCATTTGTTTGTTGCTGGTGTTGGGAAAATGTAAATGAAGTCAACTGCGCGGATGTCTGGTCTGGTCTGTTCGCTGGCTGACTGGCTGGCTGAATGAATGACTGACTGACTGACATTTCCCATTAGGTATGCCACCACGGTTATAGTATTGTCTGCAGGTTCTGCTGAACTTTTGCCCAGACAGATTTCAGCAATTCTTTGAGCCAGCAGCATCCGAGGAACACCTCATTTTAGAGGTCTTTTACGCGATTGTTTACATTTATGGCTGCATAATTGGGTGCCATGGCAGCAGCAGCTTCAGCATCTCCTCTCCTCCTTCGTTCTTGCACACTAATTGACTCCCACAACAAAAACTACAGAGATACAACGATGATGAACGCAGATGACGATGAGAAGCTGTAACTGAGGCCCCGAAGGCAGCCAAAAGCCAATGTGGAACTGCCAACTCATTCCGACATCGACTTCCTTCCTCCCTTCTGCGAGTTTCATGCCGTCGAGCCGAGTGCCGAGTGTTGGGGGGCAATTGTCGCAATCGAAATCGGAATGGCAACACCTACTGCACTTTTTAGCTGCATCTTTTTTTGTTTTTTTCGAATGCATTCGCTTTCGAAGGCGTGCTGACTGCTTGGAAGACAAGACAGCTCATCCATCTGGCCATGTCTGGATGATTTTCAGGGCCATACACCCCACAGAGAGACACCACAGGCCTACAGATCTCCTGAAAAAGAGAGAGAGAGAGATCCAGCCAGAGTTCACATGACATTGTGCCGCTAATTCCGCACTAATCGTTTTAATTGGTGGCAAATCGGAACTATTTTGGCTGCTTAAAGCATTATCATATTCAAATACAATATGAATACGCAATCAAAAGGCGAGGAGGAAACACAAAACACAAAAAGAAACGTTGTCAACCTTGAGGGAGCCAGCTTTTAGTTGTAGTTTTGGGCTCTGTTTCTGTTTCGGTTTCTCTGTGTTTCTGTTCGCATTTAAATGAAAATGAAACCCCGAAGCAGAGGCTGAGGCTGAGGCTGAAACATGGCCAGAAGTGTATCAAAAGCAGCTCAAAAATCATGGAAGTGTAGCTTCAAAGGGGTAAAACTTTTAATACTCTAGCAGATCCAGTATAACCATACGATATAGTCAGTCAATATGGATATTTACTGTGCTTCTTTTTGTGCGAATCAAAGTCATTATAGCCCGCCTGCTTGGGCATGAAAAAATACAAAAAAACGCGTAAGCAGGAAGTCCCGAGCCATACACTACAGTTAGACCATAAAAGTGAGAGAGGGAGTGCGAAAAAAAGTGCGATTATGAATGGCATTCTCTTGGGGCTCTTCCTGGAAGGCGGAAGGGAAGCGAAGCGAAGGCTGTGTGGCAGGGCAGGTGTGCAGGTGGTTCCAGGGCTAGGGTTTCTGCTCTCTGCTTTGCATGCGTGTCGTGGGTCGTCGTGGGTCTTGTGATCTTTCTCTCTCTCTTGTACTCACCTTACTTTTTTTTGTGTTTTGCTCAATTACTTTTGTTGCTGTTGCTGTTGCTGTTGCTGCCCCTGCTGCTGCTGCTGTAGCTGTTGCTGTTGCAGTTGTTGTTGTGTTGAAACTGTTGCAAAATTGCTGATATTTTCCCAATGATTACGTAGCCGTGGTAGACAGACGACAGAGACAGAGACGGACAGGAGGGAGCTGCGTTGCCAAATGAGTTTGAGGAAAAGTGTTTGCCCCCCAACAGTTGCTCTTGTTGTTGTTGTTGTTGTTGTTGCTATTCCTTTTCCTTTTCCTATTGGTATGCAGTTTGTTTTTATCTTTTATTTTTGTAATGGCTGTAACAATGATTTTGCTATAATTATTATTTATATTGATTTTGTAATATTGCTACAATTTCATTTTATAACGATTTTATAAGTGCCAAACGCGTTTCTGCTTTTCACTTTGTTAATTTCACTTTTCTCTTGTTGTTTTTGTTGTTTCTTTTTGCTTTAGCTTTTAGCTTGATATTTGTATTTGTACAAAAAAAACGAGTTTGCAATAATTTTTCAATATTTAATTTGGCATTTAATTTTGGACAGCCAGAAACGCGTATTACCAGCAGTATTTATAGGTCTATTAAACCCGCTTGATGTTCGTTATTTACCGTTGCCCGGATCGCTTTGGATCAGTTCGGATCCGTGGCTGGCACAAACACACACAATCACACACACAAACACACACGCACGCAAATTTCTAATTTCCAAATTATTAATTAAATCAAAAGTTTTGTTGGCTTTTCGTTGTTGTTTATTTTTGGATGGTTGCTATCGAAGCTTTTTTTTTTGAACGCACTTCAATTGCATAACGATCGCGCACAAGATTTCGTGAATGTGGAATGACGATGATGATTGTGATAATGATGATGATAATGAAGATGGTTGGTTGCTTGTTTTTGTTGTTCACCTTCTGCTTTTTTCTGCTACTTCTTTCTCTTTCTCTTTGACTTTATTTGGGCCTTCTTCTTCTGCTGCTCTTTGACTTTGTTTTGCTTTGTGTGAGAGAGATTGCGGGGGGTAGGAGAGAGAGAGAGTGCTGCTTTGCTGCTGCTGGCCCGACGTACGACGACGATCGATCGAACGGGGAACCCAAACGCACTCGGGGACTGTCGCGACACGACTGAAGACCTCAATGGAGCTGAAGTTAACGCTGGCCTGGCTCCAAGCCACTAACCGTAAGTTTGGTTACGTTGCTGCCCTGCCTGCCTGCTGCCTGCCTGTTGCCAGCTTCGGTATTTCTTTTCTCTGTGCTGTGTGCTTTTGTTGCTGCTTTTTCGTCGCCTTGCCGCTTCATGGCTAAGTTGGCTTAATAGCATTTAGCGTGTCCAAAGCTTGCTGCGATCGAAAGCTCTTGCCGCCGCTTAAGAGTGGTCTCTCGCGCTCCCGCTCTTGCTCTCTTTCTTCGTTTTGGCTCTCTTAAGCAGCGGTTTATGTGCTGCAGTGCAGAGCTTGTGGTCAAGGAACCTTTTCCACTGACACTGACAGGCCATAATTCTCATCGAATCTCATTTACATTTCAGCGGTCATCAATCTCTCTCTCTCTCTCTTCTGTCTTTCTCGCTGCATAACTCTTTTTATGAGCTTAGCTTTCTACGCCTTAATTACATCATCAGCAGACATCTCTCGCCGGCTCTTCCTTTTTTGATCGTTTTTACAAATTAATTTGGTTTTATTTATCATTTCGCCGCTTAAAAGCTGGCCGCTCCATTCGAATAACGGTGCTTTATCCGTCTATATTTGGATGTTGATTCGTTTTAATGGACACCGATGCGCTGCTTATTCTAATGGCATTCTGAAGGTCAAGCCAAATGTCAGAGTGCCTGCCCCGCGCAGGCACCACACCACACACCGGCTCCGCTTGCACCTCGATTTGCGCAGAGATCTTGCCATGGAATTTATGTGACAGGCAATTAAAAATGTGTAAGAAATAAATAACGCTTGAATGTTGAATGCAGCAAGTGCACGCCACGCCCCACGGGGGCGAAGAACATGTCCGAACCTGTTTGACTGCACAAATGAAAATGAGCGCCCACCCCCCGCGAAGCGAAACCGAAACTGAAACCGAACCTGACAGCGAAGCAAAAGTGCACCGAATCCATCAAAATGTAATGAAAATGTTCGCGCTGCTCTTCCCAGATGATGATGATGATCATCATCACCATGATTATGATTGACGCATGCAGCTACAATGATGGGAATGCTGCTGTCTAGAAATCTGCGGCGCGTAAAATAATGAATTCAGGCAAAGTTCGTTTTCTAAGTCTTTTGTTTGGTACGAAGTTTGGGCGCCTGCTGACACTTTTCGACGTTCGTTTGACATATATACTTATATACAGGGTTTACAGGGTATCCACGAAGCCATGCCATATGACATCTCTTGCATTATCCGCCACTTAATTTGTTGAAACGAATATGACTTCATTTCTTGGCGGAATGTTGCCCGAAAACTCTAGTATTCGCATGGCTCAGACCCCAACTAAATGGCACTGTCTGTACATCAGCAGAAGTTTTCGACTACTGCCTTATAAACATTTCAGTTTCAGTTGGGTGCTAATTATGGACAACAACAAAAAGCAGCCAGCAATCAAGTTTAATTGATGCCATTATCAAATTATGAACACTTGCCCACTGTCCGGCACTAGATGGCATCATAAAAGCTGATGGCACTGCCAAGTGGCTCCACCAGTACCGCGTGGGCGTAGCAGGTGGAAAAAGTAGCTTAGTATGCAGCACATGGGGGGGAGTTGAGTTTCGTTTTGCACTTGTTACAGTTTGGTAATCCATATTCAATGAGACGAAGGGCAGGGCAGGGGAGATTAGCCCTCATAAGCATGTGTGGCATGCGGCATTGCACAACGACAGCCAAGCCGCCATTCGACACGTTAATGAAAAGTGAAAGACGCCCAAAAAGCGACAGAAAGAGAGAGAGAGAGAGAGAGAGATAGAGAATCCTCATTGTTGTTGGTACTCTCGAGTGGCCTGTTTTATGAGCATTTTATTACCATTACTTTATATTGAAAGGAAAGCCAATTAAAGTCAAGTTCACACAGCCGCACCTCCACCTGGCAGGCATTTGTGTTGTGTTTTTTGGTAATTAAAAATTATTAGGGCCTCCAATCGAGCGTTGCCAATTTGCCAAGCAGCCAAAATGCCTTGGGGTCAACATTTGCTGGTGAATACGGAACCACCTGTAGATATAGGGGGTGCCGCGACAAACCCACTTCAGTTTCACTGTACGAGTAGTCACTGTACCCCGTTTGGTAACACAGATGAGAGCCAGAGCCTTGACAAACACGAAACATGAAATACTCGTATACAAAACGATGAGAAAAAGCCAAAACACACGCACAAAGTTCAAGTCCAACCAGGGGGCAAAAGAAGATACGATTTGGATGGAACAAACCGAAACCGAAAGATGATGGGGGGAAAGAGAAACAACAACAACAGAGAAGAGCAAACAATGAAACAGAAACACAAAAAAAAACAAAAACAAACAAAGGGTAAATGCACAGGGGGGAAGCCAAACAGCTGCAAAGGCAGCAGAAAAAAGAGGGTAAGAAAAGGCTTTTTCCCAGAGAGAGAGAGAGAGAGAGAGAGAGAGGAGGGTACTTCCCTGGTCTATAACCCAAGCTCGAAGCTGTTGACTCATACGTACATACATAAGTGTATGGCATAATCATTCAATTGGCAAAAAGCCAAAAAAAACTCCCTTTTATTCTTGAACCCCGAACAAAAAACAAAAAACTTGAGAAACAAAACGGAAACACTCCGAGATCAGCAGACCAGTTTCTGCACAATCGAATGCCTCCACCCAATGGCCTGTGTGTGGAGTGTTCTGGCATGGCCATAAGTCTCTTGGCTCCAGATCATCGCAATCAATGTCGCCCGATCAGCGCCACTTGGTCGCCTTTTGTTCATATCGGAATGAAATAAATTGTGAATTATGAACTTGACGCCAATATGTCACACACTTGAAAAGCACTCGAACCAATTCACATCCAGCTAAGCCACAACAATTCCAAATTGGAATGGGAATTGGAATCGAAATTGAAATTGAAATGGTGCTGGGCACCACGGACTGGGCTCTGGGCTCTCGGCTCTCGGCTCTGACTCTTGTTGTTCGACTGTTTAGTTTAATTAAATCATTTACCGAAATGATTGTGCGCTATTTTGTAGCTATTTTTTTGATGTCATTGGCTCTCCCATCAACGAGTGTCGCTCTCCCAATGCGAAGGTTAAGTTGCGCACATTTTTATAGACATTTCTCGCAGAGATTGCGCAACCTGGAACTGCGCCCCTTCAGGCTGGAACAGCGTGCCTGGGATGTAGGTCAGTGCGCATCTCTCTCCTCTCGCTGCAGCTGTGGCATGCCGCAAGCGCAGGAAACGGGTTTTGGTAGTCTGCAAAATAAAGAAATGGGCGTACCAAAGTCACTTTCGCTTGCCGCGACCTTTGACAAGCGGCTGCAACTTGCGGCCACCAAGATTTCCACTCGCACGGAAGCGAGTTTCCCTGTTTTGGGAGCAGGCGCAAGGTTAGAGCTGCCTCTTGTAAATTCTTCTTGTACATTCCAGTGTCCAAGCAAATAGATTACCTTTCGAGTTTTCAGTTCCTGCTTGGATTGTGTCCGATCTGTGATCTCTGATCTGGCTACTGCTTTTGGGCAGCCTCCAAAAAAATACATTGCTGGTGGCACGTTAGATCTCTTTGTGTGTATGTAAATTCCTATCTGATCCAAAGCCTTGTCACGTGCCCCAAAAAGTGCTGTTGTCCGCTGGCTGTTGCGTTTGGGAATGATATCATGTAATTTGAGAGACAACGCGGCTGTGCGGCTGTGCTGCGGGAACAATTCATTATAAAAACCGCTGACAGCTGCGCCTTGTTAAGTGATATTCAATAGATTTAGAGCCGCAATCAAAAGGGGGATCTGTTGGGGGGCTGATTGACTGCATCCAGCGCGTGTTTGTTGGGTGCCAGGATTTGTGCCTTTCACCTGCAACTGCACTAATTGTTGCACAACTGTTGCCTGAGATCTAGAGTCAAGTGCCCTGGCACTCACATTTTGGCAGTGGGCGGGAATTACTTTGCCTCTCTGCTCGTTGTACTGTTGAACTAATTTCTATGGCCTATACAAATAAATTACAGACCGAAATGAGTGTCTGCTGGTCTTTTGTGTGGCGGCAACGAGTGAAAGGCACCCCCGGCTATTACCTAATCCGTTGGGGGGAAATAACTCGGGCAGTCGGACGGACGGCATGACCCGATCCATTCCATGTGGCGGCGGCCCAAGTTTCTACAAATTTTTATTGGAATTTAACATTTTGGCGTACAACAATGTGCGGGTGCCGGCCACAGACCACAATGGGCAACGGACGGACCGACTGCAGCTGCAATTTCAGTTCCAATTTCAGTCGCAGTCGCAGTCGAAGCCGAAGCCAATTAATTTGCCAATAATCAACGACCGAATATGGCTTTTAATAATAATTATGCAGCTCCAATTGTTGCCACGAAATGGAAATCATTAAAGGGGCCAACAACAGGTGAAGGGGAGAGCTGCTACGATGTCTGTTTTAGGGGGCTGTGGTGGATGGATCTCCCTCTCATGGCGCTGTTCTGTCTGTTGCTTTGGCTGGCAGCTGTCCATCGGTTGAGTGTTGACTGTAGTATGCTCTCCACTGATAAATTCCTTTGAATCTCTTTCGTATATTTCTTTTTGCTCAAGGTTAGGTGTGGAAAATTATATGCCCCAACGAGGCAGAAGTTGGGTTGGGCGCGAGAAGTAGTTAGCCAGCAGCAGCAGTGGCAGCAGTTGAGGCAGCCACACCAGAGCCGACAGTTTGCTGATTGTCCAGACTTGGAACTGGGTGCGATGGTGCAACATGGAGCGGCAGGCAGCGGCAGGCAGCGGCAGCGGCAGTTGCGGTTAATTTGCTTGTCATTGCCCAGTTGAGTGGTTGAGCAGCAGCAGTGGCAGGCAGCAGCAGCAGGCGTCTGTGGTCTATTTGAATACAAATTTAATTTGAAATTGAGTCGGCTGCTGCCCCCAGTGCTGCTGCTGCTTTTCGGAGCACTTACGGACGTGCCGTAAATTAGCCAGCCGGGCAGGCAGGCAGGCAGGCAGGCAACAAAGCCCCTAACTGCCGCTGTTTGTCTGTAATTAGAAAGTAAATCCACATGGTTATGGACGACCCGACCTTAGTGCAGGCCAAAATATGCGCCTTTGGACAATCAATTTATATCAAATTTAACCTGCTGACCCAATGACGACCCCAAACGACCCAATCCGATCCAAAATCCCCCGATCCCCCAGCCAGCGCAGGAGTTCGAAGCCCCAAAGTCAAATAATTTTGCTTTAATCAACTCTGAGCAAAATAAACTCCCAACAATATTTTCCAAGCACCGCTCCGATCCATTGTCTGGCATCACGAATACCAGATACGAGCCATAACTTGGCGGATATGTCAGGTCGGGGTGGGGTGTAGCGGATTGGCCAGTGGTTCGATCCGGTCTGGGGACTGGACTATATAATGTACTGCCACTAGCCCGTGCTGGATTGGAGCTCGCCTTGTTCAGTTATTTTTGCGCAATTATTGGCCCCTTAAAGAGACACAAAAACCATGTGCAAAATGAAACAGAAACAAGAAAAGCTGTCCAGCAGCTGTCCGTCTGTCCGTCCGTCGGTCTGTCCGTCTGTCTGTCTGCCTTCCTCTCGTTGCGGTCTTTTCAGCGGCAATACTTTTGCTTTCGCTTCTAGCCAGCTTAGTGGTTGCCGTCTTGTTGGTTGCGAACTTAGTGGTTACCGTCTTGGCGGTTAGCAGCGATCGGCACTTGTGTCTGCTCCAATTTGCCACGCTTGATCTCGTCTCTGATTAGAGCTGGACAGGACGGACCAGACCGGACCAGATCTGAGCTAAATAGTCGCCTAATTTATGTGGCGATGGCGTAATCGTATAATCATCATCGTCATGTGAAAATTTTCGCTCATAGAAATGCGTTCACAGCCATCCATTGGAGTTGGTTAATTTATTCTGTGGCGCGGCCGTCAAGGTTTTTTCTTGGCTTGGGCGTCGGTCTCTGTCTTTGGCTTTTAGGCCTTTCAGACACCCCCCAAAAATGGTCATTGATGTGTTCATTTCACACAGCTTGATGGATGCCAGGGCTCTGTGGATTGATCTCTGTTTGCTTTTTGCATACATAGTCCACCACATATTTTTGCCTTTTGTCAGAGTCAAGTTCGTTGCCAAAGTCTTTTGTCTTTGGGCAAGCAAATTAGTTAATTGGAGCGACTTGCAGCACACTTTGCCATTTGTTTGGCTTGGCTCGAGCTGCACCACATCCTAATGAAGATAAATGGCTGAATACCCCACACACAGAGATTCGCTATTTGCTATTTTAAAATTAATCAAAACCCATACGCCACATGTTTAATTAATGCCGATAAACGGGTCGGTCGTAGCCGAAGCCGAGCTGAAGAGTAGCTGCAGGTTCTCTCCACCAAAAGGAGGCAAACCAGTTTGCAAGTTTCCATGTGAATGCGGGTGTCATCTGGCTCATAAATCTCCCGCTGCCTGACCTTGAGTCCATCCCATGAAGCTCACTGGGATGACTGCCGCTTTGATGGTTACGACGCTTGCGGTTGCTGTGTCCTGCCAAGAAGAGAGCATCGAGAGAGAAGTTCCCTGGAATTTGATTGTGCCTCCGCGCGTGATTAATCGCCGACTAATGTCGAATTCATGTGAGTCCAGCGATGCACTTGGCTACCAGTAATCCATCAGCGGGGGGTCGCAGGGGGGCTGTGGACAGGAGGGTCGTTAGCGTGGGCAGCAGCTGACCTGCCACTATCGGTGACTGTCAATGGGATGTGGCGGGCGAGTCAAAACACGCGGGAAACTGTCAGGCTGTCAGCCCATGTCAACCCATGTCGCTGCGGTTGGGTGGGGATGAGCTTTCGGATGGGGAGAGTGCAGCTGGAGATGAAGAGGAAGCTGGATTGGTGCTGAGCGGAATGCATCTGGAACTAGTTCCAGCTAATGGAATGTCAATTAAAGGAACAAAAATTCAAGTCTCTATGTAAGTGTAACTAGTTCAAAGCAACATATGTAGGTTCAAGGCGGCATCTGAGTGCTATGCTAATTTATCGACTATACATAGTATAATCTATAATCTGCATATCTTTGCCAGCAACAACTCTAGGTAATCAAGAACCAGGGGCGGCAATTAATAGCCGCACTCGCCTTTGTTTTGGCATTTAATTAGCGATCGCAGACCAGACGCGGATTGGGATTACGGCGCAGACAATTTCTCGGCGGAGCCTCTGCCTCTGGCTGTTGGCTGTGGCATGTGCAATTGCAAAATAACAAAGCCAAAAAGGCGAAACAAAAACAAAAAACAGGCAAAAATTAATATCAAATCGATAATGTTAAGGCCCATAACAGAAACAGGTAAAACGAGCTGCCAAAGCGATTCAGCGCAGTGCAAAGTGGAGAGACTCGGCGACAACGGGAATTAAAGCTTTGGCCAGCCAGAAAGGCCACATAACAGCGCACGCCCAAAGCTCTCACTCTCACTCTCGCTCGCTCTCTGACTTTGTCGCTCTGTCGCGACATGTCGCTGCGCGCTCTCTTAAGCCCCACGCTCACTGCACTCGCTGCAAGGTTTGTGAATTGTTTTTGTGTTTAATTGCTGCACGCGAGACCTAACCTGCTGATCGCTTTCGGGTTGTGAGCTTTGCATAGTTTTAGGCGGCGCTTGGTTTGGTGTGCAGCGTATGTAGTTGTGAGAAAGCTTCATCGAACTCTGCGCTTGCTATGCGGTTTTCGAAGGTGTGCGCTTGACGGGAGAGGAACACTCGTTTGGCACAGCATTGAGCAAATGGAAAGGGTAACGGGATAGTCCCAGTTGGATTCTGGAAAGACTTATAGAGAGATGAGTAAAGGCTAAGCAGAGTATAATTACAGAATTGTTCTGCTAAATTTAGTTAGAAATTATTTTAAAATAAATACATAGCATTTCCTTCCTCAAACCCCTTATACACGGCACACCTTACACTCGATTCTCCTGCTGCACAGCTGAGATTTCTCTCACGATAAATTCAAGATTATTGAAGATCACTTTTTATATGCATCGATTGGCCTGGAACCACTTGTCAGACTCATCCTCCAGCCACTCGAACGTTCTTGTCCGGAGCTGGCCTCCATTTCGCTTTCGTCGGGCTCGAGCCCTGTCGCTTTCCAATATCAGTTCAAGAATGCAAGTGGCGAAGGCGGCATATGGATTCAGATTAAAACAAAAAACAAAACAAAAACGAAACCTGCAGAGTGGGTAAACAGTAAAGAGTCAAAATGTGTGTCAGATTATTTTTAAAGGCCCCCCGTTTGGAGCATTTAAGAACGATTCAATTAACGCATGACCCGCATTGGAGCGGCTCTCTGGGTGCCCGCTGGCTGGCCCAGTGACTGGGTAAACACATGTTCTTGCAACCGATTTACAAATTTACGATTACTGTCGATTTTTGTTTCATTTTGCCTTTTGCCCAAGCTTTTTGTGTTTAATGCGCTTTTTTATTGCAACACCAGCAGCGGCAGCCGCAGCCGCAGCGGCAAAGAGCTGCCATGCCACCAAGTGGAACAAAAGGAATTCAATGGCACAGAAGTGCCAGAAGGAAAACCCAACAACAAAAACGAAAGAAACAAAATAGAATGGAATCTCAAATTGCATTTGGTTAGTCATGCGCGAAATAATGGAATACTCGTCGTACTATTAGCAGCACAGCTCGGAAATATATACGCGAATATTATTCACAAATAATAATAATTACTGCTCGAGTTGCCAGGCTTTTGTGTGCCGTGCTGCACTTGTGGCACAGGCACAAGCACAAGTCCGAGTCGCAGTCGCAGTCGCAGTCTGTGGCATGGCATCGATGGCCAGCCTTTGTCTGATCTCATAGCAGGCAGTTCCCCTATCTCCTCCACTTGTGTTAGTAATGCTTTAATTTTTTCAGTCATTTTTCATTGTCTTGCCGGTGATTCTGTGATTCTCTCCATCTGGCCAAGGACGCGTGCGGCCAATGCGTCAGAGATTGCTTTGATTTCTGCTGACAAGCGACCTTCACAAAGGCTGAAAATATGTACAGTGGACGTTCCCGCAGGCGGACACTTCAACAGATGCCTAACAATGGCCTTTTTTGAGCGCTAGCCTGTCATTAAATCAAAGTTAGTGGCGAGCAGGAGTGTCCTTCAACTTAAAACGGCATTGAATGAGGCATTAATGTCCTTCTACATGCTCTGCCTCACTGTACGCGCTGCCAAACGGCACCTTGTTCGCCTTTCTAGATGTGATTTCGTTTATCGCAAGTTAAATATTGAACAGAACTTTCACCAACACGAGCCCGAAACGATGATGATTCAGAGATACTCATAATTAAATGGGTATTCACGTGGTGGGCCCCCCTGCCCCATTCGACTTGTGGTTAGAACTCCAATGAGTGGACTCGACTCGCGGACTTCCCAGGGCTCAAAATCAAGCAAAGAATCAGGTCGCAATGGAATGGTTTTTGGCCAATACTCAGACTCGTACTCGTACACCACAATGACCCCGCATTGGTCATGAACAATTTGTTCTAATTTTGCGCACACAAAACAGGAAACCCCATTGGGTCCATGACCATGATGATGCAGCGCATTCCAGCTTCAGTCCACTCCCCCCCTCTGCAGACCCTTCCCTGGCTGGTTCTGTCTGACCTTGTTGCTATTTGCATAACGGCACAAAACGGTGACTTAATTGCTCATCGATTTGGGAGGTACAGGTACGAGAGCTCAGAGGGAGGACCAGCTGATTGCCTGATTAGGTGCTGAGCATTTGGCAACAAGCAGGAGGAGGAGGAGGAGGAGGCAGCCGAAACATTGTGTTGCGTCTGTGATGCGGGCGCCATGAGGCTGGCCCCCAAATCGAATGCCCAATAATTGAGCATGCCTCATAAATAACGGTTGTTGTGCCTCCCGTGATCCGCGGCAGGCAGGCAGGCGGCAGGCAGGCAGGCGGCAGGCGGCTGGAGTTGTCAGCAACAAGTAGGACGCGGACACGGATAAAGTTATTAACAATGCCTCAGACTCCAGCTCCAGCTCCAGCTCCAGCTCAAGCTCCGGCATGTACGTGTTCCTCTCAAAATGGATGAACGTGACAAATACCAAGAAGGCATCTACATTTGGCCCCCTACACTGTGAGAATAGCTGGCCAGCAAACACAATTCTCGGGCTGCCTCAATGGCTGCTTGCACAAATGTTTGTGTTGCCAACAACAGGCACTAACACAACATTGTCCATCAACTCAGGTCCCCGAGTGGGAGTGGGAGTGGGTCTGGTTCTGGAGTTGAAAAAGGGCAAAGCATGAGCCACAGAGCCACAGCCAACGACTGACTGGCTGCAACGACTGGCCTGCCCCAAGACCGTTAGCATTTTATTTGGCTAAAATTGCCTTTAATTTATTGCTAACGCCGCTGTCAAGTGGCGTAGGAGGAGGAGGAGGAGGAGGAATGTTTTCATGGTTGATTCCGAGTGCCGCCACTCGACTCGCCACTTGCTCTAATTTTGCACACATTTCAGAACCAATCAGCGGCGCAGATCAGAGCTGAGGGTTTGGGGCCCTGAAATCGAAGCCCTCGCACATGGTTCACATCATAAATAATGGCCGATGGCAGGCATTTTAATAAATCAATTAAACTATAAGCCACTCAAGTTGCGATGCGACGATCGTTTCCCGCGAATCTCCATTACGCCAAAACCTGCCTGGGGGCAGGCAGCAGCAGCACAGGCGCAGGGCCTGGCCCAAACCTCTAGCCAGGAAGTGTGTGCTGTGCTGTATGTTCATCGATGTTGAGTGCAATCTAAGGACTGAGGAACAACCTGTGCCCGCAGAACACGTGTAACATGCAAAGCCGCCAGCCTCAGCACAAGAATCTCTGTCACGTACATGAAAATATTACACAAGATAAGGGATTGGAGCTGGAGCTGGAGCTATAGCTGCCGCTGCTGCTGCCTTCATAGATATATCCGCATTGTAATTGCGAATTAGAATGCCACACGAGAGAGTGCAGCGTAATTAATGCCGCTGCTCCACAGTCCACACACTCGGGCAACCTGTCAGAGCGACTCAAAATCAAAAATGTGACAACTTCCACCCACGCCCCAGGGCCACAGAAAGAGCCAGAGCAGGCCCACGCCCCATGACAGCGTATGCAATGCAATTAGCAGTCGACTTGACCATCAAAAGTTCAATATCACAGAGCAGCCAGAGACCAGAAACCAGAGACCAGAGAGACTGCTCCAAATCGCAGGAATCTTGGCCAAATCCGGAGAGAGAGAGCCTCAGTCTCAGAAGTGGGTCAATGCGCTGTCAGAGAGATGTCAATAGCTGCGAAAACCATAAAGCCATCGCCGTGGAGGAGGCACACCACACCGTCGAGGTGTTTGACACGCTTTGACAGCAACCAACGGGCACGGGCACGGGCCACAGGCAACACAACCAGAAGCCCCAAGAATTTGTTTGTGTGTGGAAGGTGCTAAGTTATGGGGAAATGCAGTTCGCTAAGTGATGAGAGACCAAAACATAATATAACTCTTTGTTGTGGAATTACTTAGGATTATTAAGCAACTTCGTAGCTTTCATTTCTGCATTTAAAGTCTGCTTAAGATTGCACTTTCTACCGCCCAAAGTTCTCGTTCTCGTTCTCGAAATGGAAACACAACTTTTCACTTGCCCCCCAGCCGGACACAGAGGCAGAGGCAGACCCTTTGGCTAGAAGGCGTGCAGCGGGGCTCTAAATTACCACATTATCAAGTACAAGGCGGGCCAGAGCTCTGGCTGTACATGACCCCACACAGAACACAGGCACGAGGAGTGCCTAGGGAAGGGGCCGCGTACCTACAATTTCGACACTTTGAAGATTTTACTATACAAATTTGCCATAAATTTGTTTGTGCGCCGCTGGACTGGACTCCAAAGGCCCCTCTCCTGATGATGTGTACTTTTGCAAACATAACTGACATGTTTGGCTAAGAGGCAATCGAATAAATTCCCGCAGGGGCACACGGGGCCGGGCAGCACGTGTCTTGGCTGGGCCAAGTGAGGCAAATGAAGTTAACTCAATCACGGCAGGAGGGGAAGGGCAGGGCAGGGAAGGCAGGGACTACTGCTCGTAGTACTAAAAATGTTAGGAGTAACTTGTATGAAAATTTATCAGGCTGTTGCGTCCAGCAGCTACTAACCACCCGATGGGATGGGGACAGGCAAAGGGCAGGGCCCTGTGATCTCGACGAGGCTGTGCTCCTCCGGCTGCTGCTGCTGCTGCTGCTGCTGCCACACGCTCAAGGGAGCAAAGTGATATTTATGCCAATTGTTGGGGCAGAAGTACATACATGCGTGTGTGGGTCTTAGAAGTGCCAGTAGATGTGGCTGGTGGCTGGTGGAAGGGCTCCGCTTGTTACTTTTAAAGCAAACACAAACGGACACAAAAGGTGAATTCAATTTATTACGAGAGCCTTTCAAACTACCCGGGGCAAGGTTGAAGTTGACTTGGAGTTGGACTTAGAGTTGGACTTGGACTGGTACTTGGAGTCTTATCAGCCGTTGAAATCCTTTGTGGTGGGCTGTGGCAGGAGGCCAAATGCAATTATGTGTATTTTATGCTCCGGCTGGCTTCATACTTTTGCCTGATTGACAAATAAATTTGCGATCCATGCGTGACGATAGCCGAGCCGAGCCGAGTCGCCGTAACGAGTTGCACAGCAGAAAGTGTTCTGCCGGGGCTGCAGCCCGATAGCATTGATAGTTTTCCATTTCATTGTCAATGTCGGGCTGCTGCTCTGCGGCTGCTTCTTGGGCTAGTTAATTAAGCCAATCAATGTTTTCACTTAAGTGCAAGTAAATTTCTTCATCTGGCTGCAGAAGATGCTCTTGTAGAAGCATTTTGCATTTCCACAGCCAGCTGCAGGCAGGAAGAATCACTTTGGACAGCATTTGTTTGATGTTAGACAGTCGGCGTCTCCGTCCTGGACTTGGACGCTGTCTTTGACTGTGACTTTGACTTGGTCATTAGTAGTACTCCCCGTTGTCGTTGTCAATGTTTCTCGACTTGATTTGTTTGGTGCTTCCTGCAACGGCGACAGACCAGGCAGGCCCTCGCTTGGGATGGGTTTTAGCTGGGTACTCCATAGTCCTTAGAGATTTGTGTTTGGTGCTTTAATTACCAATTTCTGCATAGTTTTGCGTAAGCAAAATCACAGACACACAAAAGCAGCCGCTGCCCACGTAGCTGGCTGGGCCGAGACACCAAGAGCAAAGAATTTATGGACAATGCAACTGCTTCAATTACGAAGATAAGTCCCGTGCCCTCCGCCATGCAATCTGGGACATCGTCCCACCCAAATGTCTTTGCATAAAAATGTCGAATGTCGTGCGGCATTTGTTACTTATTACATGTGGTAAAGAGAGGCTTTGACTTGCAGTTGGTGGGGCTGGGGGAACTGAGTCTACGATATCGATATGCAGCCACACAAATGTATGTGTGTGTGTGTGTGTGGAGGGGTGGGGCAATCCCTCTGGCTACGTGCTGACCTTCAACTTCAGCGGACAGCAGTTGGCCAGACCTTGTTAGCTCTTGTCGCCCTGTCGCTCCGTCGCTCTGTCCCTGTCTTTGGACTGTATTTCTTTTGCTCGGCGGCGGCACAATCGCGATCACTTTTGGTGATTGTAGAGCGAGGCAACGCCTCCGTCTACGACGTCATCAACAAACAGGCGGCAGGCAAACAACACGCAACTGACAGCGACAAGCAACAAGCAACAACCAAAAGCAACGACCAACACCCCCAACAAAATAACAAAACAACACGACAATAGACCCAGAGACAGGCTCAAATTTGTTGAACGTCGCGACGTCTGGGACAGTGCCCCCAATCAGCGGGCGACAGGAGTTCTGGCCATCATTAAATTCGAAATAAAATAATGCGCTTCCCCCCTGCACGCCCCCTGCCACCACACTGACTCTGTCACGCTTCCAAGTTCGGTTAATAACTTTGTTGGCCGCTGCGCTATCGATGTCAACGCATCTCGCTGGCTGCTCTCTGTCTGGTGCTTGGGCTCGTCCTGGTGCCTTACCAACTTATTGCTCTATTTTCGCAAATAGTTTTCGATTTCAGTTTCACTTTCTGGCTGCCCATCATGTTAACAAGGGAGCAACGCCAACTCGCACTGCAACTCCAGCTGCAACCCAGTGGACACATCAAGCACATCCCATCAACTATGTAAACGAGCCCCAATGGCTCGCTGTTCCCTGCTCTGTTCCCATAAACAACTTGAACGAGCAGCTCGAATGGAGGCGTGCTGGGGCGTTGCTGGCTACTCCACGCAGTGGGCAGTGAGTCCTGCCTGGGCCTTTTGCTGCATGCTTTGATGAAATTGCTGCCCAAAACACTACACACGAAAGATGAGTCATAATTATCGTAGCATCAGCATCAGCATCATCGGTGGATCATGGTTAATGGTTGATGGCCCGCATGCCGAAGAACAGGTACTACACACACAAAGCCCACACGGCTCGGAAACATTTCTGATATATCGATACCCAGGCGAGCATGTGTGACGTCACATGAGCAAGGTCATCACATGACATTGCCGCCAGTCAGCGGGAATTCCTGTCAGACAAAGCAACACAACAAAAAACCAAGAACCGATTGCTACATTTTATTGTAGATACAAGAGTATATTTCATTTATATATTTATTGTTTTATTGCACTTGCGGTTGCCATGTACGAGACTCAGCTAGAGCCTTCCCTCGCTCGCTGCCCTCTCCGTGCTGGATCGAATATTAATACGATCTGGTTAGACTCGTTTTCGATTTCAGTTGACAGAATGGCTTGAGATTATAAATGCATAACGGTAAATGTTAAATTCGAACCAGTTTACAAAATGTACAAAAATGTATACGTAAACATATTGGATTAATATTTGCTCATAAACATTTCAGAGCAAACACTTGAACAGTGATGAGCACCACAGCGGAGCGAGCAAAACGTTTATTGAACTTTACTGAAGATTCTGCTCGAACTTTGAACTTTTGCACCGATAAGCAATAGCGATAGATATGTAGATAGTCTCTTATCGAAAGCCTGTTTGGCTTTCAGTTTTATGACCGTCTCATATTTCACCGCACAAAACAAAAACTAGTTTAGCGCGAGAGAATTTAAAAAGCACTAAGCGTCGAGCATAAAACTTAATAATTGTGTCTATTATTTTAGGCATGTGTCTGAACCGGATATGGTATAGAACATCAAATACATTATGTCATAATGCTGAAAGGGGAAACACGTTTTGTTTTGGGTATTTGCTGTGTGCTTTTCAAATGATAATAAAAGTGAAACCGAAAAGTGAAATTGACACTAAGCAATCGATTAACTGATAATAATGATCGATTGGGCATTTATGTAAATTATCTCCTGGCTAAATGCAGCATAACACAATGCTTTTGGTTAATTCAATTAACGTGTGGCGTTGCCAGTG
Source organism: Drosophila subobscura (assembly GCF_008121235.1). NCBI lineage: Eukaryota > Metazoa > Arthropoda > Insecta > Diptera > Drosophilidae > Drosophila > Drosophila subobscura. The sequence continues at coordinate 10,758,059 of NC_048531.1, read as the reverse complement.
CTGCCCCCAGGCCACAGTCGTTCTTTGTCCCGTAACATTCTCCACAATTGTGTGAGTTATTTTTTAAATGCTTGTCCAAGAATGAGTCTTCGGATATTTTGCTACTTGTTCGGGCCTACGTTGTCGAGCAATTAATGTCGCTTCGAGTGCGAAGAAATCAATTAAACCATTCAGCAGAGACTACAACAAATAGACAATAAGCGGAAGTAAAAGTATTTGCCAAAAAATATAGAAAAAATGCCTCAAACTGCATGAGAGAATCATTCGAGCCATTTATGACAGGCCAAAACGGTTTCGTGGTGGGCTAAAGCGCCATTAACATTGGATTTTGCCAGATGATCAGTCTCTCTGTGTGTGTGTGTGTTGGTGTGCGTGTGTACTCGAGTTTCATTAATCTTCCGTTTTGTTTGCTGCCATTGCTTGTGGTCTGCTGCTCAGATTTGGTTTGTGGCATCGAAGCGCAAATCAAATGCCAAAATGCCACACAGCGCACACCCGTTTTAATTTTGAATTTTCTGCATATTAACCAAATAGGAAATGCCACTAATTGCTTTAGTTATACTCTACAGAAGAGTTACACTCTGTTTTTGGCAGCTTCTGGCCTAAAGACAAGTCTGAAAAGGGAATGAATTTGTATTCCCATAAAGAGTATTGCCAACTTCGACTTTGTATCATTTCCGCTTCACTTATACTTTGTTTGTTTCAACAAATTATGTTCCGAGTGCCCACGCCCACTGTGCAGATCGATTTTCGCCTTTTAGATTGCGCCTCTGGTTGCCCCTTCAGCGCCAGAGCCAGCGCCAAAGAGCAAAAAGGAGTTGAGGCAGCAGGCGTGGGTCTCTGTTTTACATATTGGTATTTGATTTGATTTATTTGCGTTTATTTAATTATGCCATTAAAGAGCAGCAGATTAATAACAATTAAAGCGGCCACAGATGCGCATTCATCAAACAGCTGGAACAAGTTATTGTATGTTGGTGCCATCATGAGGAGTCAAAATAAATACACGAAAGCAAGCAAATCACTTTTATTTTCAAACTACACGCAGCCGGGCAGCGACTTGAAGAATGAACTTAAAACGAGTCAAAGCCACAGAAACCAAGAGTTTCGGGGATACGGCAGCAGCCTTTCGGCTCTATCGCTGGCTACTAAAGATACTCCATGAACCATAAAGATTGATATCATTGCCCCGATGCTGGACCCGTGCGTTGGTTATTTGACGTAAGCGCGGAGACACACAAATTTGTATAAAATTCAGAAAAAATAAAACAGGTTACAATAGAATATTCGGCTGCCATAAAATACAAGCGGATTGTTGTACGAACGTTTTGTCTGTCCGTCCCTCTGCCCCTCTGGATGATGGTTATATTCAAGGACAGCCTGTTTGGTGGCCCACAGCATTTGCATACTCATATGGCGGCTTACACACAGTCGTTAGCTTAACCAAGTATATGTTTTAGATCAGATTTAGCTACCAGTATGCAGATTGGGCTTAGAACAAGCTTATGAATCGCGTGACACGAGCGTGGTGGTGGGCCGCAGAGAGTGAGAGCATTTCGCTTGCTCCATAAATCATCTGTCTATAAATAAGTCAAACTTAATGCAAGTGCCAGGCCACAGTCGCGATAACGCGGCCACAATCACTCACCCATTTATTTATAGAGCTGCCAGAGTCCAACCATAGAGTCCTCGAACGCCCTAACGCCGCAGATCCTGGGGGACCACTGTTGACGCTCATATTTATCGCCTGCTACCTGTAATTGCCACAAATTGTATGACATTTTTATGCCCTGCTCGGCTGCTGCCGCTGCTGCTGCTGCTGTTGCATGAATAATTGATTTACATACGCGTTTGTGTATTTGCCCTGCCATGTAATAAATTTATATTGCATACGAGCAGCAGTAGCAATCCTTATCGTTTTCGCTTTCTGGCCCCCAAGTGGGCACATTAATCAGAAGATCCAAGGCGCCCACGCCACGCCACACCATGCCCCCAGGGGGATGCACTCTAATGACTTGCAGCTTCCTCTTCTCTCTCTCCCTCTATGTGTTTGCATTTGCATCTCTGTGTGGCAATGGCATCGCATTTATAAATCATGCAAGTCGATGCGGCACCCTCCCGCGCTTCGTGCCATATCGATGGCAATCGCAAGACGCGTTGAAGCTGCAATTAGCGCAATCTCTCGCCTTAATCTTAGCACATTAATTAGTTTATTTAAAGTGACTTGCAGTCGAGCCGACTTCCATCAAGTCTATTGCCTAGCAGACGACAGCTTAATTGCGGTAATTATGCATTAGCCCGCATTGGAATGGTGTTTGATGTCACACTGTCGCAGGCCATGGATGGCCTTGGTTCCAGTTTAAGTTCTAGTTCAGTTGGGATTTAGTTACAGCATTTACAGCTGCTAGTTCGAGCTTCATTGGCAGCTCTTATAAGCGTGCTTTGTGCTGCCAAAACCCTAAAATGTTCTTTAATTTTCTTTCCAGTCTATGTTAATTTCTGTCCCCTCTTTCTGATCGATTACATTCAATTAAATCCACCTCTACATTCGCTTTAATTGCATATTTAAAGCTGACATTTTTTGTAATTAAACTCACATCTCCGCCTGCAGACAGCATTCACTGCTGGACGGAAACTTATTCTGACTGTTTTTCTGCTTTCGGTTTCAGTTGCCACCGCACTTAACGTATTTCTGTGGCCTGTGCTAATTTCGAGGCAGCAACTGTGATTAATAAGCTGCCATAACGTGCTATCAGAGAACAGCAGCAGCACCGCAGCCGGGGCCATTCGTCTTCTAGACAAAGAGCAGCGCCAAAGTCCGGGCCAGACGAGTCGTCAGCCTGGCAGATAGACTCCTCTTCCTTCGTTGCTTCGCTGCTTCGTTGCTGAGGTGCTGAAAACGAATTTCATTTGCTACAACATGGCCTTGAGCCATGAATTATGTCTGCAATTACTCTTCGGGTTGTCATGCGCCAAGCACTGGGGAACTGGAGTGCGCCCGCCACTCTGTCCCTGCTGTCCGTGTCCGGTTGCTCCTCCTCTGCTGCTGCTTCTGGTTCTATTTCTAATGCAAGTAAAAGTGCAAGTTGCCAGCTGCCAGTTACGATTATGGAACTGTGCCACTTGCTGCTTGTTCTGTCTTCTTTCTAATAGGGAAGTCTACCCTCCTCCACTGGCACTTAATTACAGCTTGTTCGGCCATGTTGCAAGTCAGCGTGTTGCCGATGGCGACGATGATACCGATGAAGATGCTCCTGCCTGCACCTTGGCACGTTGCAGCGTGTGAAATGAATGTTTGTTGTCAGAGCGTGGCGCATGTTGTTGATATCATCGAACATCCCCCGACTTATCTTGGCTAACCAATCGGATTTCAGCATTTTGTACGTTGACATGTGGAAAAACTCTTCAGTTCAGCTCGCTCTGAGTCACCGGCTCAGCTCCTTCGTGAAGGCCACAAGGCCAGGCCAGAACTAATTAATACCAATTACACCACACTCTGGTCAGTCCGGGTGCTAACGCCTCGGGCTAATTGAGTATCAAATTATGGCCAAAAGTGCCTTACATCGAGTGCCCAAGCTGGCGCCCGCTCGACAGTTTCCCAGGGCCCAAGGCCCCAGCGACACGCGGAAATCGCCGTCAGTTCAATTAACACTCCCCAAACGTGAAACCTTTTTCCCACCAATCGCCAAAACACACTCTGGCTGACAGCACAGCCAACACCACCCGAGCTACCGTTTCGATTTTCAATTCTTGTTTTGTTTTTGGGATATTTTTTGTCGTATTTCCTTCGGGTGTCTTTCTGGTTGGGCGTTAAAAAAAGCTCTTAAATTGCATTGCGTCCCGTGCATGCCAAAAAGTCAAACCTGTAGCTGAAACCGAGCAACATTTTGTGAAATTACAATCTGAAGGTTGTCCGCAGTAGCGGCAGCAGCGGCAGCTGCTCTGACCTTTACTTTTGGTGTCTTTTCAGGCGGTGTCGTTGACATTTCTGCTGCTCACTTTTCGTATCAACTTGTTGATGATTTAGTTTTAATTCGGTTTTGCGTCACAGCTGAATCATAGCTCCGTTCTGTGAAGGACTTGGCTGTGGGCAGAGTGTAAGAATAAGGGCGTTCTCCATGACGTTTGCTTATCAATCACACGGCCCACACCATGCGCAGATTCTCGCGAGTACTTGCCTCTCCTTTTGCTTGTTGTTAATGTACTTTATTTAACTCTGTTTGTGTGTGTGCTTCAGCACGATTTAAATCGCGGCAAGAAGCCAAAGACAAACAACACGATCAGGCAGAGAGTTTTGGCTGTGGCTGCGACTGCGACTGCGACTGTCGCTGTGCCATGCGGAAATTGTTTGTACAACATGGGCTAAAACAAAGGCGCCACCGAACATCATGCGAAACAATTCATTATTAATAATTCTGTTATTGTTAAATTAAATCTTTGCTGGCCAAGTTTAAACAAACAGCCAGAACCCAAGAGCAAATGTTTCTGTCTTTTTCGATTAACAAATTTTCTGCCGCTGTTGCTGTTGCTAATTTCTCAAGTTTTGAAACCAAACCTAAGCAAAATACAAATGTTGGCTAAAAATTTGCCTAGCCCGTTTTCTCCCACTTGTGGCTCAAACGGTTTTCGTTGTTTTGTGGGTTTGCTTTTGTGTGTATTTTTAATGTAGCAAGGTCGTTCGTTGGCCGTTCGTTCGGTTGCCGCCAAAAGCAATTTGTAATGATTATTAAAACAACGACCTGCTGCTGGGTATGCTCTTGCACCCGCTCAACAAAACCAACCTGCCACCCGAACATTCCCACTCACCCCAGGCCGGGCTCACTGCTGCCATTGTCTCTACTACTGGTAAAGCCATAGCTGTTGCCATTTGCTGTTTGCTGTTTGCTGTTTTGGTTTTAATTGAAATAACAAAAAACAGTAACAAGGCAGTGGCTGCTGAAAATGATTATACTGGGGATTACAACATGGCCAGCAGCATGGCGAGCGGGGGGAGGAGGCGGCAGGCATTCTTGGGCAATTATTGCCACACATCGCAGCCTTTCGTTACGTTTCATTTTGCCCAAGATCTAATGTGATCGAATACCCCACAGCCATGAGCATTGATTATGACAGCCGGACACTTGAGGAGTTCTATTTAAAGCCCCGCCAAACTATCAGCATTCTTTCGCTGTTAGCTCAGCGATGGCGTCTGCGAGTGTTGGCCGCCAAGCAAAACAATCAATTTGGCAGCATGATAATTGAGTTGTTGTGAAAGGGAAATCCATGCACACTCTTTCCGATGGGTACATTTGGGGGTGCCACACCCCCAACCGTAGCCATGATTCACGCTGCTGCTCTGCTGCTATTTCAATTTTAGATTTTTAGCAAATTGCATGCGAGCCATATAAGAGCCAAGTGCCATAAACGGATAAAAGTCTGAAGCCCGAGCGCCTGAATTATGTCGCTCGTTGAGTTAATCAACGCAGAAATCCCATGCCAAATAAAGTAGCTTGTCGCATGGGAGGGGGAAATACCCAGCGATACATCCGCCACGGGAGCGGCAAGGAAATCAATTCAAATCAAATCAGAACTAATTCACACGCTCAAAATGGACAAATCAACCAAAAAGCCAAGACAGGCTGGCCGTTTTGGGGGTTGTATAGAACGCGTAGATACCCTGGAAGCTCAATTTAAACGCTGAACCTACTGAAGACCACTTGCTGGCATTATCTTTAGCAGCAAAAGTGATCTTTCGAGTTCTGCGCAGTCAGAGCTTTCGGTGAGCGGAGAGTGCGGGTGCGTGCGTCATGCCGCTCTCCAGAGAGTGAACGTGGCTGCGCGGCCGTCGACAGGCATCTGACGGAGCAGTAGACAAGACACCGCGACTGATCGCTCGGCACCAGCTCCAGCTTCGTCTTGGACTGCCGCTTCGTGCGCCGCCTCGGTGGCTCTTCGGCTGCGGCCGTGGTGTGCGTGCTTTTTGGCGCTTTTGCGGGGCTGTCTTGTGGCCGGGCACACCGTTAGTTCGCCAGTTGAAATACACAGCTTGCGGCGAGCGGTTCTTGCGCGCGCTTCTACCACGCCTAACTCCCCAGCGAGCGACTTACTAACCAACAAACAGCAGAGCCTCAGCAGCCGCGTTAGCAGAGTTCTGAGAGTGCAAAAACCAAAAACAAAAAGAAACAAAATTAACAAAAGACAAACCCCACGTATTACTTAACGAATTTAACGCAAAATATAAAAGTTAAGCGTGTAATTGTGTGGAGAAACTTGGTCCAGTGATTGATTGGTGTCTCCGATTGGTGGGCGTTGCGAGCCGAGTGCTGAATCAGACTCAAGAATCAAACCCCCAACCCAAAGAACAAACAGTGAATTATTTGGATAAAAAGTGACAGCGAACGGACACTGCGCATTGCACATTGCAAGCAGGGTGAGTACGCTCTCAGTCTTTCTCTCTCTCTCTCTCTCTCTCTTTCTGTTTCTGTGTCTCTCTCTGTGTCGACCTTGGCATTTGGCTAAATTGATTTTGTCGCTAATTGAAATGAATGCAGCATGAGGATTTCATTTGATTTGATTTGATTGGCAAGCATTTCTGGAAATTGTCCAAGACGAGAGATGCGAGCTGTGTTCAGGCATTTGCAATTAGCATTTGGCTCTGTGTCTTATAAATAAACATCGTTTTTATCGTCTGTCTGTCTGCGTGTCTGTGTGTGCTAAACGCCAAAGGCCATCGCCAGCTGTCCATGAGTGTTAAATAAAAGCTAAAGAGAATATAAATGCTGAGCATATCTTGCATGTAAATTACAAAATCAAGTTCGTTGCCTGCGTCTTTTGTTTGGCCTGCACAAAAGGTTCTTTGGACATGAAATAGAAATAGAAACTAAGCCACTGGTTGCATGTGGCTTACACTACTTTTGTGTGTATTTAAGACTGTGGAAAACGGCAACCTTCAACGCGGCCCAGTACCCACTCTGGGGGCAGTGGGAAAACCTGTTGTTGTCCGCAATGCGTGTGCTTAATTTACACGCAGATTAGCGTAATATAATTTCATATCTTTATTAACCGAAAAATGTCAGCTTCAGCTTTAGCCACAGTTTCAGCCTCAGAGATCTGCTTTGCCTTGGACAGAATTTATGAGCGATTTAATCTCGGTTTCGCCCGAAACACTTGATGCATACAAAGTTCCCCAAAACCCACAAAAAAAGATACACAAAGATTGGCAATAAAATTGTGCTGTCGGATCGCGCTTCACGTCATGTGATTTGTCTGTTGACTGTTCTACCCTTTGGGCCAACTATCAAATCTTCCATCTTCCGGGGGTCTTTGGCCTATGCGCCGTTTTTTTCCAGCTTTTGTTGTTGAATCATAGCACATCCCCACAAACATATGCCAGAACTTCTGCATGGATATCTAGAATGGGGAAAGACTTATTTGCATGCCAAATGAAAGCTTAATTAGGCCACCAAAAGCCACAACACATTTGTTTAGCTCCAGCGCTGATGGCCTACATTTGATGGCTGTCTCGGGGTTCGGGGTTCGGCTGCCGGACCAATCTCTTGTCATTTGTTAAGTCTTTCGCCCCTGAATTATGTCCACGCAGCTATCGGTGGCTATTGATCGCCATGCTAGAATTTTACACCCAATTATTCACGCAATTGTTAATTATGCGCTTGATTGTGCCATCAACGGCTCCAATTTCAATTTGAAACCGAATTTAATGAAGTCTAATTAACAGCGAAATACTCGTACCCGTTCCCCGTGTACACATGCGGAGCGGAGCGGGCGGCCTTTGTTGAAGTGGTTATGGGTCTTTTTCCTGCTCTTTAATTATATTTATATACAATAAACTGAACAGCGAATACCGAGCGAATGCATTGTGTCTGTCTGGGGCATTGATTGGCAGAAATCAGCTCGAAGAGTTTTCATTTCCATGATGTAATTCGGGGCTGTAGCGATTGTTGAATGTTGAATCTAGCTTGGAGTCTTGAGTGAATCACAAACTGTCAATTATCGACTGCAGTTGATGCCAAAGAATTAGCATAACCAAATTGCGCTCGATGACTAATTGAAACAGCGCCACATTAGCGGGGATCCATAACGAGAGGAGGCACTTTTAATTAACCAAATCCATTCGGCATGGCAGCCAAGTCATGTTCATCTCTTGGCATCTCTCTGCCTCTACCATAATTCCCTTATTCTAATATTATTTTAGGCATTTTATGCGTTGTTCAAGAACATTGTGGCACGGCACTTGTTCGGGCCTAAGAATAGATCGAGCCACGAAACGTGCCTGGCCACATACAAAGAGATTTTTGCCAGTAATTTCGAACACTAAAAACAATGTCGGGGCTGTATAATAATAATCACTCAATAGCAATAGCAACAGCAACAGCAAAACCAAATGGCAAATAGCAACAGCAAAAGCGGAAGTCCAAGGCAATGTTGAAGCCACACGAAAGTGCTGTGCAACAACTCTTTCTCTCTCTCTCTCTCTGTCTCTATTTTTTTGGGTTTTTTGTTTGTTTGTTTTGTTATTTGTGATTTATTTTTTGTGTCTTTTTCTTGCGCTATTTTGACGCCTTCCTGGCACGAAATACTTTGGTGAGAATTGCAAATTCTCAGCCAGCAATGGCAGAGTGAAATAAGTGAAAATATTATGAAAGCCCCAGCCGTGGCGGCAAGTGAAAATCGGAATTTATAATTTTCGTGTGCCGATTTTTTCAACCGCAAGAAAAGGTGCCCCAGGCCGCTGCCACTGCCACCGCTGTTGTCAGTCTTTGCTGCAGCTGATGATGTTGATGATGGTGATGCAATCCGCTCGACATGCACATCAAGTGACAGAGCAGACATTGCGCATACGCCGCATTGTGCAGGCTGCTCAAAAAACACAAAAAAAAACCAAAACTACCGCCCCACAGAGATGAAAGCCGAGTCGAGCCGAAAGCAGAGCCACGGAGAGCGGAACAAAGTGGAGTGGAAGCAGCTGCCAAAACAAGAATTGGAGCACAACACCAAAAATGATTGAATCAAGTGTAAACCATAGCTTAGGGAACACTCGAAAGCTGCAAACGCAGGCAATAAATATTAAAGGAAAGCAAAGAAAACCAAGAACAAACTGCATGCAAAAACAGGCATTCAGTTTGGGATTATTCATTAAAGCTGCACCCCTCATATACTTACAAACATAAGCCATATAAATAAACAGACTCCCCTCGATGATTATGACACTTACACGTGCCCCGTACCGTGGCCACACACACTTGTCGCTCTTGGTACGAGTCTGTGTCCATTTCCCACTTGAATTTCCATGAAGTTGCGTGCCCTGCTCATCAGCGTCTTCTCATTCTGCTTCAACATCATCATGATTTACGATCAACGTGTGGTGCAGCAACAATATGTAATTTTAATTTTCTTGCTTTGCGCTTTTTGTCGCCATGCTCTCATGGCGCAGACCGAGGCGGAGTGGGAGGCAAAGTGCCAACTCATAAATATGTAAGCCGCAGATGCCACTGTTTTTGTTGTTAATGTTGTTGTTGTTATTGTTACGGCTATTGTTGTTATGTTTGCAACAATTGAACAAACACCCGCACGACATTGTGCAAACAATTCAGAGTCAAACAGATTTCTTGTTGTGCGCGTTGGAGCGACTTTTGTTTTTATTTCATATTTAAATCATTGTGTGGCCATTAAAAGGCAGTCTCGCACCCCGACGCATCCCTGGCAGCTGAAAAGAAATTGTAAATTTAAATTTGTAATATTTTTGGTTTTAATTTGAATGCAAAACAAAAGAGTAATCTCGTGCCTGGCCCCATCATAATTGTGTGGCATTTAAAATGCACCAGAAACTGGCTCGCAAATACACATTTTATTGCCATCAAAAGTAAGAGCAAAATATTGCTCCCGAACGATGATAAATGCCCCGAAAAAAGTGCAAACCCGTTCCAGCCGTACATGTAAAGAACGGTTGGGCATGGCGCACAAAATATTCAGAGACCCGTTCAGATCCGTTCAACTTCGGTTCAGTTCGGTTCGGTTCGGTTCAGCACTTTCAAGGTTGTGGCGTCAAGAACAGTGCAGAAAACAGTGCCACAACAGAAACTGAAACAGAAAGGCAAACAAAAACTCGAGCAGCTTGCAATTGGGTGCGGGTCTCCGGTTGACAAGTCTATGACTTCAGCTCGGACACAGACACGCGCTAAGCTTTGAAAGGCCTCCCAAAATGCAGCAGTTACATGTACTCGTGGCATTATGTGTGGTGTGGCACATGCCAGACCCATAACCAGAGCCCCAGTTGCGCAATTGCAGCCATGAATCATGCGGCCCCCTCCCGCTCCGCTCCACCCAATTAGTCGCGCAGCAAGTAAGCCGCTTAGCGAGCACAGACAAAGGAGCTGCTGCTGCTGCTGCTGCCAGCTGCCAAAAGACTTCCTTCTGCGCCATGGCCTTGGGCACGCCGCTGCGTTCTACGCACGCACAGAACCGTTTTTAGCGCTGCTGCTACTAAAAATAAACCCACCAACGACCTTGGGGCGGAGCAGAGCGCTTACATAATTAATTGCAATCGGGTTTTGGTGTCCCAGCAGAGCAGCGCAGAGCAGAGCAGAGCAGGGAGCATGCGGAAAAGCTGCGCTTGGCTGGCTGCAAGGAAGCGGCGAGTCACGAACTTGACAGGCGGGGATCATCGAATCGATTAGCACTTGACTTGAGCCAAGAGCTGGGGAGAGAGTGAGAGATGATCCCTTTCAAGTGTGCGCTGTTTGTGCAGCAGATTCCTTAGCTAAACGGGGGATACCACAACCTTAATAAAACAACAAAACGGAGTAATGGATTCATGAGTCAGCGAGGAGAAGCTGTAAACTGAGCAGCGAACTAAGAACTAATCACTTTTCGGCCATGCAAGCAGAAGTTTTAATTGTTAAATGCAGTTTAAGCTGTTTGCTCGGTAACCAAAAGGCCAGCTAGATAATTAAATTTGATGCCCCCCTCTCTCTCTCTCTCTCTCTCTGCGTCTCTTCCGCTCCCTCTCCACTGGCCGAATGCGATCATCGCCAAAAAATTAACATCACGTTCAGCATACAAAAAGTGTTTATATATATTTATTAGCAAAATCAGCGGCTAGCAGCCAGCAACAGCAACAAAAAAAAGGCAACAGCCAAGCCGCCACAAAAAATAAAAGTTCCCTGGCACTGGGGTTTGGGGTTTGGTGAAAAGAATGAAATGTTATGCGAATATATTATACAATACAGAGAGAGACTCATACCCTACCTACATAATACCAGTCGAAAGAGAACAAAAAGCGAGCCATTGACGTAGGAACGAGCACAACGCAACCGAAAACCTAATCACATCATTCGAAAATAGCCGATGAAACAGAACACACAGAACTGAATGATGGCTCGGCACAGCCTTTGGGGTTTACTAACTACTCCGTCAGGCGAAGAGGTCAAAGTCGTGGCCGAGTGGCAATGATATGTTTCAGAATCCATTAGCCACTCACTGACTCATGAATGAAAGTGGAGCCATGCCAGAGCATGGGTGGATAAAGCATAATTCATAAAGATCATTCCATGATCTATTATTTTAGCTACCCGCACAAATAAATGTGTGAACTCGGAGTTGGCACAGTTTTTGCATCAACTCCAGCTGAAACTCAAGCCACACAGAAACTAGAACAAAGATTTGTTCAATATCTCCCCCGACAAAAGTTGTCAAAAGACGGGCCGTGTGGGCGTGTCTTACAGAATATTATTTGCCATAAATCTAAACTTTGGCCAGAGCACCAATACAAAACCAGTTGTGTTTTTTTTTTGTTTTTGGAAATTTCGCTGTGGCCAAAACGGATCTTCGATCGCCGATTGCTTTGGAGACAGCCAAGTGCGTGACATTTATCAGTTTTGATGGCCATTCGGTCCGTTAATTAAAGAACCAACGCCAACGCAGGGCAAATAGAAAGCCAAAGCCAAAAGCCAAAGACAAGCCGGGGTCGGCGGCTTCAATGAATTGGGTTTGGGTTTTGGAATCCGATTCTGAATGCCAGACGGGAACGGCAGAATCGTTAAAGCAAAGCCTGCAGTTCTGGGTAATTGAGAAAACATTTAAATTGGGCCACGACTCTGGTTGTGCATTAGAAAATGCAATGCGTGTCGTGCCCTTAATTTTCCACACGCTCAGAAATGTCGCAGCCAAGATGCGGCATGGGAAGTCGTGGTGGAGCGAGCGGAGACTCCCCAGGGTTCATCGATACAGTTTAATGGGCAAACGGAATCTGTTTGCAGGCCAAGACTCACTTTCATTGCCACCCGATGAGGGCTGTGTGTGTGACACACATTTATTGGTAAATCGCATGAAGCAGCAATTAATGCCAATCACGTGTACGACAGCCACCGAACCACCTGCACAGCAGAGCACTACTGGATTTTGTCACAAACTGCTGGCAGTTGTGCGACGCATAAACAAATCAAACTTTGACTTTGAAGAAAACCCCAAATGGCCAATTGAAATGCCATGCAAGTGGCACTCGCTCGCCCCGTCTCTGTCTCTGTCTGTGGATCTGACAAGCAAGCGAAAACCCAAATCAAAAATGCAAAACAAAGTGTCCAACAAAGTGTTTAACAACAGTCAAGGCACAGGGATCGGGGCAGCTCAATTAGAGGCGTTGACATTGGTGATTCGATCGATCCAAGGAGTGTAGCTTAGAGTAGAGCCGGGCACAAGCTGGAGTTTGTTCCGTTCTGTTCTGTTTTGTAGAGTTCATTGGCTCACAGATTGATTGGTCTGATTGCTTAATAATCCGCGCAGTGCGTGTCCCCTTCTCCAGGGGGTAATCACTTCGCGCCAGCAGAGCCCACAACTTAATTGTCCATAACTAGAAGCGTCGCTACGTAATTATTTATAATAATTTGATTTGGAAAATGTTCTCTTTCAGACAGAGGAAACGCCAGCAGCCAGCAGCCAACACACACACAAAAATGATTTCACGCCGCAAGATCATATCGCGTTCGCTGGACAATTTGGATGCCATTGGGCAAGATGAGCAGGAGGAAGACGTCTGGCACGATCGCGAGAAACTCTTCAGGGTGAGTTGTAGCTGGAAATATGCCAAGCTGTAGCTAATCCTTTGGCCTTACTCTTTCAGGATCACATCAATGAGGTTTTGGCCAAGTGGGAGCAAATCGACGATGAGATCTGGGCCAAGATTATTGTCTTTGAGAAGAATCGACGCGTGGCCAAGGCCTATGCCCGCTCCTCTGTGATAACCATAAACGGATCCAAGAACGGCTTCGACGGTGTGCGGTGAGTAGACCCTCAAGGACTGCTCCGAGCTCCCCTCTAATAACCGAGTATTTCCCCTAAACAGCATTGGGCTGAATGGCTTCGAGAATCCCATGCGCGACTCCGAGACGAAGGTCATCAAGAAGTCAATTGGCGATGGCTTCAAGGTCAAAATGGACGAAATAGGCAACATATTCATCAAGCGTTATGGCAAGAGCAACATCTTCGTGAACAACACATCGGGGGGCAACGAGGAGACGGTCATTGGCGGTGACATTATGCAGATGCCGCAGATGGCCCTCAGCGGCGGCACCTCGGCCAAGCTGTTCGACATGAAGAAGTTCCAGACGAACATTAATCGAGAGTTTGCTCGCACCTATCCGGAGCGGGGCAGGCTGGAGCGCCAGTGCCTGTCGGCGGTGTCGCTGGTCAAGTCAAACAATAATCTAATCAACACTCCAGTCTGGATACTCGTGGTCAATGTGGTGGCCATGGACATGCTGCGGAGTCGCCTGCAGACGATGCCCAAGTCGCTGGACGCGCTCGGCATGCGGGTGCCGCTGACGCAGAGCAGCGAGGATCCCTACTCGACGATCGAGAGCCAGGTGGGCCTCATCTATCCAACGCCCGCCGCATCCGATGACTCGCAGAACTCGCAGCACTCGAGCCACAGCAGCAAGGGGCGCCGCAGCGTGTTCAGTGCCGCCTTCCTCAACGAGGGTCCCTACATGCCCAAGGTAAGTTGCTCTCAATTGGCATACAACTCCGCTTTGTGCTCACATCCTTTTTCCCTTAGCCGGACTACGAGGCTGGTGGATCGCTGACACCCATCTATGCGGACAAGAAGCGGCAGAAGAGCAGCGCGCAGCAGCGCAAGAAGCAGGACGATCCCTACTACTGCGGCCTCCTGGCGCGCATTCCCAACTTCATCAAGTCCTCGAAGCAGCCGTGCAGCGGTGCCAGCAAGCCCAAGAAGGAGCCGAAGATCTCACGCAAGATCTCGGCCCAGCATCAGCAGCAGTTCCTGCAGCCGCCACAGCCCATACCCATAGCCACCTTCCACCACTCGTACTTCCCCTACAAGCTCTATCCGCCACAGCATCGTCTCTCGCAGTCGCAGATGTCGCTCTGGGATGCCCGCAGTCTGATCAGCGCACATGGTGGGTTCAATGTCAACAGTTTTGTATCACATCTTTGCTAACTCTGTTGTCTCTTCCCCACAGAATGACCAACACGGATGGCCCCTAATTTATTCAACGTGTAGCATTAGTTTTACGAATATTTAGTCAAAGTTTATGATATAAAAATGATCGGTGGAATGCATTTCGCTCAGTTTTGTGATAAATGATGCGAAATGCAGCCATTTACTACAGATTTAACAGCAGTTTACTTTTAGGGAACCAGAGAGATTTAATGATTATGCAATTTGTAATAACTAATTAAAATTTTGCCATAGTTTTTTAAATCGTTTAAGACTGAGAGCATGTCCTAGAGCACAATTAAGCGCGAGAGACGGAATAGCCAGATGGGAATGAGAATGAGAATGTCATAATGTCATAAGCAAGTAAATTTGCTACTTAAGGCAAGTCCAATTTATTGTTTCTTTTTTATTATTTTGCTGTACATAAATTTCATATGTAAATAAGTTCGAATAAAATATGTAAATGACATTTAAATGCATTAAAACTATGAGTGTTTTCTTGTTTAAAATAGTAAAATAGCAAATGTTGTTGCCCTCTCTTGTCTTTTAAGCTGGTAGAGGGTATAATTATTAAACATTGAAATATCCCGCCCAGTTTCATAGCTGTTAGGCTCGACCTGCACACATTGTTCCTGAATGCTATGAAACTTGAAACCTTAACTCTTTGTGTCCCGCTATACGTGCATGCACTCTTTTGGCACACTGCTTCCCAAGCGTAATATATGGCAATTAATCCAATAAGTTAGCCAATCGTGAGGAAAATTGAATGAGGATTTGAGTAAAATTACAGTTTTAAAGCTGATAGCCATAACAAGCTGGTAATATTAAACAGAATATCAAAGACGACGAAAATGGTTTTAGATATTCAGTATATCTGCGGTATATTTCGAAAATGAAAGGGTATACTTCGGTATATTTCCGAGGGTTTGTCGGTATATTTAATCGCGATCACACGGCCACACTTTTCCAGCTGCATTTTTACCTTGTTGTGGCGCGTTTTTCTAAACAATTTTGTGCAATATAACTAGCAATCTTTTGCCGAAAACCCCTGCAGGCCATGGATAAGTTCGTGCAACGCAATCCCCCATGGGCAACAAATGCCTACGAGGTGCCCGGCGTCAACGCAGAAAAGACAAAGCAAAAAACGCAGCACGCTGGGCCACCACAGCGGCGTCCATTGCAAGAGCAGCCTGATTCGAATGTAACCCCCAAGCGTCTCAGTCAGCCCCACTATGCAGCAGGTTGGCTTTGTGTTTTATGCAATACATATTGAGTAATCGTTTTGGGCACATAGCTATCAAAATTAAGTGTAACTGAGACATATACAGAAACAATGTGGCACATTGATCCTGACATCGCTAACCAGATTTGTTCTTCTTGGATAGAAACGTTGCGTGCCACGGAGAAGATGCCAGAAGTAAACGCTAGTCCAGCAAAAACGTACCAGTCATGCCCCGTGCTCCAAGCAGTACCGCCATCGAATGGTGTGACAACTCCCACATCCATGCAGGCCGGACGCTTGGCTCGCCTCCAGAATGATCTCAACAGTCCCAGCGCCACACTTCGAGTGCGTGCCATGCGCGCCATAAAGTAAGTAAAAGCTGCAGTTCCTTGCGAAGTAAACTAATGTCCAATATCCTTTGTCGTGCAGAAGTCCCGCCAACACCGCCTACAATGTGTTTGATGTGTCGCACACCGAGCAGAATATCATCTCTGCCGACGAGCTTAATCCAAAGGCATCGCCTTCGCTGCCAGAGATCCTCAGCCCCGTTGTGGTCTACGTGGAGGTGCGCAGCGGCAACGACAATCGTTCCGATGGTGTCAAGACGATCATAGCCAAAATGGGGGCCCAGGTCAACGATCGTCTGCTGCGGTGAGTACAACGCCTCGAGACTAGCTGAATCTCCTGCTGAAAGCAAGTTCTCGTTGTCCCTCAGCAACACCACGCATGTGGTCTTCAAGGATGGCCTACTCTCGACCTACAAAAAGGCCATGGAGTGGAAAATACCCGTCGTTTCCATACTGTGGATTGAGGCCTGCAAGGTGCAACGAAGGATTTGCGAACCCGAAACGTTTCCCATCAGCAATTTGCACAAATATGAGTATCCCGAGCTGTACGGCAAGATAACGGTGAGTGGAGATTACTTCTTTTTGGGCTGTGGGAATACATAAATAGATAACAAGACTCTGGTTGGGTTGCCCCTCCATGCCGAGCCGTTCCCAACTTTATCAATCATAATTGCCAGCCAAAGGTCGACGCGCCATTGGCACGGTATTTGTGAATGGCGTGGGGGAGAAATGGTAGCAGCTAAACTCAGAGTTAATCAATCAATGATGGGTAGTACCAGTTTATGGCCGTGTTCGGGCTCCCCTTAATGGGCTACTCAGGGCTTAAATAGTTTTCTTTTATTGCAGACATAAACACATTAAAATTGTATGTGGAAATGGGTGAACAGATAGCCGCCCGAGCGGCGTCTTATCAGCCACTTGTGTTGGGTCTGCTGCTGCGCGGCAAAACGATTGTTTAATCCGAAATAAATACCAAATGAACGCTGGGCCATGGGCCGTCTGAAATTGCACGTACCCCAAACACTGAGCGGCGACTATTGGGAACTCTTCATGTCATGTCTTCATGACAGCTTCTTATCAGTGACAAGCATTGTCAAGCAGTTTGTTATCTAATTTAATTTGCGCGAGGCGAGGCGAGGCCTGAGTGTATCGTAGGGCCAGGGCCAGGAACTGTTGGACGGGCCAAGGAGACTGCCTGTCCAGGCGAAAGATTGCACATGAGATGCACTGATCGTTTTGCATACAGTAAGTTTTATTGCTTACATATTAGAGACAGTTTAAAAACATGCAAGCCACTGGATGCTGCTGAGCTGCTGACAACTTAAAACCTAATTCAGATGCACGTCTGTTTGTATTCCTTCCGAGAATGCATTAAATCTTTGTCGCCTCATTTGCATAACTCGCTGGAATGCAGGCATATTTATAGAACATTTAACACTAAGTTAGATTATTAGATTCACGTTTTCGGGGAACTGCTGGCTGCTGTTGGGAGGAACGTTCCACGTAGCGCCGCCTGTGCCCAAGTATTTCTGAGATTTGTACAAGTCGCGTGTCGGTTTCTATTTACATAAAAGTGGGGGAATGAGCGTTAAGTACAATGGAATCCTTGCATTACACTATTTTGCGAGTCCTGCGCTGGCGGAGCGAGGCAGGCATTTTGTAGTTTTGGTACGGGAAGGCCCTCTCATGAGAGCGCTACTTCGAGGCACATCATTATCAGGAATCCAGAGACAGTGCCCCACGTGGCAATCGTTCCATTGCCGCTGGCATGCGCCTCGGGCAGAATGTCGTCCGACACAATGTAGATCATGGCTCCGGCCGCAAACGACAGCGCATAGGGCAGTATCAGGTTGGCAAATGTCACCGCCACGGCGCCCAGCACACCGAAGATGGGCTCCACCATACCGGACAACTGTCCGTACCACAGAGCACGGCCCACACTGAAGCCGGCGGCATGCAGGGGCAGACTGACGGCTAGACCCTCTGGGAAGTTCTGAATGCCAATGCCAATGGCCAGGTTGCGGGCGCTCTCGAATGTGGATGAGTTTGAGGTGCCGATGGCTCCGAAGCTAACGCCCACCGCCAGTCCCTCGGGAATGTTGTGCACGGTGATGGCCACCACCAGCAGCATGATGCGCTTCCATTGCGAGAGCGCCTCCTGGGCGCGCTTCTCCTCCTCGCTGGTGGTGTAGGTGCACTGCTCCAGCTCGTTGATGCTGCCCTTCTTGCGGCGACGCGACTCCCCACTGTGCTGCACGCTCAAGCAGTCGGAGAAGCTCTCCAGACTCTTGGCGGCGAGGCGGTCGCCGGTGCCGTTCCCGTTCCGCTTCAAATCCTCGATGGCAATGTCCGCCTTGTCCTTGCTCGACTGCGTCATCTGAATCATCATTTTGGTGCTGTTCAGGCCCAAATACGACATTAGCTTGTCGCAGCCGTAGACGAAAAAGGATCCGAGCAGAAAGCCACCCGCCACGGGCACAAACGAGTACACTCCGTACAGGTGCGAGCTCTCGGCCATTTCGATGGCCGGCTTGAGCAGTGACCAGAACGAGGCGGCAATCATCACGCCAGCCGCAAAGCCAAGGGCCGCGTCCAGCGACCTCCTCTGCGTGCCGCGCACAAATATCACCAAGGCGGCACCGGCGGCCGTCAGCCCCCAGGTCAGCAGGGTGCCCAGCAGGGCCTGGGTTACGGGTCCGTAGCCGGGAATCATTTTTCTATCTGCTGTGCTAGTCGCTGCCTGGTACTTGGCTCTTGTTGCGCTCCTCCAAATG
This sequence comes from Drosophila subobscura, assembly GCF_008121235.1. NCBI lineage: Eukaryota > Metazoa > Arthropoda > Insecta > Diptera > Drosophilidae > Drosophila > Drosophila subobscura. The sequence continues at coordinate 10,739,264 of NC_048531.1, read as the reverse complement.
AGTTATGTACGTGTTGTGGCTGAGACACTTATCGGAGTACTGTGGCAGTTCGGGGAAAACAAGTTTCTTAATTGTTTCCCCAGCTGTCGTCGCTCCACCGCAAGAATCTGCTGCTTGTCTGTTAATTGTTTACTTGCTCTTACAGCAGATGCGCACGCCCTCGAAGCAAAGTGCCACGTTCCGTGCCGTGCACAGATTCGTGTCTAGTATTTCAGCCGAATAAACAAAAGACTTGCAGCTGTAGAACCGAACAATAATAGTATATGTGATGTATGTAGTTTTGTTTTCTCTCCTAAAGTTCCTTCTTCTTTGGTTGTAGTGTAGTCGAGTCGTCGTGAATGGGTTGGTTGAACACTTGTTGCTTATCGCTCACTAGAGGAAGCCTCTTCGAACAGATGTGTTTGTGTGGGTTGACAAGAATTTAAATGGAAATGCGTAATACTGGTGGTGGTGTACTAAGTTTAAGAACTAATTGAGCGCGGCGAAGAGTGGGAATGACTGAGCTGACAGCCCTGCCAAGAGCAATTTTTATAGGGCCGCTGGGAGGCGGCAGCTGTGAAACAATCGATAGTATCGCAACTGGCGCTTCTATGGTTATCGTCTCTAGTACGCGATATTTGGTGATGGGAAAAGGGAAACGGCTCAAACGATGTTTGAACATCCCACAACTAGTGGTTCTTGGTGGCGCAACTGTAAACGAATTATATGTTTTTTAAAGCAATTAAATTTAACAAAAATCATTTAAACTATCGATGACAGGAGAGTAACATCCCTTCCTGACAGCCAGCTAGTGGTAACGAGATAAGCGCATAAAGAGATTAAACAAAAGCCAGTAACGGCACTGATATCACGTAGTTATAAACAAATAAAACAGTGTTTTTAGCCAACGCGTGACTGACAGAGTCAGTTGCGGCAGCATCCGCCGCAGCAGGCACAATAACAAGAAAAGAAAGGGCATGAGCTCCATCGTAATTAAGCTGACCGGCCGCACTCTGTTATTAATCAACTGCCACATCCTTTGCAGCGTGTTCGGTGCATGCAACCGGGCTCGGAGCTTAACAAACGCCCGCCAAAACGGCCAGCAACGCCCACATCAGCCACCGACAAAGGCCCGGCATCGGACAGCAAGCGAACTGCTTTTGCTACGCCAACCAATACGGCCAAGGTACGTTCCCAAAGAGTACGCCAGAGTATTCCCTTTTAACAGCAGTTCCCTTGTTTTTTTTACAGAATGACATCAGCCGTTTCTTTAAGGCACTCAACCACAACAAGCAACTGGTCGCAGAAGAGGCAGCCGAGTCGCCTGCCACTAAACTACTCAACAGGTTTGTCCTTGTCATTACTGAAAAGTGTATTTCCATAACCGATTCCTTTTTACACAGAATATCCAATGGCAACTATACGCCACTGCGTCTGGGCACGCCTGCCAAGCCAGCTGGCAGTGGACTACAAGGGCCAGATATACCTCAGAAGAGTGTTGACACCTCCAACGACAAACCGCAGGCCCAGAAGAGTTTGAACTTTAATGGGGCGGCTGGCACCGATGAGCCGCCGCAGCCTGCCAAGCCACGACCCCGCCGCAGCACAGCAGAGCCCACGCCAGTGACTACGCCGGTACGCACCAGTCGCCGACGCAGCTCAGCTCATGTTCCCATGACCAGCAAAGCGGACGTTGCTCAGCCTGCCGCCGAGCCAGAGCCAGAGCCACGAACGACTCGCCGACGCAGTACGGCGCACATTGCAATGGCCAGCAATGAGGTTGCTACTCCGCCTCGAGAGACACGTCCGCTGCGTCGTTGCAGCTCAGCTCATATTCACATGGCAAGCAGTACGGATGCTGCTGCAGAGCCAGAGCCACGGATGACGCGTCGCCGTAGCTCAGCGCACAGTCTCCAGACTAGCAACGCGGATGCTCCTCCGCCAGCAGAGGCAGAGCCGCAGCTGAAGCATCGCCGCAGCTCAATGCACACTGCCATGGCCAGCAATGCGGATGCTGCCCCATCGCCTCAGCCAGATTCAAGAGTGACACGTCGTCGCAGCTCATTGCTTCCGGCTGCCAAGGAGCCCCAGGAACTGGCACCGAAAAATGTATTTGCATCAATTGCCGAGGAGCTGGCTCCCATAGATGAGCCTGCTGGGGATGCTAGCAACTTCAACGATCCCAACAAGACCAATTTCGTACAAAATTCGCTGGAAATAAGCGTCGAAATGCCGTCGCAAGTTCTCCATCGGGCGGACAAGCGCGGCACCCTGTACACCTCGGAGCGTATGGACATTAGCAAGGAATACCAAGACGAGAACGTGCCGCTGAATGTGACTGCCAGGAAATCGCTGTACAATTCGACTATGCAAACGTCTGGACTCTTGGATGAGCACTCGACACCGCCGCTGTTCAGCTCGACTCGACTGACCAGCAGCAGGTCCAGCACCAACGTGAAACGAAGGCGCACCATCTTCAACTTGGACATGGACGTGATCAACGAGGGCATTGACAGATTGAACTCATCTCATCGACTGTCGCTGGTGCTGGCCAATCAGGCCGAGCTGGGTGAGTGCGGCAAGACAGTTGTGACGACGGAAGCACCTCGGACGGAGGAGATTCCCCCGAGTGAACCAAAGAGACGTCGCCTATTCACGCCCAACGAAGTGGTTGTGATCTCACCCCCAAAGTCAAGTAAAAAACAGCGTTTAAGCCTGAGTGGAAACAATGCAACCAAAAATGCATCTGCAAAGAAAAATCGTCGTCGTTCATTGGCCGTTCCAGTCTGTTCTTCGTCGGACTTTAGCTGTCTTGGTGCTCATGTTGAACATGTTGAAAGCACCGATAAGTTTCTCACACCCGAAGCATCCGTAGATGGTTTCAACGACGTTGAAACTTCCTCGAAAATTCAGGTAGCTGAAGTCGCAAAATCGGCAAGCAGCAATCGCCGTTCCAGTGTGATTCGTACGCTGGTGCACACGAACATGCATCATGGGCAGGTGCAGGTGATTCAAAAGGTTGGTAGCACTGTGGACACACCAACTGAGACCCAACCTAAGTAGTAAGAGTTGGGTCGGTAGACTATAGACCATAACTCTTAATGTAGCTTAGTTCTCTGTTTGTTAATTCTCGTAAATATGCATATTCAATAGTCGTTCGTCAGTTGCCCATAATAATTATTTATGAAACATAAACAACACGCACTTAGTTTGTAGCAAAACTTCATTTGTAATGCTTTCCCCACACTAAACTCAAATAAACCGTATCCCTGCGACCTCCCCGGGTGGCCCCTTTCTTAATCCTACCACAACTCAACTCGATTCGTTGCCTTTAACCTCAGGCCATACGGAGATTGCGTGGAATGCGGCTGGATCCCACTGTGACCAAGCGTACCACTCACTTGGTCAGCCTGGAGCCGCGCCGCACACTGAATCTCCTGCGCGGACTCATGCGTGGCGTCTGGATTGTCGACTATGACTGGATCCTGGAGTCGCTGCGAGTCGGCAAATGGGTAAACGAAGAAAAATACGAGCTCAAAAAATTCTCACGTGCCGTTGAGGTGAGTCTTCAGCTGTTGCCACTTGGACCTTAACCGAGCTAGTAATTCCCTCTACCCACATCAGATTTGCCGCACTGAGCGCCAGGCCTTTGGCATGCACTACCACTGCGAGCTCTTCCGCTACATGGAAACCTTCTATGTGTCCTCCCTATGCCGGCCCATAGAGTTCAACAACATGAAGGAGCTGCTGTTGCTGGGCGGCGCCAAGCTCACCGAGAATCGCTTCAAGGCAAAGTACATTATTGGCGACAAGCGACGAGCAGTGGATGATCGCGTATATCTGACGCCCTACTGGGTGCTGGATAGCATCACATCCATGCAAATCCAAAAGTTTGGCAAATACCTAATGAAGAGTGCCATTGTAACGCCCAGTGGCATCCGGTACGAGGATCCAATGGCGCGTCTAACTGCCCCAAGAACCGATTACAACTTCATTGATCCACCACTGGTGATGGACAAATAGGTCGACGCTTTCTGTTCTACCTTCTTCAGACAAACGCAATTACACAACGTTATTATATTTAGTCTAGACCACATACATATTGTTTAGCAGTTTTTCTAGAGAATTGACAATACATACAATCAGAAATAGTGGCAGAATAATAAACCATAATTTATTCGAATGAATTCGGTTCTGGTGGGCGGGATGTAAATCAAACAAGTTGCTTCTTAGTCTCTTCAATGGCAAAAGTTCATTCACTTTATTGGAACGCTTGAGGTATATTGTGTTGTCAGTTTTATTTCATTTGATTTCTTGTACTTGTACTCTTCAAATAGATTCAAATTCAGATACACTTTGTACTTAAGTGGCATCGACGACAGGGCAGGCGGTGCTGGGCTGGGGCTTGATGTGTGGATGAATAATAAAGCTCTGGCTGAAAATCAAAAGGCGGCAAACAAACCAAAAAGATGGTTAAAAAAGAATAATTACAAAAATAGGGTTTTTATTTTTTGTAAATAAAGTTATCGCTTCTATTCTGGTTCTTTTTTTTCATGTATACAAAGTAGTTGTGTGTGTGTGTGTGTGCAAAAGGAGGGTAAGATAAATGATACAAATCAAAGTATAAAGGTTAATTTAATCGATATAAATGCTACGCGCGCTCGCTACTCATATCCATACATAGTAAACTAAAGATCGATGGAAGGGAGGATGGATGCATGGAGGAGTGGTTGTGTTTCGTGGATGCGCTCCCGCCAATCAATCCATCATCCCACTTAGGCGGCTTCGACAGCGCTTGTTGACATTCGTATCCTACGAAACTCTTTTCGATGGAAAAAATTAAACTTTTGCTTTTTCTGGAACTTCATCTTATCGTTCGTTTTGCTCAGGACAGGGACAGGTGTTCTTGCTATACTACTATTGTTGTGCTTGTTGCTGTTGCTGCTGGTATTGTTGAGTGTTGGTTGTGTCTGCATTATGTTGTTGATTATATGCGTGGTGCTGCTGATGCTGCTTCTGCTTGCGCTTCCGCCGCTTGTTGCTGCTGCTACTGTTGTTGAGTGAGAGCAAACCAGCTACTTCTTGCCCTTGGTGGCCTTCTCGGCGGCCTTGGTGACCTTGCCACCGGAGGCATCCTTGAAGTTGACGGACTTGATGACACCGACAGCAACGGTCTGCCTCATGTCACGGACAGCGAAGCGACCCAGAGGAGGGAACTCCTGGAAGGACTCCACGCACAGAGGCTTGGAGGGCACCAAGTTGACGATGGCAGCATCACCAGACTTGATGAACTTGGGGTTCTCCTCGGTGGTCTTGCCGGAACGACGGTCAACCTTCTCCTTGATCTCAGCGAACTTGCAAGCAATGTGAGCGGTGTGGCAATCCAGCACTGGGGTGTAGCCGTTGGCGATCTGGCCAGGGTGGTTCAGCACGATGACCTGAGCGGTGAAGTCGGCAGCGCCCTTGGGGGGGTTGGCCTTGGAGTCGCCAGCAACGTAGCCACGACGCAGCTCCTTGACGGAGACGTTCTTAACGTTGAAGCCAACGTTGTCACCGGGAACGGCCTCGACGAGGGCTTCGTGGTGCATCTCAACAGACTTAACCTCAGTGGTGATGTTGGCCGGGGCGAACACAACAAGGGTACCTGGCTTCAGGACACCGGTCTCCACACGACCGACGGGTACTGTTCCAATACCGCCAATTTTGTAGACATCCTGCAGGGGCAGACGCAGGGCCTTGTCGGTTGGGCGAGCTGGGGGCAGGATAGCATCGAGAGCTTCGATGAGGGTCTTGCCGTCAGCGTTGCCATCCTTGCGCTCCACCTTCCATCCCTTGAACCAGTTCATGTTGGTAGAGGGTTCCAACATGTTGTCGCCGTGCCATCCGGAGATGGGCACGAAAGCGACGGCGGCTGGGTTGTAGCCGATCTTCTTGATGTAAGAGGAGACCTCCTTCTTGATTTCCTCATAACGCGACTCGCTGTATGGTGGCTCGGACGAATCCATCTTGTTCACACCAACGATCAGCTGCTTCACACCCAGGGTGAAGGCAAGCAGGGCGTGCTCGCGGGTCTGGCCGTTCTTGGAGATACCAGCCTCGAACTCACCAGTACCGGCAGCCACAATCAAGACAGCGCAATCGGCCTGGGAGGTACCAGTAATCATGTTCTTGATGAAATCTCTGTGGCCGGGGGCGTCGATGATGGTGACGTAGTACTTGGCGGTCTCGAACTTCCACAGAGCGATATCGATGGTGATACCACGCTCACGCTCGGCCTTCAATTTATCCAAAACCCATGCGTACTTGAAGGAGCCCTTGCCCATCTCCTGAGCCTCCTTCTCGAACTTCTCGATGGTACGCTTGTCGATGCCACCGCACTTGTAGATCAAGTGACCGGTGGTCGTGGACTTGCCAGAATCGACGTGTCCGATGACGACAATGTTGATGTGAATCTTTTCCTTGCCCATGTTGGATTATAGGAGAGCTGCAGGTTTTTTGTAGTTGTGTGTGTGAGGGTGTACGGGTGGTGTGTGTTGGACAGCGTGCAGCAGGTAGAATTTCGATATCGGGTTCAACAGGCGCGGTAACGAGGGGAAGAAACAAATGGGTAAACAATTTCGTTAGCAATTGGTTAGGAATTGAATTATTAATTAGTGGCATAGTTGTTAGTGGGCACAAATAAATTTCGTTGTCTACTAATAATCTAATCAGCATTCGTATTTTTCGATTTTTGCTCGCGTGCTGCCAGCGCAGCCACACAACCTAACCTCACAATCGCGGCACAGCCAAAACGTGTTTTTTTTTCGCTCATCACTCGCAAGTAGTTTGAGGTTAGGTTAGGTGCAGCAGCGCCGCCGCATGTGATGGTGGTGGTGGAAAAAACCAACCAGCCAGAGGGGGGGAGGTAACAGAACAGACAAATAATTGTTGAACAATGAAGTACGCATACCGCATACACATTTATCTGCATGCAAAAAAGAACAACCTATTTATTTGAACCATTTTAAAAGCTAACTCGATTTTTTCAGTGGTTTTGGTATTTATGCTATCGTCAAAGTTCTTCAGTAGCAGAACTGAAAATAATCATCATGTAAATCGAGTTGCTAAATTTAGTACATATGCGCAAAGAAATTTCCAGCGAATTTAATCTCTTTTTGTTCGCATGCATGTGCGTTCGTGTGTGTGTGTGTGTGTCTGTGACGCCAGTTGCCGGCCGGAGAGCGAGGGAGAAAGCAAAGAAAAATGGCGACGACCCATACCAATGTGAATGTGACTTGTGCAAAGGCAAACGATCGCCGCGGTGGCACGAAAGAGAAGGAAAATTTTCAAGAACCAAATGCATGCAGTGGCTTCTATAGGCCTGGCTCATGCAAGAGGTCAAGCCAAATGCTTCGAAAATGACTGTGCACCTTATTTCACAACAGCTGGCAATTGGCAGTGTGCTGAATAGGTAGATTGGCGAGATTTTCGCGTGTTGCTAGGAAAGATATCCGCGGCCACTTGAGTCACACCATGAGTCGCCATTTTGAAATTCTTTTCCATATAGAGAAAGCTGAAAATATATGCGTGCGAAAACCACATTTTCGGCACTCTATTTCAGCAATGGTTTGTGCTTTTGCAAAGCAGGACGGGTATTAATTGATGGAACAATTAGCGACACTAATGAGCGCCGACCCCATCGATGCCACACATGCCAAGTGGGCGTGGCAATTTACAACAAATTACACCACATTGCGGAATGAAATGTCGCCTATTGGCGAGAATTGTTTAAAACAATTGGAAACGGTGCAGAAAGGGTTGTTGCGTTGGCCACAGCACTTATTTCGAACAAAGTGTGTACATTGCCACGTGTTTGCTTTTCTCATCACTATGCCTCCGTCAGCACCTTTCACTTTGGCAGCCTCGTTAGAGGTTAATTTTCTAAGAGGCACACACATGCACTGCAACACGCCACAATTGAGCGTTCAAACTGCATATTTGTTTATAAATTGTTCATTGGCTGCAGTTTCGTTGCACATATTCACTAAATCCTCTTACTTATATGCACTATAATTAATTCACTTTGGATCCAGAAACTTACTCTCGAATAAATTGAATGAGATATCACAGTCTATGCGATTCCGGCGACAGACTTGAACAAAGTGAACGAGTGTTCGGCGGCCCAGAAGCCAGGAAGCCTCGCAGCTCGAGCTGTCAAAGCCGGCCGGAAACGCAAAAAGCGATGACAGATCCATGGTGTTTTTGTAAAATGCTATGGTACCCTTAGTGGAGTGAAAATACCGAAATGTACACAAGTGGCTGTTGATGGGCTTTTAAAAACGTTAAATGGCCATTAATTAATCTGAAATATTTGTCCAGTGCACCGGCACTTGTGCATGCTGCCAGTGAAAAACACACCATGCTTGAATCAATTACCTAAGTTCCCTTAACTTACAAAATACAGCATATGTAAACAAGAAATTTGTGGGCTTAGGCACTTTTAAGAAGGTGAAATTCAATGGAAAATGCATTTGTTTAGTCAATCTGACTTTCTTCATTTTCGTGCATGGTTTATTTGCATCAACAAAATAAAAACATGAAAATACCATTTGCTGGAAACAGTATTTCTTAGAAATACCAAAACCTATATATAAATGCCGTCAGTATTTGTTCAACAAACCCGCCGGTTGCGGTATTAGCATTCGGTATTTTCATCATTGCCTTACTTTTCCCATACCCTTTGGTCACACCAAGAACCAACGAACGAATAGCGACGTGGCGACCGACGGGAAGCAAAATCAATCGTTATAAGGAAATTTACCGGTCTAGTACACAGTTAGTCTAGTCGCAGCAGGCAGTTGTCAGCCGAGTCGAGAAACATATATTTATTTTGGTGGAGATTGTGCTACTTACTAACTAAACATGATCAAAATGCGGTGTCTGGCAGCTGCCATGCTAATTTTCGGCTTCATTGCAACGACAAAAGCCGCCGAAAGTGACGTTCTGGACCTGGGGGACGACAACTTTGTGTCCACACTAAAGCAGCAAGAGACGACATTGGTTATGTTCTATGCCCCCTGGTAAGTGTGTGTGGGGAGCGGGCGTGGCAGCTCGGGAGTGCAATTACCTTAATCAGCTTGTTGCGTCTGCTTTCTAATTAAATTGCGCTGCAATGAATCGAATCAAATGTACACGTCAGCGTTAAAGAGACAGGGTCGAAACAGAGACAAGAAAAAAAATCAACGACTACAAAGAGTCGGTATCAGAGTCGGCCATTTTAAGAGGTAGAGGGCAGGGCAGGCAGCTTCAACCAACGAATGTGTCAATACAAATACACCATCTCTTTGTTCGCGTGTGAGTGTGATGTGCATGATTAGGAGAAAACTTCAAAGCTATCATTTTCAGCTACGAGTAAAGAAGGGATTGCGTGTGTGTGTGTGCGCTTGCCGGCCGGTCTTCCAACTCCTAGGGGAGCAGTAAAATTACATTTAATCCCGTCATCCCCATTCGGCTTATCAGTACTAGAAGCATAAGCAGTTTAATTAGACGCTGTTGGCACTGCGAGTGCGTGATAAGGAAACCCAACTGATAAGTGCTGGCACTAACAACCCTTGCTATAATTACAAACTATTCAACTTTTTGGGTAACATGTCTTTCTGTTGTCGTGATAAAAATGATGAACTGGCTACATTTTTTCCAGAAACAACTGTGTGACGTGTCTTAAAATTGTCTGTTTTCCGTTCTTATAGGTGCGGCCACTGCAAGCGTCTCAAGCCTGAATACGCCAAGGCGGCTGAGCTCGTCAAGGATGATGATCCACCAATTAGGCTGGCCAAGGTTGACTGTACAGAGGCTGGCAAGGAGACGTGCAGCAAGTACTCTGTGAGTGGATATCCCACACTGAAGATATTCCGTCAGGATGAGGTGTCGCAGGACTACAACGGACCACGCGAAGCCCTCGGCATTGCCAAGTACATGCGCGCCCAGGTTGGACCTGCCTCCAAGAATGTGCGCTCTCTGGAGGAGCTCGTCAAGTTCCTGGACACCAAGGAGACCTCAATCTTTGGCAACTTCGAAGACATTGACTCCAAGCTGGCGAAGATCTTCCTCAAGTTTGCCGACAAGAACCGCGAGAAGTATCGCTTTGGCCACAGCAGCGACGAGGAGGTGCTGAAGAAGAATGGTGAAACGTAAGTGATGCCATCTCAAGACTGCAATTTGTTATATTTATTATATTTTATTGAATACAATTTGTTAAGCAAAAACCAGTAAAATAAATAGCCATTAAGTTTGTCTTTGTTCCCTTGTCATAACTAACACAAATGTATTCGATGACTCTTGTCTACCCTACAGCGATAAGATTGTGCTGATCCGTGCTCCACATTTGAGCAACAAGTTCGAGGCGTCCACAGTCAAGTTTGAGGGAAGCAGCGACCTGAGCACCTTCGTCAAGGAGAACTAGTATGTGGCCTGCGATATCCTCTCCCAAAGCACAAACACTTATTTTACCTTCGTTTTGTTGTTTCTCTGCAGCCATGGCTTGGTTGGTCATCGTACCCAGGACACGTCGCGCGACTTCCAGAACCCCCTGATCACCGCCTACTACAGCGTCGACTACCAGAAGAACCCCAAGGGCACCAACTACTGGCGCAACCGTGTCCTGAAGGTGGCCAAGGAGTTTGCCGGCCAGATTAGCTTTGCCATCAGCTCCAAGGACGACTTCCAGCACGAATTGAACGAATACGGCTACGATTTTGTGGGTGACAAGCCCGTCGTTTTGGCCCGTGATGCCAAGAATCTCAAGTACTCGCTGAAGGATGAGTTCTCCGTGGAGAACCTGCAAGACTTCGTTGAGAAGCTGTTGGCCGGCGAACTGGAGGCATATATCAAGAGCGAGGCCGTCCCAGAGTCGAACGATGCACCGGTCAAGGTGGCTGTGGCCAAGAACTTTGACGATCTTGTGATCAACAACGGCAAGGACACGCTCATTGAGTTCTACGCTCCATGGTGCGGCCACTGCAAGAAGCTGACTCCCATCTACGAGGAGCTGGCCGAGAAGCTGCAGGACGAGGAGGTGGTCATTGTCAAAATGGATGCCACAGCCAACGATGTGCCACCAGAGTTCAATGTGCGCGGCTTCCCCACACTCTTCTGGCTGCCCAAGGACTCGAAGAACAAGCCAGTGAGCTACAACGGTGGTCGCGAGGTCGATGATTTCATCAAGTACATTGCCAAGGAGGCGACCTCAGAACTGAAGAGCTTCGACCGTGATGGGAGGCCCAAGAAGACCGAGCTCTAAGCTCTAATCATAAGCTCTTAACTCTAACCGCCAACTGCGTCGTTTATGTGGTGTGGTGTAGTAGCGGTGTAACTAGCATTTCCATATTTTTGTAAAATCGAATGCATTCTCCTCAAACTCTTGATGGGACAACAATTGTATTAAATTATATAATAGTGATGATACCGCAGATGAACACAAAACTCCCATGCAACCCATGGAGCCCATGAAGATGTCACAATAAACTTAAAACTTCATTTATCTACTCAGCACTCGCTTTATTTCAATTATTCCACATTTGCTCCGCGGATGAGATCCTCCTTCCGCTCCTCCAACATGATGCGAAACCAATCGGGAATGAATGTGAACTGGCTTCTGCCTGGATAGCACTTGTAGGAGATCTTTCCAGGGATGGCGTCGAACGTCAACAGATAGACGGTCTTGTGGCAGTCGATCGACGCCGTAAAGGAGCAAATGTTCTCCACCAGCCGGGCCATGAAATTGAAACAGACATGCGGCAACCAGACCGTTTCCTGCAAAAGCAAAAAAACACATCAGAGTGGATAAGTGTAGATAAATGCTTGAACACTTACGCAATCCCTAAAAATTTTTCGCACAGATATCTTCTCAATGGTGTGCGCTATGATGTGACGATTTACATAAGCAACGTGAATATTTTCGATGCCCACTATGAAGCACTTGATCCACCACTTGAGGGCCTGGCTCCTGTTGTGCGCAGTCCATTCATCAACGCTCATATTGTCGGGGCGAATCTGCAGATCAGTGAAAATTTCTTTTGTCTCTGGCTTCACGCTAGAGGGTGGAGAATAGAAAATTTAAACATGATTTCGTATGTCCAGACGTTGTACTTACTTCGCGTAGTTGAGGACAGATTCGGCCAGAACTGGTGCATCGAAAATGAAGCGCTTGCCATTTATGGTGACGGAAAACACACCGTGATATTGGCCAGTCTGTTCCATTGAGCCGCGTGGTTCCGGCAACGTATTTGGTTTCTCTGGAAAATGTCATAGTGAATGGTAATAATGTATGCTTAATTCACTGCCCTACCGGATAGGAAGTGCCTACGCAGCGTTTCGATCCATTCAGCATTCATTTCCTTCATGGGAGAATTGTTTGGCTCCGAAAGAACAACGGGGCTGATGTAGATCGTGTTGCGATACTTGGTGATGGCGAGGGTCCAGCTCTCCTCCTTTTCGTAGGGCGTCCTCAGGATTAGTTCAAGCACTTCGCTGCTGCACACGATATCGTGATTGACTTCCACATTAACCTGGTCCTTGGTATGTAGAAAGGCTGTACCTTTGCCCTCCATATACAACAGTATATTGTCCAGGCTTGGCTGTAGCAAGTGTAACCTTTGTGAACGCCTAGCCTCCGAGTCCCCCAGATGCACTTGAATCTTGCCCATTGGTGGAACGAACAGGTAACGCTTTCGATTCTCATTTTTCTCGAATTTTCCATCCGGCGATAAGCTAAAGCCGCCATGAGTTTGAGGCTTTGAGAATGTAGGAAAAACAGTTCGGTCCTCTTGGGTAATGACGTGTGGCTTTAGATTTAATATTATCTCTTCAGGATTCATCATGGAATCTATAATAACGCAGTTTTCACTTAAAATTGCTTTTACCGTTGCTTTTGAACCAAAATGGCAGCGTTGAGTGCGCATCTATACATACATGCACACATATATGTATGTACATATGTTTGTATATACTCACATTTCTGGCGCGGCTATGGTTAATTCACAGTTCGCTAATACATTGAAGTTATATTTGTTTAAAAGACACTTTAAATTGTATTAACTATTGAGATTTAATAAATTATTATTAACGAGAGACTACTGTGCTTTCACAGTTATATGCCGGTATGTCGGTATTTGCTGAAATTTCTTGGTATTTTCTTGTGGCGGTATTTTCGGCCTGCACCTGGCACGGTATTTCTTAAACCGATAACAGCAACAAAATAGACTGCGCGCTGCACGTGTTTCAAAATTCGCGTGTGTTGCTGGTTTATTCTCCTGGTCTGTGCGCTGAAATTAATAAGAAAACACAGTTTAAGTAGCTCAAAAGAAGTAAAAATATCCGCACACAGTTGACCGGCTACCAAGGCAATGGAGGTAAATGCCAGCAAGCTACGATTTTGTGCGCAGCGACTTCTACAGTTGACTGCCAACGAGCCGCAAGACAATGTGTTTGTTCAGAATGTGCAAAAGTTCATCAAGAAGCAGGTTGGTGAATATATTTTAATAAAAGCAAACATTACACTCATAAACCTTTGCGCCACTCTAGAAATATGTGCCACAAGACGTGGAGCGTCTGTTCAGCAGTCTCAGCGAGCAACTTGCGTGTCCCGCCTACACCGTGCCCCTGGCAGTTAGTTTTGAGGAGCAACTGTTGCTGCTCCTAAGCATGGCGCTGCGATGGGACCCTGCTGGCCACGATCTCCATCAATATCACATGGAGTGCATTGCCCTGTCAAAGCTAATGGACTTCTCCGTTGATGCCCAAAGGTGAGTTGAAGATCCCTTTCCTATGTATATATTTTTATCAGTAACATTGAACATCCTTTAGATTCGCTAAGAGCTACTTCCACAACAAGCCAGCTCCATTCGAGAAGAACCAAAGTAATGCCACTGTCCCCAGCAAAAAGGCAAAGAACGCAAAGGCCAGCCAAAATTTGGATGAACTGCAGCTTCTGAGATCTTGCTATCAGTTGCTGCGCAGTGACACGTCCTACTATCGCGAGTTGTGGGACTGGTCTGGCTTTATTGCCACCTACTCGCACCTCAAGACCCCATGCCCGATGACACAGCTCTACTGCAATCACATCATGGCCATGCTCACGAACATGAGCCCCACCCAGCTGAATGCACAAAATGCCAAAATATCCACAGACGCACAGCTTCGATTCGAGCGGGAGAAGGAGCAGACGTGGGCCATGGCCAGGCAGGCCGAGAGCTGCTGCTATGCCCCCGATGATGATACGCCCGAGCAGATGCTCAGCCTGAGCCCCAACCAGAGTGTGACCAACATTGAGGGCGTGCTCTTGCCGACATTCAATGCGAAAAATCAGGAGTTTTACGCCAGCACCGACGGCTGCTACGACCGCATTGTCAAAGTGGACTCGACGATTGTAAATCTGCGGAGCATTGCCCTTGGCGTCGCTGCAGCCAAGCCCATTTGCCTCTCCGGTCCGGTGGGCTGTGGCAAGACGACGCTTATTGAGTATCTGGCCCGCAAGACGGGACGCATTTGCCCCAAGCCAAAGGAGATTGAAACGCGCGAAAAGGCGCTGCGCAAGGCCGAAGAAGACGACAAAATGTTGACGCCGAAGAAAGGCAAAAAGGGGAAAGAAAAAAAGAGAAAACTGTTGGAGGAGGAGGATCTACCCATCGACCAGGCACTGCTGGATCTTAGTGAAGTGTCGCAAAAGCATGGCTTTTTGCGTATACAACTGGGCGATCAGACCGATAGCAAAATGCTATTGGGCCAATATCGCTGCACAGATGTGCCCGGCGAATTTGTTTGGCTTCCTGGTGTCCTCACGCAGGTAAGGAAGTGATTCAAAAGATCGTTTATATCTTATTTGTTGGCTTGTTTAGGCTGTCATGCATGGCTACTGGCTGCTGCTGGAGGATCTGGATGCCGCCACCCAAGACACGTACACTATTCTGAGCAGTCTGCTGGAGCGACAATGCCTGAGTGTGCCCGGCTTTCGGGACTCTGTGAAGATAGAGCCGGGCTTTCAGTTGTTTGTGACAGTGCGGTAAGTCCATTTCCACATATTTCTTTTCAAAATTATCCATGAACATCCCTCTCTCCAGGACAAACAAATCGGCTAGCAATTCGGGGCAGAAATCGCTCTACTCGCTGCTGGATAAATATCTGTATACGATCAACGTACTGCCGCTCTCCCGCAACGAGCTGTGCAAGGTGGTGAGCACCAACTATCCCAAGCTGGCGACTGTCGCCAATCGAGTCGTGGACGTGTTCCTCACCTTCTCCAGTGGCAATCACATGGCTGCCGACAATCTGCGCCAGCAGGAATCAAACGACAAGGCGGACAATACGGAAAAGTATGTGGCGCTGCCCTTTGAGCAGGTCACACTCTCGTCCAGTCCCAACTCGGGGCGTCTGGTCTCGACGCGTGATCTGGTGAAGCTCTGCCAGCGCTCGAATGCCCAGTTCTCGGTGACCAGTGCCGAGTGTGCCTACTTTGTGTTCCAAAACGCTGTCGATGTGTTCTGCTCGTATCTGCCGCAGAGCAGAGAGAAGATTACGCTCATCACGAGCATCGGCGCCAAGCTGGGCATCATTCGCTCCAGATGCGAGCATTTTGCCAATGAATACAAACCGGACGTGGATTTTGGACTGGATATTATCAAGATTGGACGTGCCAGCCTGCTGGCCAAGTCGGAGCTGCAGTCCAACAATGAGAATGGGGAGGAGCAGGTCTCAGAGCAAGATCTGAAGCGACAGAAACTCACGCAACAGACCAGGAGGGCCATCGGCCAGAGCAGCGTGAAGCGTGCCACCTTCTCGTTCACGCGCCTCGCCAGCTGCATCTTGGAACGCATTGCCGTGTGTGTGAGCCACTCGGAGCCCGTGCTGCTGGTGGGAGAGACTGGCGTGGGCAAGACCTCCTCCGTGCAGTACCTGGCCGAGCGCACCGAACACAAGCTGGTCGTGGTGAACATGAACAACCAGTCGGATGTCTCCGATCTCGTGGGCGGCTTCAAGCCCGTCGAACTCAACTATGTGCTGTCGCCGCTGCGCTGCGAGTTCGAGCATCTGCTCTGCGAGACCTTCAATGCGGAGAAGAACATGCAGTTCCTGCGGATCTTTGCCACGCATTACAACAGTGGCCGCCACAGCGTCATCATACGCACCATGATCAGCCTGTGCCAGCAGGTGTTCAGGAATCCGGATCTGAAGAGCCACCCGACGGTGCCGCGTTGGCGCACGCTGTCCGAGAAGCTGCAGAAGCTGCAGACGCAGCTGGACAAGAGCATTAACATTTCGTTTGCCTTCATACCCGGCTCCCTGGTGAACTGCATCAGCAATGGGGAGTGGGTGCTGCTGGACGAAATCAATTTGGCATCGGCCGAAACACTGGAGTGCCTGTCGACCATCCTCGAGCCGGAGGGATCGGTGGTGCTGCTGGAACGGGGTGATTTTACGCCCGTCAAGCGCCATCCGGATTTTCGCATTTTCGCCTGCATGAACCCCAACACGGACATTGGCAAGAAGGATCTGCCCGTGGGCATACGCAATCGCTTCACCGAATTCTATGTGGACGAACTGACGACGGACGCAGACCTTAGTCTGCTGGTCAGCGACTATCTGGTCAACACGGGCATCCAGCGGAAATCTGTGCACAGCATTGTCCAGCTCTACAAGTCGCTGCGTCGCCTCTCGGAGCTCCAGCTGAACGATGGCCTGGGCAATCGCCCCGTCTACTCGCTGCGCACCCTGTGCCGCAGTCTGCGCATCTGTGCGCGGAATCTGTGCGGCTCCATCGAGCGCAATCTGTACGAGAGCTTCTGCCTGAGTTTCCTCACCCAACTGGATCCCGAGTCGCATCATGTGGTGCTGCTGCTCATCCGCAATGCGCTGCTGAGCAATGCCAAGGCTGTGCTGAGCAAGCAGCTGCCCCGATTGGGGGAGAACTATCTGCAGTTCGAGGGCTACTGGGTGCAGCTGGGCGGCCTGGAGCAGCAGTCCTGCTCGCACTACATCCTCACGGAGAGCGTGCAGAAGAATCTGCAGGATCTGGCGCGCATCATATCGATTGGCAAGCTGCCCATCCTGCTCCAGGGACCCACCAGTGCCGGCAAGACCAGCTTGATCGACTATGTGGCCCGTCGCAGTGGCAATCGGTGTCTGCGCATCAACAATCACGAGCACACCGACCTCCAGGAGTACATTGGCACCTATGCGGCCGATCTGGAGGGCAAGCTCACCTTCCAGGAGGGTGTTCTGGTGCAGGCCATGCGGCAGGGCTTCTGGATCATCTTGGACGAACTGAATCTGGCCTCCACCGACATTCTGGAGGCGCTCAATCGCGTGCTGGACGACAATCGGGAGCTGTACATTGCCGAGACGCAGACGCTGGTGAAGGCGCATCCCAATTTTATGCTCTTTGCCACACAGAATCCGCCGGGACTCTATGGCGGCCGCAAGACCCTTTCGCGTGCCTTCAAGAATCGCTTCATTGAGCTGCACTTTGCGGACATTCCACGCGTGGAACTGGAAACCATTCTCGAGAAGCGCTGCCTCATCCCGCCCTCGTACGCGCGCAAGATGGTCCAGTGCATGACGCAGCTGCAGCAGCATCGCAAGAACACCGCCAAGCAAGTGTTCACGCTGCGCGATCTCTTCCGCTGGGGCAACCGATACACGCATGCGGACAAGTCGCTGCACGACGATCTGCGGTACGACTGGAATCAGCATCTCGTCGAGGAGGGCTACCTGGTGCTGTCCGCCAAGGTGCGCACCCCCGACGAGCATCAATTGATCGAGCGAACGCTGCACGCGAACTTCAAGAAGACCATCGACCACCAGCGGCTCTTCGACATCCAAACGGAGCGTGAGAGCAGCTCCCCGGTGAGCAGGCACATCCTCCAGGCCATACGCAACTTTAAGCTGCGCGGAGACATCGTGTGGACGAGGAACATGACCCGCATGGCCGTGCTGACGGCCAAGGCGCTGGAGTTCGATGAGCCAGTGCTGCTGGTGGGTCCCACGGGCTGTGGCAAGACCACTGTCTGCCAGCTGCTGGCCAGCATAGCCGATGTCCAGCTGCGGATACTCAACTGTCACATGCACACGGAGGGAGCGGACTTTCTGGGCGGCCTAAGACCCTGCCGCGGCGCGGATAGCACGCAGCTCTTCGAGTGGGCCGACGGACCGCTCATCTATGCGATGCAGGAGGGCTCCTACTTCATGGCCGACGAGATATCGCTGGCCGAGGACTCGGTTCTCGAGCGTCTCAACTGCATACTCGAGACGGAGCGCACCGTTCTGCTGGCCGAGAAGGGCGGCGTCAGTCCCGACTCTGACTCTGACTTTGTGGTGCAGGCCAAGGCGGGTTTCCAGTTCCTGGCCACCATGAACCCTGGCGGAGACTTTGGCAAGAAGGAACTCTCGCCAGCGCTGCGCAATCGCTTCACCGAGATCTGGTGCCTGCCCTCCGACAACAAGGCGGACCTCATCGAGATCGCCCACAACTGCATGGCCCGACAAGACCCCGCATCCAGGCGCAAGGTGGCCGAGTACCTGGTGGAGATAGTGCTCTACATGCGCCAATCCAACGACAAGTTTCGGTTCTCTGTGCGCGACATTCTCGCGTGGGCCAATTACATTGCCAGCAATCGGCAGCTGAGCTTCGCCGAGCAGGCCATCTTTGGGCTGGAGACCATCTTTCTGGACGCACTGGAAATGTTGCTGCACGAGCCGCAGGCCCAAGTGGAGCAGCTTAAGCGCACGATCATCGAAGAGGCCATCAAGCAGGCTGCCCTGATCCTAGACGAGCACTTTACCCTCGAGGAGGTGACGCAGAAGCGGGGGGATCGAGTGGAGTTGGATGCTGCCAGCTTTGGCCTACGACCCTTCTTCATTGCTGTCAACCAGGAGCGGCGCTTGTCGCCCGCCAAGCAGGATGCCGGCTTCTTCTTTGATGCCCCCACCACCAAGCAGAATCTATTCCGTCTGCTGTCTGCGCTCTCACTGCAAAAGCCCGTGCTGCTGGAGGGACCGCCAGGCGTGGGCAAGACATCCATTGTGGAGAGCATCGCGGCGGCCATTGGCTACCAGATTGTGCGCATCAATCTGTGCGAGCACACGGATCTGGCCGATCTCTTTGGCACCGATCTGCCCGCGGAGGACAATTTGCTCGAGGCCAACAGGCAGGACAATGCAGCGAAGTCAGCCATTGGCAGCTTTGTGTGGCGCGATGGCCCCCTGTTGGCCGCTCTGAAGGCTCAGAATACCTGGATACTGCTCGATGAGCTGAATCTGGCGCCCCAATCCGTGCTGGAAGGACTCAACGCTGTGTTGGATCACCGCGGAGAGGTGTACATACCCGAGCTGAACAAGAGCTTCCATCTGGCTGGCAGCACGCGCATCTTTGCCTGCCAAAATCCCCTCAAGCAGGGCGGCGGACGCAAGGGCTTGCCCCAATCGTTCCTCAATCGCTTCACCAAGGTCTACCTGCGCAAGCTGACCACCGAGGATCTGCTGCATGTGGTGCAGGTCAAGTACGGCGAATACTTTGAGCAATTGGGCAGCCATTTCAGCTCGCTGTTGGAAGCAGATAACCTCGTTCAGGGCAGCCTCTTTGACGTGTACAATGGCAAGGCAGCCAGCAACGAGGAGGCTTCTCCGAACTGTTTTGATTTGGCCGCACGTCTGGTGCGCTTCTCGGAGCAGCTGGATGCCGGTGTGGCCACCATGGAGTTTGGCTACCGCGGCGGACCGTACGAGTTCAATTTGCGCGACATCCTGCGCTGGTGCGACCTGCTGCACAATCCCCAAACGGGCTACATCATCAAGGCCACTCCTCAAACCTCCTTTCGGTCTGCCTTTCGTGAATTTCTCCTCACCCTGTACGAACGCATGCAGCTGGTGTACTATCAGCGTATGCGCTGTGATCAGGACAAGGTCTACATACGGAACGCCTTCGCGAATGTCTTCCACTGCGATGCGGAGCAACTGAATGCGGTGGCCGAGGATGTTGCCCTCTACTGGACGGCAGACAGAGTGTATCTCAATGATGTGGTGCTGCAGCGGGAGCAGGCTGACAGCCTGGACATGGCTATGGCTACGCAGCAGGAGCACAACGCCGCTCCACTGCTGCTGCAGAGTCAGCGGCAGTTGCTCAAGCAAATTGTCGAGACGGTGCACATGGAGAAGCCGCTGCTGCTCTGCGGCGCCACGGACAGTGGCAAGACGAAGCTGATTGACGCTCTGTGCGTGCTCTCGAATCGTGTGTGCAATACGGACATCATTGATGACTCTGTCACGGGCAGTTTCCAGCAGGTAAATACAGACACAGCTGTGAGTCCGCTTCGATCCTAATCCTGTGTTCTCTCTCCCACTAGATTGATCTGAATCGCCATCTGGAAGCCATTTACAAGCGCGTGGAGTCGCTGGTCTTTGCCTCAGTGCAGCGGGCATTCGTGCAGCGTACAGACACAGACTTTGTGCAGCAATTGTGGAGCTGCTGGAGCAAGTACAACATGCTGGGCAAAGTAACAGAAGGTGAGACGACACAGGTAGTGACTTCTATCTATCTGTAACTAACTTTCGTACACCTTTCAGAATCGCAGCACAGCAGCGTGACCGATGAGCTGCAGTTCTTTGGCAAGCGGCTGCATGCGCTCGGGCTGATCATTCAGAAGCTAGAGGAAACGCCGCCGAGCTGCCAAGTGGCGGCATACCAGCAGCTGAGTGAGATTGGGTCCCAGTTCATGGTGCTACAGGGATACATCAGGAGTGCGGAATCGCTCAACACGGGCGGCTCCTTCGAGTGGGTGGACTCGCGCATTGTGACGGCGCTGAAGTGCGGCCAGTTCATGTTGCTGGAGCACGTGAATCTCTGCTCGTCGGCTGTTTTGGATCGCCTGAATCCGGTCTTTGAGCCAAATGGAAATCTACTGATTGCCGAAAAGGGCATCACTGCCCAGGATAGCGCTGAGGTGGTCCATAAATCACCGAATTTCCGAGCCTTTCTCACCATCGATCCCAAGAATGGGGAGCTTTCGAGGGCCATGCGCAATCGTTGCGTGGAGCTGTCATTGTCTCGGGAGGAGTACACCATGGACGACATGCGCGCGTTTGTACACGGCCAGGGCGTGCACCAAACGGAGGCCATTGACTGCATTCTGGACATACATCGCGGCATAAGCAGCCTCACCGAGTTCAACAGCTACTCCATCTCGCATCTCACGCAATTGGCGTTTCTGAGCGCCGCCTATCGACGCATCGGCTACCAACTGAAGCGTGCCATCTATGTGGCAGCCATGGAGGTTTATGTGTACTCGGCCAACACGGATCTAATGGGCTACGGGCTGTCCTACTACCAGAACAAGCTGCGCGAAGTGGTGCTCGCACGCACTGAGCTCTACAAGGGAGTGGCGGCAACCGTCGTTGAGGAGGATCTGCTCAGTGATGCCATCATCAGCACGGGTAACCTCAATTCCCTAAAGCTAATCAAGCTCCAGGCGGTGGCTCTGCGCGTGCTGCTCCGTGCTTTGTCCCAGGAGCAGACTGTGGTGCCGCAGCAGCAGCTCTCGGCGCTGTTTCAGCGCATGGATGCTCTGGACTTGAGTGGACTCAAACTGCAGGAGCTGTGCCGTCACTTTATCTACATGCTGTACGAGTCTGCTGCCTTTGGGGATCTGCAGATGCGACATCTCTACCTGCAGCCGTGGCTCACAGAGCAGTCGAAGGAGTTGCAAGAGTTGGCGGAGAAGTTATGCTACTTCCTGGGCGAGCATGCCGGGCAGGGCGGGGATTCAACGCTGTGGAATCTGCCATGGAACAGGAAGCTCTTTCCCCGTCTGCGCGACTATGCAACGGCGGGAGAACAAACGTCAACTGCTGATACCCTAACGATCAGTGCCTCGCTGCTGGCTCGACTGCTGCTCCAAGCTGTGCCCAGCTGCAGGCAGGGAAACGTGCAGCTGATGGACGCCCTGCAGTATTCGCAGGCTCTGAGGGAGCAAAAGGTTACAGAGAAATACGCGAATGACTTGCTGGCGAACCTTGGGCGATTCCTTGAGGCTCTGCACCAGGGATTGCTGCAAGAGTTGGCCGCAGCACGCTTGGATCTGCCACAGTATGCACAGCTCGTGACGAGATTCCACTGGTTCAATCGCCTGCTGGCCACAGCGCAGCAGAAGCTGCTCTACAACAATGAGATATTTGTGCCGCTGATGCACAAGTTGGTGCTGCATTTCCAGTGGCTTCAAAAGCATCTGCTGGCACCGCTCTGGCAAGATTTGAATGGACAACCAGCACTGGCGGAAAGTGTGCAAAATATCAACGATTATGTGGCGGAGACGCGGCGTCCCCTGAATATATCCTGCAAGATCTACGGCAAACAGTTTACACAGTTTCAGCCCCACTATCTGGAGGAGCAGGTGAGTAAATCTGGATACCAAGAGATCTAAACATTAAGCGATTCCTTTTCGTAGATCAAACTGCACTTGGATCTGGAGCAACTGGAGCGCGAGCTGAGCGTGGTGCCTTGTTATGGCAGCTTGGAGGAGCCTGTCTGGCTGCGGAGATGGCTGGCCCTGCAGTCGGATGAGGCGCACAAGTGGCGCTCGTTTCAGCGCACGCATACGCAGCGCTTTGCCTTGAAGACATTCGAGCTGAGTGGTTCGCTGGCAGATGCCAATGCTGGGCTACAATTATCGCTGCAAAAACTGCAAACGCTGCTCAAGGAGGAAGCAGAAGGGAGCCTGGAGCATGCGGACCTGGACCTTGATGCACTCAAGACTTTGTTGACTGCCGCAGATGAGGAGGAGGAGCAGCAGCAGCAGCAGAACCAAGCAGACATCGCTTCGCCGCAACTCTTGATGGCTGCCCTAAGGGAGTTCTTCATGGAGCGCCTGTTGACGGGCACGTGGCGTGAGGATTCCGATGACCAAGTAAATCCCATGTACACGGAGCAGTTGCTCACGCTGAATAGCCATCTGTGGCAGTGCCTGAACAGCCTGGACACGGCCACTCACGCTCAGATCCGCAGTGTCTGGCGGGAGCTGTGGCAGGAGTTGGATGGCCAGGACTTTGGCTCGCTTCTGGAGCGGCTGGGTGGCAGCTACAAGGGTCTGCGCACGTATCAGCGGCAGTACCGCAACGCCCTGCAGTGTTACCAGCTGGACAATCTGTCCACGCGCCTTGACTGCGTGTGGGGACCCTCCTCCGCCGCGGATGAGAAGGAACTTTCCAGTCGCTACAGCTACCAGGGACCCGCGCTGACCAGTGTCCTGCTGTCGCTCATCTGCCAGAAGAACGGCCAGCTGCGATCGGTGCCCATCAGCCAGCTGCAAACGTGGCGCTCCTCGCTGCAACAGACGCGCCAGCTGCTCTGGCAGAACTCGACGCTGCTGGCACCCCGCTACAGTGCACGGGCCAACAACTGGCGGCAGGCGCGCGAGAGTGGCAGCCAGCTGCTGAAGGAGCTGGAGTACGTGACGCAACTGAGTCGCGGGGCCCAGAAATCCGACGCGGGCTTTGAGCGTTGCAGCACCGAACTCAGCGCAATGATCGGCCAACTGAGGGGCAGCGATGATCCAGAGGATTCCCTGACGACCGCCTTCGATGTGGCCTTCACCCATGCCCTGGTGGGAGCTCTGGAACTGTGCCTGCTCACCCACGCGCCGCTGATCGATCCCGTGGAGAAGAATCGCCTGAAGAACCAGTACATAACCGAGGACATTGACTGCCTGCGGAGTCTGACCACCGCCTACGACTTTATGGGAATCATCATGGACTACCGCCACTTTGGGGAGGAGATTCACGCGGAGCTGGTGCAGCGCCTGCAGGCGGCACGCCAGCGACAGCAGCAACTCTCCCAGACGCTCGCCCTGCGTCCCGATCAGTGCCTGTACGCCGCTCTTGTGCAGGATCTGACGCATTTCCTCCACTCGAATGGGGACTGCCAGACGCTCTACAACCTGCTGTGCGTCGTGCGCTCCGACTGGAGTGGTTTTGCGGGTGCGCAGGTGGCCAGCAGTGGCCAGCAAAAGAGCACCAGCGAGACGCTTGGCAAGCTGCAGCTGTGGCTGGCCAATGCCCAGAGATTTGTCCACCACACGCTCGCACGCTACACCGGCTACTACCAGGACTTTGTGGAGCCCATCAAGTGTGCCGTCAATCAGCTGCGCTTCGGCCTGGAGACGCTCAAAGTGATCTTTGCGCGAGTGCAGCAGGCCGGCAATGTGGTTCGGGCGGAGCAGCTGCAGCAGACCATCGGCGAGATTGTGCAGTTCCCCTCCCAGCAGACGCTACGCACACGGAACAGCCACCTCTACGGACTGCTCTCGGAGCTGCCGCACTCGGAGCACGAGTACTTCCGCCTGCTGAAGGCCAAGCTCAGCGAATTGCGCAACTACATCGCCCTGGCCGCGAGCATCGACGAGGCAAGCTTTGCGGCCTACGACGATACGCTGAGCATCTGCAACCAGACGTGGCAGCAGGAGGAGCAGCGTCGCTGCCAGCTCAAGGCAGAGGCGGAGAGTCTGTACGTGACCAAGAGCCGCGGCGGCGTGGACAGCGATGAGCTGGTGGAGCTGCAGGAGATTGAGGAGAACTTCCCCACCCATCTGGAGGAGGACTTTGCCGAGTTTCTGGCCCAGCCCACGCTCGAGCAGCTGCTGAAGCTCGACAAGCAGACAGACAGCAAGGCGAAATTGTCGCAGATTGTGGCCGAACAGGATTACGCCTTCCTGGCGCGCAACTTTATCGAGGTGATGGCACGCCACACGCCCGTCTACTACCGCGAGCAGCCCAAGGACCAGACAGCAGCAGCAGCGGCAGAGCTCCACTTCCTGTCACCCTACTTGGCCCGCTTCCAGGTCTTTGCCCATCTGCATGGCCACTACAGAACCGCTCTGGGCGCCGCGCTGGACGAGAGCGCCTGCAATGGCCTGGCCCTTGGGCTGGCCTTGCAACAGCGCCAGCTGCGCGACATCGACTTGCAGGAGGAGGTGGGAGGAGCACGCAAGAGCCAGCCGTACGACTACTACAAGGACTCGAACATAGCCGAGGTGCAGGGCTGCATGGACGTGCTGGAGCGCATCGAGCGGCGAGTGGTGGAGCAACTGGAGCTGTATCCAGAGCACGCGGGACTGGCGGACATTCGACTGGTGATTGGTCGCATCCGCAAGCTGCCCGCCCACGCCTGTGTGGTGCGCTTCAACACGGGCTTCCAGCTGCTTCGCCAGAAGGTGGCCCTCTGGAACGAGGTGGCACATCGCAAGAACAACCTCGTGCCCGAGGAGATGGAGGTGGCCGAGTTTGTGCAGCGCTGGACCAAGCTGGAGCTGCAGCACTGGCGCCAGTGCCTCAACCAGACCGCCGAGCAGGTGGAGCTGCAGGCGCATCGCTACTGGTTCTTCATCTACAATCTGCTGCAGCAGTTCATCCAGCAGAAGAAGCTGGACCACTCCTACACGGACATCAAGTTTGCCGAGCAGCGCTTCGGGCAGGACCAGCTGCTGGATGCCCAGGACCTGGGCGAGGCCAGTCGCGTCGAGCTGCCCCAAATGGTGCGCATTCTGCGGCAGTTTGTGGAGGCCTCCGCCTACGGCGACTTCCATGTGCGCCTGCAGCTGCTCCACGGCTTCGAGATGTATCTGCACAACGTGGAGCGGGCGGGCAAGATTGAGGGGCTGCCGCCACTGATTGCCGCGCTGCACAATCTCCAGCTCTACTTTTCGCAGTTTGCGGGCGAGGTGGCGGAGAGCGTGAAGGCGCGCCGTGCGCCCATCGAGAAGAAACTGCGCGAATTCGTCAAGATTCAGAGCTACAGCAAGGACCTGAGCTACTTCAGCATGCGCAACAATGTGGCCGGCGTGCACCGGAACCTGAACAAGTTCCTCAAGGAGTACAAGCTGGCGCTGCAGGCGAAGATCAGCGAGGTCTTCCAGCCCAAGGACGCCACCGCCAAGGACTACGCTTTCGGCAACGAGAAGGCCAAGAATCAGCGGCACCTCAACAAGATTAAGTCCCTCCTTGCCGACCAGCCGGCCTGCTTTGTGGCCAGCGAGCAGCTGCGCGACAGCTTCTCCCTCAGCGCGGAGCATGTGGCCGACAATGCGCTGCTGCAGCGACTGGACAAGCACTTTGCCACCGCACGGCATGTGGTGGAGGAGACGCTGGCGCATGTGCCCTACGGGGAGCTGATCACAGAGCTGGACGAGCTGCTGACCGATCAGCTGGAACGCTGCGAGCATCTGCGCGCCCTCAACGTAGATCGCAGCAAGGAGCGACCGCAGCAGAAGCTGCAGGCCAAGCAGATACTCCAGCAGAAGCGCAAGGCGCTGACGGACCTCTTCAAGACCCTCCATCGGCTGGGCGTCAGCTACAAGACGGGCCTCATGGAGCTCTCGCTGCGCACCGTCTTCGAGGACTTTGCACTGCCGCCCTACAGCATCCGGGCCATGCTGCCGCGTCTCCATCCCAGCTGGCAGCATCTCAACGAGCATCTGGACCTGTACTTCATGAAGAGCGTGTTCAAGCTGAAGCTGCTGCAGAACATTATGCTGACGCCGCTCTCGGAGCTGGGCCCGCCCAATATCGAGCGCATCAAGGGCTTTGCCGTGGACATGTTTCTGCTGGTGCAGCAGCAGCGGCAGCAGCTCTCCGATGCCACACGACAGCTGCACGAGCTGCGCAACGCCTTGGCCAATCTGCGACAGGTGGCCGATGCCAGGGAGCGCGCAGAGAACGATCTGCAGTCGCTGGACTTTGCTCGCAGCGCGGATGTGGGTGCAGAGATGAAGCAGAAGCTCTGCCAGATCCACTATGTCCTCAGGCAGTGGCAGCTGCTGCTCAGCTGTGCGCCGCCAAATCTTGCATCGTCGGAGATCAATGAACACCGCGCCCTGGAACGGGCTGTGCCTCTGGCACAGTCGCAGCTCACGGAGCTGTGCGGGCAGATACTGGCGAGCAGCCAGAAGCTGCTGCACGAGCTAAACCACACCTGCCTCGAGTTCGTGTCCGCACACAAGATGGAGCAACACCAGAAGGGCTACCGCCAGATACTCGAGACACTTGAGAAGATCCTCGCGCTGCTGCGCACCGAATCGAATGCACATCTGCCTCTGGCTCAGCCGCTGCTGGAACTGCTAACCAGCCTGAAGGTGGAGCAGCCACAAGCTCAGCTCTCGCCGGAGCAGGAGGAGCCCATTGATGTGGCCAATGCGGACACGGAACTGGCCAACATTGCCCACAGCGTGCTGCTGTCGCTGCAGAAGATCTACAAGCAGCACGGCCAAGCGCAGGCGAACGGCAAGGAGCAGCAGGAGCAAACGGAGGCACTGCAGGAGCAGCATCTGAAAAAGTGTCTGACCAGCGATCTGGTGGCAGACTGGCAGCTGCTCAGCTTGCCACGCGTCCTCGAGAAGCTCTCCAATGTGCTGCTGGTGCTGAAGCACGCCCAGCCCAGTGCCGAGAAGCTGCTGTGCCTGCGTCGCGCCGTGGCGCTGATACCCGTCCTGGAGCAGTATCAGCTGCTGGCCGACTATCTGCTGCTGCAGCAGCTGGGCACGCACAAGGTTTCGGCCAAGATGCTGTCCGTGATGCTGACGATATTCGTGGAGATTGGCAGCAAGGGATTCTGCGTGCCGCCCGATCTCATGCAGGACGAGGAGGGGCAGTCGAAGCAGGACTCGAAGACCGGCGAGGGCTTTGGACTGGAGGATGGCACGGGGGAGAACGATGCCTCGGATAAGATCGAGTCTGAAGATCAGCTGGACGATGCCAAGCGGCCGGAGGACCGCAAGGACGAGGACGAGAAGCAGGAGCCCGACTGCAAGGAGGAGAAGGGCATCGACATGAGCGACAACTTCGATGCCAAGATGCAGGACGTGGAGAAGCCCGAGAACGAGGAGGATGACAGCGGCGAGTCCGAGGACGAGGAGGAGCTCAACAAGGAAATGGGCGAGACGGAGGAGGGCGCCGAGAAGCTGGACGAGCAGATTTGGGGCGATGACGAGGAGAAGCCCGAGGAGGAGGAGCCCGAACTCAACGAGGAGGAGCAGGGCAAGGGCAGCAAGGACGAGAAGGACACGCACAACGATCTGGACACCAAGAACGAGGCCGCCAAGGAGGATGGCCAAGATGAGCACGAAAAGGATGGCCTGGATGCCACCAACGAGCAGGGCGACAGCGAGGACAAGCGCAAGGAGCAGGCCAAGGACATCGATGACATGAAGGATCCGGAAATGGACGAGGAGCAAACGAATGCCGTCCACAACGAGCTGGAGGAGCCGCCAGAGCCCGAGGAAATGGATCTGGGCGACATGAACAACGTCGACGAGGGCCACGACGAGGCGGAGGAGCCCACGGACGAGAATCCCTTCGACATCGATGCCATGAAGGAGAACATGCAACCGGCCGAGGATGCCGATGGCGATGCCGAGGAAGAGCCAACAGAGCAGGACGCCGATCCACAGAGCGATGGCAGTGACTCGGATGAGGAAGCGGAAGCGGGCAAGGAGGCGGAAGCTGATCCTAGCCAAAAAGGCCCAGAAGATGAGGCAGACGAAGCCACAGCGGAAGACGAAAAGGAGGAGCCCACCAGCCAGACGCGTGGCGAAGAGGAGGAGACACCCGCCGATGCAGAGGACCCGGAGGCAGAGGAAGCCGAAAAGCGCGAGGAGAAGCCGGAGCAGCACACGCAGTCGCAGGACAAGTCCAGCAAGGAGGAGAATGTGCAGTCTGTGCCGGAGACGGAGAAGAGCAGCTCCGCGGATCAGGTGCAGCAGCCACAGGATCAGGATGTCAAGCAGGAGCAAAAGATGGATGAGCAGGAAACGGGCGAGGAGAAGGATGGCGTTGGCCAGGCCGAGAACGATGTAAGTGCGCGCTCGAGACAAACTCTGCCACGATTAACCATTTGTCAACCATTTTGCAGACGAACGATGGCGGCCACCAGGGCGTCGCCGAGACCCAGGAGACTGTGTCCCAGGAGGAGCGCAAGAACGAGAAGCAGACGCAGGAGAAGCGCAAGCAGGGACGCACCAATGAGGAGCGCACGCTGGGCAAGCAACATAGATTCCCCCGGGAATTCCTTCGACATCGAAATCTAATCTGTTTCATTTTTCAACAGGTGAAGCGGAAAAGAATAAATTGAAGCAACTGAAGACCATTGACCAGATGAAGGAGTCCAAAGAAACGGAAGAGTCCGAACAGCAGCAGCAGCCGGAGCAAACAGATCCCGCCGAGGCAGAGGAGTACCAGCATGTCAAGGAGCCAAAGAACAGTGACAAGACGACGCTGGATAATGCCACCGAGGAGCAATCGAAGAAGATCCAGCACCAGGAGGATGAGGAGGCGCCCACTGACGAAACAGAAGCGGAGAATGCCGATGAATTGATGGACACCGAAGAGCCAGCAGTCGAACAGGAGGAAGACGCACAGCTCGAGCAGCTGGGGGCAGAGAAGACGGAGCAAAAGTCCGATAAACCATCCAAAACGGAGCAGTCCAAGGAACGCCTGGAGACACCCGACGGCATGGAGATCGAGGGTGAAGTGGTGCCCACAATGACAGTGCCACGCAGTGCAGAGACGACGGCGCACAGCAAGTGAGTAGATTTGAAATCATTCCTAAAAAACCAAACCCCCCAATCGCCAATCTCTGATTAAACAGCATCGAGCTGCTGATGGACAAGAGCGCACAGGCGGAGGAGCTAAGCACGGGCCAGCAGATGGAATTGCGACAAGCGTACCAGCAACAGTTGACCACATTCCGCGGCGTAAGTTCAGAGGATTCCTTACCAAACTTATCAACTAAATTTACACTCCCTTTTTGTACAGTCTCAACCGCAACACGAGGACTACGAGAACTGGCAGAGCATATCCAGTCGCATGACCCAGAACGCGCGCGAACTCTGCGAGCAGCTGCGTCTCATCCTGGAGCCCACGAAGTGCACGCGCCTGAAGGGCGACTATCGCACCGGGCGACGCATCAACATGAAGAAGATCATTCCCTACATTGCGTCCCAGTTTCGCAAGGACAAGATCTGGCTGCGACGCACGAAGCCTGCGCAGCGTGACTACAAGATCACGATTGCCATTGACGATTCCAAGTCGATGCATCACAACAATTCCAAGACACTGACCCTGGAGGCCATCTCACTGGTGTCGCAGGCCCTCACACTGCTGGAGAGCGGCCGCCTGAGCATTGTCTCATTTGGCGAGGCGCCCCAGATCATCCTCAACCACACGGAACAGTTCGATGGGCCGCGTTTGGTGAACGCCTTAAACTTTGCGCAGGACAAGACGAAAATTGCTGGACTGCTGGACTTTATGCGCACCGCAAATGCGGAGGAGAGCGGCCTAGGCGGCGACAATGGTCTGTTTGAGAATCTGCTGCTCATTCTCAGCGATGGCCGCAACATATTCAGCGAGGGCGCCCAAAAGGTGAAGAGTGCCATCAAACTGGCGCGATTGCAGCGCATCTTTCTGGTGTACATCATCATTGACAATCCCGACAATAAGGTAGGAGGCAACCCAGGCAAGAATTGGCACTAAACTTTCTACTAATCACACACCACACTCTCTTTGTAGAACTCCATACTGGACATACAGCATGTGGCAGTGAATGCCGATGGTTCGGTGAACATTAGCTCGTATCTGGACAGTTTTCCGTTTCCCTACTACGTGATTGTGAGGGATCTGAACCAGCTGCCGCTGGTGCTCAGCGAAGCCATGCGGCAGTGGTTTGAGCTGGTGAACAGCGAGTAAACAAGTTACAGAACTACTTATTGACACACGTTTTTAATAGGCTTAAGTAGAAATTGTATATCTGTAGATGGATTAGTTTTAGCGTAGCTTTAAGTGCACATGCTGCTAACATTATTCCCTTGTAATAAAACACATCCCTTGATTTATGTAAGTTATCTCTGTAAGCTTAAGAATATCTTTAGAGCAGTCATGCAAGGGCCAATTGCAAGCGGTATTTAAGAGCTATCGCATGCCGTCTAAAGGCACGAACCATTTATATTGAAACTCTGTGCAAGTCAGGACAGTAAACCTACAGGTCGATAGGGAATTCGAGTGCCAAACGGAACATCAGAAAGAATTTTTTATCAATAATTATAATTTTGAGCTTTGATTTAAATGCTAATATAAGGATCTTAGACCTCAACTATTACAGTATCGCTGGTCACGTTTTTGTAATAGGAGAAGACAATGAGCCAAAAGTAAATGCCAATAGCTGCAAAGAAAAACAAAGATTAATGAGAGAGAGGGAGATTCTAGGCACACGAGCGTTAAAGCCAACCCACCCGTGTACCCCAAAACAGAAGGCACTATGAAGGCTGCCTCGGGCACCCAATTGGTGAGAATGTAGATGACATAGGCTATCAGTATGACATAGTTGGTGAGGCTGGTAATGAGGAAGAAGATCAGCAGCACGGATGATTTCTGTAGGCTGTGGAGGAAGTGGTGAAATCGAATGATGTTATGCCGGAGTGGAACCTACGAGCAGAGCACCGCCAGTCAGGAAGACGCAGCCAATGCAATGGCAAATGCCCACCGCCTGCTCAATTCTACTGACGTAGTCGTCTGTAAAGAAGGTTTTAAACTGGGTTATGATAAGCTCTGTCAAATAGCTTACTTTTTGCGGCCATGGTGGCCACGATGACATTGATGGCAAAGTCCAGGCAGGCAATGATTATGCAGCCCTTGCGCAGGCCAATGCAGTAGCAACACCATTTCAAGCGAAACATTTGAGAATTGTTACACACAAACTATGGGACTTATTTCTATAAATTTACTGATTGATAAAGCAGAGCAGACTTGGCAAAAGGCTTCTATAATTATTAGAATTTTGACATTTAAACAAAGAGAAAGACATTAATAATTTAATATTGATAAGACAAGTCCTCGAGCTTTATAGGAACAGCGTACCGCCCAGGGCCGCATAGAAGGAGTAGGCCACCAGCCAGCAGTACAAAGAGAGCCCTGCGATAAAGAAAAACGAAATGAAGCAGAGTTGGAAGCCAAAGCAGGCTTGAGCACTTACAAAACAATATAAAATAAGTGACCAAAACAAAGTACCAAATGGCGAGTATTGCATCGGCCACAAACAGCGGGATCAGATATAGGAGCATAGCTATGGTCATCAATATGTAGAGAATCATGTACTTGGTGTCTAGCTGCAGACGGGAATAGAAGCTAATCAGTGAGACTATATATAGGGGGATCTAGCATACCTTAATGGCACCGTAAACCAAGCCAGCACAACTAATAATGTGTATTAGGAACAAGAAAATGGTCAGCTTGTGGCAGAGATCGGGTGTGCCTGGGATAGGCTTAAATGATTACTTAAACTCCGTGTGGCTGTTGTGTCTCTCACTCACCTGTGCCCGCGAATATCATGATGAAGAAACCGCCCAGCAAATCAGCAATGGCATGGACCAAGCCCACTATCATTGTGCCCAGGCGTAGATCCACAAAGCAGCAACATTTCTGTAGATAAATCATTGTGCTGGCAGCTGAGAAAATTCTTTACTTTGATTTAGTTCTGAGTAGAGTTCTGAAGCGAGTCGTTTGTGTGAGTAAAAGTTACACAATTTGTGTGACAGTCAAGAAAAGGTAAGGAAAAGAAAACTTGATTCGGAAGTAATGGGAGTTTTTCCCCATAAAATCTGATCCACTAAAGAGCTACAAGAGCAGCACTGGCAAAGGGTTGACATATTTCAACGTAGACCTCCGGCAATGACGATTGCAATGACCGTCCCTGGCCTACCAGCGGCATATTCGGATTTTTTTCGGTTTTTCATGTTATACAATAAATTACAAGTAAACAACGCAATCGGCGATTAATGCGTATACTTTTGGCAAATAGCATGGGCATCCGAAAGAGGCCCGGGAAGTCCAAGAGAGTCGTCAGTAAGGTGGAGAGTCAAAGCGGCAGAACGTGGCCAAGCCAAGCCTCTCCCTCCTACGCTCTGGAGTATTTACTCCTCCGTTCGTCTGTCTGTTTGCCTTTGCAATTTCGTTTTCAGTATCCGAAATGGGCACAATGTGCTCCGATGGCTTCGATTCGTTGTCGTCTCATTTGTATGCAACTCGCGCGGCGCCTGCAATGTGCGGGGATTCGGCTCGGAACGCGTAACGGCGATTGGGAAGCCATCGAAAATATTATGCAAAGAGACCCGAAGGGGGTTATGAAAACGCTGTCCGCCATCTGGGGGGAAGCTTCACTCATATATAATGCTCGATTGACCTGCCACAATAGAGTCATTCGTGAACAAACCGTCGACGAGATCAGCATGAACACCCAGATAATCCTACTCTGCCTGGCCGCCAGCCTGGCCCTGGCTTTGGCGCGTCCGGAGCCGCCCAGGTCCCGCTACGGACCTCCAGCACCGCAACAGGAATACGGTCCACCGCCACCAGCCCAACCCTTGCCAGCGTATGGCCCCCCTGCTGCCTTCTACGGCCCACCCGCTGCCCCCGCCGCCGAGGCAATTGTCACCAAAAACGTGTACGTGCATGTGCCGCCAGAGGAGCCAGAGTACCACCCCGCAGCCGCACCCATCCAGACGGCAGTGCCCAAGAAGCACTACAAGATCATCTTCATCAAGGCGCCCAGTCCACCCACGCCAGTGCGCCAGGTGCTGCCGCCACCCGTCCAGGACGAGCACAAGACTCTGGTGTATGTGCTGGTGAAGAAGCCCGAGGAGCAGCTGCCCGTCATTCTGCCCTCGCCAGCACCCACCGAGCCCAGCAAGCCCGAGGTCTACTTCATCAAGTACAAGCAGCAGCAGCAAAAGCCCGCGCCCCAATACGGACCGCCCGCCGCACCCGCCGAGGAGTACGGCGCCCCACCAGCACCCCGTGGCCTGGAGCAGTTCTAGAGTTAGGTTGCAAAGTCGCGTCCCAAAAATGTAAATATATAATTTATGCCATTAAATACGCTCTGAAATGTTAAATAACAAAAATATGAAGTTGAAATGGAGTTGGATCCGGTCGGGTGGAAATCAGTTGAAATGGAATACGAATGCTGTCACAATTGTTATTTATAGAGAAATTTATTCATTGCATGACACACGATTATGAGTGGGGGATTCCATTTGTGGATTAAGAGAACAATAAACAAAATTGAATCAGGGAATGCGAGTGGGAGCTTGATCTTTGGCTCTAAACTTGTATCAATCGATCATAGAATGAGTACACCACCAGCCAGAAGTACAAGCCTAAGACTAATACGAAAAGTAACTCGAAAATCAGTTAGAAATCTCCCTTAAATCTCCGCTTAACTTACTCGCTTGGAACATGTAGAAATATAAATACTCATAGATAATGTCATCAGTGTAACGATAAATGTAGAAGCTCTCGCCGATCAAGGCGAACAAACGTAAAGTGGCTATCCAGAGATAGGGTAGAAGACACCCGCGCCAGCTCTGCAAGCAAAAGTTTAAATATAATATATAAAAATAGGCCTAAAAGTGACTCACCATCACAGCTCCGAGCAGCAGAAAGATGCAGCTTAGGACATAGACGCCACTCAGAATGAGCGCGGCATGGCCCAGCAGAGTATCATCTGCGGAGGAATATGTAAAGATAAACCTGAACAGACTGCCAGCTCTACTTACACTCAAGAAAAAAGCGATCCACTCCACGTATGAGCACTTCAATGAGCGCTATCAAGATGCAGCCGCACTTGAGGTCCAAGCAGCAGCAACATTCATCCACATAGATCATTTTTCGTTGATATATTTAGAGTTTATTGTCGAGGCCTATTTGAAACTCTTTTCAGTTAATTTTAATCACGTTTCATGTAGTTGTGTTTAGCATAACAAATGACAAGCAATTGGGGTCATGGCCAGGTCAGTGATTCGGTGAAAGAACTGAAAGACTTTTCCATTTTTGGATTTATTTGATTTTTGTATTTATTTGTTAGTTTCCGTTTGTAGGGGTAAATGTCTCACAACAACTATATTACATACAACTAGATTAATGCAACGCGATGTTGGTGATTATAGGATAGACATAGACCCACGCCAAGTGCGGGGCAAAACAATTTCTGATATGGGTTATATGCATATGCGTGTACCTAGTCCCTATAGTATTTTGTTAATATTCTTTTGGATCATGGCAACACGTGGGGTAGTCCATGGAGTTATAGCTTGTTCGCTTCATTTATTTATTATATTATATTATTTATTTATTTATAAACGGGTAGTTGATTCTTTTGTCATGTCTTTTTTTAACTCAGTTCTTTTTGCGCAACGTTTTGGTGCTCAGTAGGTTTTGTTTGTTTCATAGGTTTGGATTCTCTTCCATCAAATCTCGTCTCTAGTCATGTCTTATCTGCAGAGGACGATCTGGTTTGTGCTCAACTGAAACTATAACAAGCTACAGGGATACATAGAACCCTTTTTATAGATAAATATAATATAATATATTGTATGTATAGACAGTGAGTGCGAGAGAGGAGGATGTTGAAGCTGGAGCAAGGTGAATTTACGCACAAGCCGACGCTGTCCGTTATTCTGTCAGCGTTATTCACCACTCGCACAGAGATTAAATTCACCTTGGGGCTAATACAATTTGTAATTGATTTTTTGGTAGTGGATTGTGGCTAGAATCGGTGAGGCATTTCGCAACTTTGAAACTCAGGAACACAACTATGGAGATACTCGCTACGAGAACTCTCCTTTTCTTTGGATATCTCTGCTCTTGGCTACTAAAAACACGTTTAACTTATGGGGGTGGGGCGACGACAGCCAACTAATTAGTAACCCGCAACACAATCCGTAACCTAAGCATCCTCGCAGTCATCCTCGCAGTCCTCCTCGCCCTGCACAAACAGTCGATGATTGCGCGCCTCCAGAATGGACCACACGATGAGCGGTGTGCAGCCCAGCACCATGCAGGAGCCCATGCAGTAGAAGCAGATCTCATAGTCACCGGAGAGATCGCGCAGCAGACCAGCCAGCGGCGGCACCGAGATGGCGCCAATGCTCTGGAACATGCGGACCAGCCCATAGCTGGAGCTGATTCGGTCCGTGCCAAAGACATCCGCCAGGAGCACGGGCATCAGCACGTACCAGCTGCCCAGGCAGAGACCATAAACGGCGGCAGAGAGACCCACCAGAATCAGGGTCTTGGCAAAGGGAATGGTGAGCACAGCCAGGCCGGCGCCCAAAATGCTGAAAGAACATCGAAAGTCGAGGGTTATGCCATGAATTTTGGTAGATTTCTACACTTACCACAGGGTGTAGGTCTTCTTGCGATCAAAGAGCTGCAGATCCGACAGCCAGCCAAGGCCCAGGCGACCACAAAGATCCAGCACAGCGCTGATGGCCACCAAATAGCCCGCCTCGCTCTTGTTGTAGCCTACGGAAGAGGAGAGTCAAAACAAAGCTGTTGGGAAAGGAGCTGTGGGAGGACGTAACCTATGGAGATGACATGGGCAGGCAGATAGTACAGCATGTAGGGACAGCCAACGGACATCAGTGTGACGGAGAGGGTCATCAGGATGAAGCGCGGCTCCTGCAGCAAACTAATGTCCAAATACATCTCGATGCGCTCGCAGCAGGTGCGCGGCAGCTGCTCCTCATCGTCATCATCATCATCGTCGGCAAAGTCCGCAGCGCCATCGCCATTCACAGACTCCACCAGCTGGGAGTCGAGGATGCCGCTGTCCGACAGCTGCTGCTGCTTCAGCTCGCTGAGATTGCTCACCGGCGTGGGGATCTCCATGCTCTTGCTGAGTCCCCGACTGACGACGCTCGGCGGCGACAGTGGTCGCTCCAGATGGGCCTGAATCTTCGAGATGACCTCATCGTTGGCGAAGACATTGCGACGCCGGCGACTGCCGCGATTGGAGTCCGTGCCCGAGTGCTTGCGGTAGACCCAGGTGGAGTCGGTGCTCAGATCCTCAACAGAGTGGAGAAGCCCGGAGCTGCGCACCTTCTTCATGGGCTTGATGAAGGTTGTCTCGCCAATGATGTCCTTCACCTCATCATCGCTCTCCTGCGCTGATTTGTCGTTTGTTGCTGCTGCTGCTGCGGCTGCTGCTGCTGCTGCTGGTGCTGGCGAATGCAACAGTAGTGAGGGCCGCTGCCCAGAGTTCCCATTGCACTCACCTGGTGCTGGCCCCGCCGCTGGCTGCTTGCTGGTGTAGTAGTTCAGGTGGTTCTTGGACTCCTCGAGGAACAGATGCTCGATGAACTTGTCGCTCAGCTCATTGTCGCCCACCACCTCGCAGGTGTCCAGATACGTGGAGGTGGTCAGTATGCCCGTTGTGCTGGGGTTAATGTCCTCATTCAGCGGCTTCTCGGCGGCCTCCGCTACGGCCTGTGCCTGGCCCTGGTCCGCATACGCGCTGATGGGACGATAAAGCATCGCCGATACACAGACGTGCAGCATGCAGCCGCCCAGGATGAGCAGCGTGGCATGGAAGCCGCACTTCTCCACCAAATGCTTGATCAGCACCGGCAGGATGAAGCTGCCAGCGGCCGTGCCCGACACACAGATGCCATTGGCCAGGGCGCGGTGCGTGTCAAAGTATTGGGAGACAATGACGATGCCCGGCGTAGTCGAAAGCCCACCGCCAATGCCTGCAGCGAAGGGAAAACAGATTAGAAAAGCGCAGGGAGACACACACAGAGACAGACACTCACCCGTGAGTATGCCAAAGGTGAAGAGCAGATGCACCAGGCTGGTGGCGAAGTAGCTAAGCATCATGCCCATGGCACAGAAGATGCCGCCCACAAAGACCACGGTGCGGCACGAGAAACGCTGGCACAGGGCGCTCGAGAGGGGTGCGAGCACCAGGCACAGAGCCGAAAGTATCGCCGGTATCCAGGACGCCACGGTGGCCGTGGAGCTGGGAAATGTCTCCATTATCTCCACGTACAGCACGCCGTAGGACTTGACCAGTCCGGCCACCCAGAACTGCACGGAGAAGGCCCCAAAGACGATGAACCAGCCATAGCCACCGTCGGGCGGCTCCAAGTTGCCGCCGCCGCTCTCCGTTGTCGTTGTGGAGGAGTCGCGATCCTTGGCCAGCGGCTTGCTGCGTCGCTGCACGATTCGATCCCGCTCCTTGGCCCTGCGAATGCATTTGCTTTTCGCCGTCTGGGAGCCGTTGCCGTTGCCGTACTGCTGCTGTGTCTTGCGGCTGCTGCGCAGCTCGTGCGATTTGGCTATCAACGGCCGTGCCGTGATGCTGGAGACGGTCAGCAGGTTCTCGTTGTCGTCCTCCTCCAGCTCCGAGATCTGGTGCTCCAGCAGGCTGGCGTGCAGGGTGCGCGGGCAGCAGGGAGCGTCCAGCGAGAGGGTGGCGGGGCGCCGGGCCGGCGAGGGTGACATCGAGGGCAGGCACAGGGACTCCATCTGCTTGACATCCAGTTCGGCCAGCGGCACCACAACGGCGGGCACTGTGGGCAGCGGTGCGGGTGGCGCCGACACAATCGAAAAGAGCGATCCACCGCCACCGTCGCCCGCACCTGCGCCCAGTGCCACGCCGGAGCTGGAGCCGGCCGCTGGCTTCGTGTTGAGAATGAACCCTCCCGACTCGTACTGGACTCCACCAGCTGGGTCCGGTTCACTCGCGCAGTAAATCGATCCCCTGGAACCCTAAAAAGAGACACAAAGCGAGAAGATCATTAAAATATAATCAGAAACGGAAAGAGGAGAAACCCTTCTTCAAGGCTACCAAAAAGAGTTGATTAAATGGCCATAAATTCAAAAGTTGTTGACAAATTGACTGTAGGCGGAACAAGGAACTGGCTTCGTTTAGTCTAATTTGCGTGGTTACAAGAAATGTCACGAAAGCACGCAAGCCCCCGAAGGAGCGAGCGCCAGACGACATCGCTGCAGCGCCCTAATATATGCAATGGTTTTTGCTGTAACTTTGCTTTAACTTTGCTTTAATTGAGTTAACTTTTCACCCTTGCCCATGCTGCTGCTCCCAGCTGCATTTGATATTGTAATTACCCGCGAAATTGGGCTGGGATTTACCTGTGCCCGTACCCGTACCTGTATTTTGTTGCTTGTTAAATCGATGCAATAAGTTGCCCCGAGTGCATGCTGTGTTGGCATGACGTCTGGGCATTTTCCATTTGTCTGCTCTGCCCTGCCAACAAACTGCCAATTTGTGTTGACTCTTCAGGGTCAAGTGCAAGGCGAGGGCGAGCTATCGCCACGCGATAAGATCCATCAACCTTATCTAACCTTCAAAGACATGTCAGTTGGGTGGCTTCCCACTGCCTTAGTTGTGTCTACTGCCACATCATTATATCGCTCATAAATGAAGACATGAAGCGTATCGAGTGGCCGTCAGGTAAGCCGAAGCCACAAACTACTTTCAGGCAACTGCGTGGGCTCGTCTCTTCGTCTCCTGTCACGGCAGAAACGTGCCGCTAATGAAGTCCTCTACGTGCCACATCCATATCATCCATCGGTGGCGTCAAATGATTGCGTAAATAAGGCGCATGCAACATATTTAGCGCTGACTGCAACAGCATGACTCACACACAGCATCCAGAAGCCACCCCCAGGCTCTGTCCCTGTGACCTTGTCGAATGTCAGATCCTAGGCTGCCATTGTGCTCCCGCCTGTCAGCTGTAATCCGGCCTAAATTGTCAGGAACAAGCAGTGTGTGTGTGTGTGAGTGTGAGTGTGGGGGGGCGTTTCGCTTTTCAATTTCGCAACATTTACAAGGTCTTAGCTGAAAAGGAAAACTTTATCCCCTGGCTGTGTGCGGCCAAGGCAGTGGGTGGCTTACGCACACACAACTTGTTGAAGCGCAAAAACCATTTAATTGGTAGTCTCTGTGTCTCAGTGTCTATCTGCCTCTGCCTGTGGCCACTCCAATGTTCATCCAATTGATGGAACTCTATAAATAGCGCACTGAGGGCTTGGCAGGCGTCTCTCCCCGGGTGTGTGCTGATTGAGATGGATCACTTGTGGACGTAGTACCTGCTGACCTGACCTGCTGATGTGTTATTGCGGGGCCAGCATGTGGCAGCATATGTAATGCTTGACCCAATCTCTGGTTGGGTTACAATGTTTACCTATGACACGCGCCTCGGCGCATGCTCACCAAAGCCTCAATCCCCCCCCCACGAGTGCTACCTCAATAGCTTTGTGCTTGGCCCACTCCAGTGGAAAGGGAGCTCCGTTCCTTTGGCTCACCTGCAAATTCCAGTCACGCTGTAGGGATGACATTGGCGTCCTTTACTGAACCTGAATCGCCGCTGGTGTTTCTCTTGTTGCTCGCGTTGTTGTTGGTGTTGCTTGGGGCGTTGTTGTTGTACACCCAAATGCATTGGGTTGTCTCTGCTGTGGTACCCGCCGAGTGCACAAATACCGAGCGGAGCGCGGGCCTTCCCCGGTTGGCCCAGTTTCCTCCGAATCTGCCGTCTGCTCCGTCAGCAGTCGCCCTGTCCGCCCTGTCCGCTGTCCTCGTGGTGGTCCTAGTTACGCTTTGGCACAGAATCGTTTGTGGTTGCGTCTTTGTGTTGGATCTTCCGAGTGCGAAGCTTGTTCTGTGATGCTGATGCTGGGAATGCTCTGGGCGGGGGTTTACCAGGAAGCACTTCTATGGCGTCATCTTTCAATTGTTGCTTTGCTTGGTGTTGTCGTAGCAGCTGTTTCCTGGTTTCTCTCTCTCTGTCTTTCTCTGTCTTCTTTGCAGCACAAGCGCACACCCAACGACCGCGTGTGTGTGTGTGTGTGTGTGTTTGACAAAATGCAGTTTTTGGAACAAATCGATACGTGCGAAATTTCACTTTGTTACTTTCAACTTATCCGCTTTAGGCAATTACAAAAATTCAACTGGCAGCACGAGGACACGGGAGGTGCACAGACTTTTCGTTAATATTTTTATCGTTTGGCTAAATGAAATTAGTTTTCGCGACACCCAGGCGTCCTTTGCAACCTTTAACTTTGAGACGTCTGTTCGTTGCTGTTGCTCTCCCTCGAAAGTTCCGTTGCTCTGCTAAGCTTGCGACGTCCTTTGTCCACGCAGCCTGACTTTGAGGTGAGTTCGAGACGCGAGTGAGGTGGAGTTGAGTTTCCGTGAGAGAGGGAGAGCGCTTTCATGCACTTTATTCGTTTTGTTTTGCTCGCCACATTTCGCCGCTTGTTGGCTGCTCCTCCTGCCGCCGCTGAGCAGCTGACGAATCTACAGTCATCACTCGCCATACATAACCATTCGCTAGCATTATGCTATATTGTATTTGTTCTCAGAACTGTTGTGCAATGGAAGCAGTGTTAATATTTGTAATAAGTGTGCAATAATTGAATATTTAATTGCTCAAACGACTAAGCGTTCTGTACTGATAAATCACAATGCCAAGGAAAAGAAAATTGATAAACACTGACAGCAGAAGGCCTATCATAAGCGCACCGAATATCCCATCAAAAACCTTTGTATAGGCGGCCAGTCCCATCAGAATGAACATCACCCATGGCACAAACAAGTAACGACGATTCTGAAAAATAAAAACGGGGATTGTCAAGACTGCCGTGAATCATGAATCTGCGCTAACATTGAGAGTCCCATAAATGAGCAGCAGCGATGTCAACGAATATGCAATACCGCTGCATGTCCAGAAGACCTTAACGCTTCCTTTGTGCCCTTTGACGCTGAGGAAGAGACATGCCGCCAAAATACCCACCGCTGCCGATACGCCACCAACGTAAGCCGTCATTAGTCGGGCATTACAAAATTTGCTTCTCCAACTCGGACGTCGATTGTCTTCAACTGACAGCCTTGGCATCTTTTTCTTTGTTGACATGTTTACTAAGGTGTGTTGAATGTGTATAAACGTTCATCTGCTCGATAATCCAGTAAGAGTTTGTTTTTTGTTTTCATTTCCGGAATGTAGATTCGAATTTACGCGGCAGCACCGCACAACAACATCATCAGATTGATTGGGGAATGTGTCGAGTCACCTCTAGTTAGTACACTTGTAAATAAATAAGGGCCAAAATATTAAATTATCAAATATTATATTATGCTATTTTTGTTGGTTGACCTTTTTAGTTTTAAACCTAATTTATAAGCATTCAAACAAAAGAAAGTCGTGAAAGCTCGTGGAGAGTTGATTGGTAAAGCGTATAAAATTATAGTTTTAGCGCGGAAACTCTTAACTAGCTAGCAATATCAAATAGAACATCAAAATTAAGGAATATGATTTAAGATTCACGGTATATTTAAAGTATATTTTGAAACTGCAAGGGTATATTTCGGTATATTTCCGTGGGTCTGTCGGTATATTATCGAAAATTCCGCGGTCACACTGCTTGCAGCTGTATAAAACAATTAAATAGTTCTATTATATAGTTATTATTTAGTTACTTCATGTATAAAACCAGCAACAATTCCGAACGCAAGCCTACCGGCTGCCAGGAAGGCTGCCCCGCATCAATGAACTTGTAGGACCCGGCCCGGACGACATCATAATGGATCCTGTGACATTCTTCGTGGTGCTGACGTCCATCTATGGCGTTCTATACTTTTTCGATCGCTTCTTCAAAGTAAGTAGCCAGACCAAGATGAAATTCTGTAGCTGAATATGTCCTATCCTTGACAGAGCTGCATGCACTACCCATACGATACTTTTCTGAAGAACACCGGACTGACTGTGAACTTTATGAGCCTGCACTGGCACACGAACGCCTTCAATCGGATGCTGCTTCGCTGGGGATCGGCCGGAAACAGCTGTACTCGCAACTTTCTGGTCACCAGCTTCAATGTGGGCGTGCTGTTAACCTTCTCCCTGCTGCCCATTGGCATCATACTGCTCATCATTACGATATTTAGTGGCGGCGAGGCGGACACCAGCACGCCGTATGCCGCCTCAGTGCCAGTGCAGCTGGAGATTCTGCTGCCCGGCGTCAACCTGCCACTCGAGGAGATTGGCTACTATATTACAACGCTTGTGCTCTGCCTGCTGGTCCACGAAATGGGTCACGCCATGGCGGCCGTGCTGGAGGATGTGCCCGTAACTGGTTTTGGCATTAAGGTGAGCCCCCGACACAGAATGAACTCTAAAATAACTCCCAAAATCCATTTTGCAGTTCTTCTACTGCCTGCCGATGGCCTACACAGAGCTCTCGCACGATCATCTCAATAGTCTGCGGTGGTTCAAGAAGCTGCGCGTCTTGTGCGCTGGCATCTGGCACAACTTTCTGTTTGCCGGCATCTGCTATCTGCTCATCTCGACGGTGGGCATCACCATGTCCCCCTTCTTTGTGTACAACGAACATGTGATAGTCACGGAGCTGACCCGCAAGTCGCCGCTGCGTGGGGAGCGCGGACTGAAGGTGGACAACCTGGTCACGCAGGTGAACGGCTGTCCGGTTACCAGCGAGGAAAGCTGGCACGCCTGCCTGTACAGCGCCATGAAGAAGAGGGTGGGCTATTGCGTGAGCGCGGACTTTATCCAGCTCAACGACGAGAGCAGCGCCATTTCGCACCACAGCGTCGATGGACAATTGCAGTGCTGCGACGAGCTGAACCCGAATGTCAGCTGCTTCGAGGTGGTGGAGGATGTGAACGGCGATGTGCCCGTGGAGCTGCCCCAGCATGTGTGCCTCAATGTGCGACGCACCCTCGAGGAAGTCACCGAGCACTGCACATCGGGCCTGTGCTCAGAGGGCTTCTGCCTGCGGCCGTTGATGCGCAACGTAACCGCCATCATGACGTTCAAGCGTCAGAATTTGAATGGCGAAAAGCTACCGCCGGTCATTTATGTGGGCCATCCGTGGGATGTGACGCGCACGGTGGATGTTTCAGCCTTTGTGCCGCGCTACAGGTTCCTGAGTGCCGCCTGGCCGGACGCCTGGTTCCTGCTGCTCAAGTACAACGTGGTCTTCAGCATTGGCCTGGCTCTGGTCAACGCCATTCCGTGCTTCGGCTTCGATGGCGCACACATCACTAGCACGGTGATACACAGCTTTCTGGTGGGCAAGGTGGACCAGCGTGCCAAGCGTGACCTAATCTCGGTGATAATCACCAGCGTGGGCTCCCTGCTCTTTGGCCTGGCCCTGCTCAAAGTCGCCTGGCTCAGCTTTCTCAGGCCGCTCATATAGAGCAACTGGAAGCTGGAGTTCAACTCCAGTTCAGGACGCTAGACTGCTATTTCACTTTCATACACAGCGAATTGTAGCACCTCAAAGATGATAGCTTTTTGTCATAGTCGTTAGTTTTACCTCGTATTTATTTTCGTATTGTTGTCGAGCTCAAACAAATAAAGTCAACAGGCATTTTCCTCACTTCTCCTCGCTCACTCCGCTCAGCTGCAGGCTGGTCTTCAGCTCAGTCAGGCTCCGTCGGCCGTGCTGCATCAGCATCTTGATGGCCACCTCGTCGTTCTGGGCGCGGTTCGTTTGGAAGTCGTGCCGTGCCCACGCCCTCAGCTCCGCCTGGCTGTGCTTGTCCGGCACTTGGCGAATGGTGCGAAAGATGTCCCGGTACAGCTTCAGCACTTCCTGGCGCAGCATAAACTACAATGTGGTGGAGGAATACATGGCAGTGACTGCTTAAATTTGCAATGAACTTATCCGCTTACCTGCTTCAAATTGAGCGCAACTTTCGGCACCTTTGACATGTTAGCATTTCATTCTTGTCCTTTGGCTTGTAATTCTGATAATTTTCACCTTTTCCTAAAGACTATCAATTAATTGCAAACCAAAACATAAACAGCTGGCTTACCAGCTGTGCACCTGGTTAGAGATGGCAGCGA
Organism: Drosophila subobscura; assembly: GCF_008121235.1. Taxonomy (NCBI): domain Eukaryota; kingdom Metazoa; phylum Arthropoda; class Insecta; order Diptera; family Drosophilidae; genus Drosophila; species Drosophila subobscura. The sequence continues at coordinate 10,694,559 of NC_048531.1, read as the reverse complement.
TGGCTTATGGTCGATTATCGATTAAAATGGCTTGAAAAGCAGATTCTAACTAAAAAATCATTTAAATTTGTTTGCAATCATAAAAAAATAATAATGTAATTAGTTATTTTAATTGAACAACAATACTCGCCATGGAAAGAAAAGGAAAAAAAAGATTTCACTCAAATTGACCCCGACGTGATTTGAACACGCAACCTTCTGATCTGGAGTCAGACGCGCTACCGTTGCGCCACGGAGTCACATGGAATGATCCTGTCCCAATAGCCTACTTAAGCCCACTATAGTCTATTTGTCCTAATCTATTAATAGCTAGAAACATTCAATTGGGAAATTTAAGATTAATAGATAATAAAAAATGAAAATACCTGAAATTAAACACTTTTGGGGTATGAGGTGGCCAAAAGTCAGCAACAATTAATGTGTAAACGGCAATTTTCATCGACCGTCGCTAATGAGTCAGTCAAAAGTATTTCAAACTTATGTTTAGCTGGGCCACAAGCCTGGTGGTGGGTGCGACGGGGGCACGCACGTGGGGAGCACCTTCTAACAATACATTTAGCTGGCTCTTGTTCAAATGTTTTAAATTAATTGCATTAAATGCTACATTTATCTATATGATTGAAGTGTTTCTTGATTGACACGGCAGCTGCTTCTGCTTCTGCTTCCCACTGCTGTGTGTGTGTCGCTGATTATAATGTTCTACTTAAGCGATTCAATTGTCTTTAAGGGACTGGCACCGAGATCGGTGCTGGCACTGCCACTGGCACTGGCACTATCAAAACTGGTGCTTAGTGCTAGGTATTACCTGGTGGTAAGTATTCGCCTATCAGCCCCTTCTCATGGCCAACTGTTTTTAAGCCGTCCCATTCCCATACTCTTATTAATGGTAGTACCCAGTGACAGGGCCCAACAATATTATGAATCTTCCCCTCCATTGAATGACAAACCTCCTACTTGTGTGACCTTTTTGGCTGTCAGAATTACTTGCATTGCCCCCCCGCCACACCAATAAATTTCCCACTAAAAATCTCTCAGATCTCTCTGCTGGCCATGTCAGCGGACAGCACGAGTATTTTGTGCAAAATTAAAACAGAAATTGGACATAGCATACCCCTTGCATTTCCGAGCCAGAACAAAACGAACGCAGGTGAAATGATGCAATTTATTTTTAACTGTAAAGTGCAGAGAAATTATGCAAAGAGAGGAGGCGGCAAACATCTCCTTAGTCATCGTAGAGACAGAGCAGGCACGGTGGCGATGGGGGCCCGAACACAGCCCCATACGTCATCAGCAGACAGACGCGACCCACAGCTGCGCAAACGCAGACCCAACAACAGCAGCGCAGTCGAAGCAGCAGCAGCAACAGCAGCGCACAGTGGGCGTGTCGAAACATTTTTCAATAATTTCTTAAACCTATAATTTGCTTACAAAAAAGGTAGCGAAATAACCAAAAAAACTTAATTTATCGTAAAAAAAATATATAACTTGAATTTAATGCAAATAGGCACAGTAATCAAAGTTCAACTATGAACAATTATTGTAAAGCTTTTGGACATTGTAGGACCATGGCCACCATGCAATTTATTTCATGAAGATATCTTGGTTCGTTCAGTTGAAATTAATTTAGCAAGCTGAAATGGATGCAGGCCCCACTGTGCAGCGTTCGCAGCAGCAGCAGAGACCAGTACAAATCCGCATGCCGATGGCTGTGCGGCGTCATATGTTCGTTAAGCGCGGAGGTTGTCGGTTGGTTGGTTCGTTCATGGACGCGAGCGCATACGAAACAGTCTTAAGAAGCTTTCTGCTGAATCGGAAACGAAACGGTTTTATTTTGAAACAACGCTAGACCGCGTGTGCTTGTGTGCGTGGGAAAGTGGAAAGTGAAAACGAAAATGAAAATGAGCATGGTGCATGAGCTTCCTTGACGTTCGCTCGCTCGTTTGCTCGTTGTAACGGCGGAAAATCCAAAGCGGAAAACACACACTCGAAACACAGTGAAAAGAAGAAGGAGAATCGGAGGCGGAGGCAGAGGCAGAGGCAGAGGCAGAGAGCGAGAGTACGACGCAGAGGAAAGGCCAATTGTGAGTGAGGAGCGGAGCGCATACCAAAAATATAATGATGAAAATATCTGGCTATTTTTGGAATATACTCTCCGTATACTTGTGTGCTGCATTGGAAAATTTCTACACCGCTCAAGAAAAAGACCTTAAGAATTATATTATTCAAAATGATAATGCCTCACTCACCGCACCATTGTGTACATTGAGTTGCATTTCGTTTTCAGTTTGAGTTGGATATTGAAATGTTTTCGCGAAAAAGTTCTCAAAAGAAAAACAAAGCCAAAATGAAAGCAAGAAGCAGCACAAGGCGAAGCGCGATCGCAATGTGAAATGTTTTTCAATGGGGCAAGGCAATCAGGAATGATGAAGATCGGCCAGATATATGTATACTTATGGGATTAAGAACGAAGAACAATGGAACATGGAAATCCCAACTGGATATTCGATATAATTTGTGGGATAATTCTCTGCCCTTGTGGGTGGGATTTGATTAATTTGTGCCACAAAAAAGAGTCCATTATATGAGAAAGATTTCCGCTTATGTGTGTGCACACTGGCATACAAACAGAATTCCCATGCAGGATGGATTCCAATTACTTCAACTTCCCCTTTTAGTTTGCAAACATTTTTGTCTTTTTCCGTCTGATTTCTTCAGAACTCTACCACACAGCTACAGCTACAGCTACAGATACATTGTTGATTTGTTGTTTTTCGTTTTGAATATAAAGTTGAATTTTTGTAGTCTGTTGTGTGTGTGTTATGCGATAGGATAGGTGGTAGCGTTTCGTTTGAGGTATTAAATTACAAGACACCAAAGTGCGCGCCAAGCGAACACGCTCGCACACACACACACACAGATACATTTCAATATGTGTACGTGTAGCTGAGGAGATACAAAGATACTCGGCGCGGTGTATAAATATATCGCCGTGTGATTCTGCCTCTTGCATGCGTATCCAATGGATGCGAAACAATATGCAAAGCAGAGAGCCCAATAAAGAGCGGCAACCAAAAAAAAGAAGAGTATCTACAAGTATCTGTAGCTGGAGCTGCGACTCTGTAATTAATTATGTTGAATGGGTGGAGTGTATGGAGTACCCCCACAGATCCACTGATTGATGTACTCGAAAGTTCAGTTGTTTACAGTGGCAAGATCAATGACTTGGCCAGCTATAAATATCTCTACGTGCTGCTGCTTGCTTGCAATCCACCTTTGACCCCTTTGGCGTCTTCTGTCTTGTGTTCCAGCCACGAAGAAATGTCCGCCAAAACGTCCCCGTCTAGCTCCCGGGATGCCAGCGTTGGTGGCGCCGCAAACGTGGCCGGACCCGTGCAAATCAAAAAGGAACTGCCCAGCGATGAGATCAAGGTGAGCCACAAGTCACATTTATTCATCATAATATAATTAATTACCCCTGTTCGCACATTAAACGCGAATTTGTGGCATTCAATAAATAAAATATGACAACAAGGTACGGTGGGAAAAGTGTGCATTGGTTTTAAAAATAAATATAATTTTCCTTCGTCGTAATGTTTGATTTTTGAGTATTTGTTTTCGAATTTTGTGCTCTTCGATGGCAAAGGTGAATAACACCCACACGCAGAGCGACTAAATTCCATTCATTATGGAATATCCAATTTCTAATCAGAATTTATTAAAGACTTGAAGAAAACATTCTTCATATTTTTCCTGTAGGGATTCCCATGCACTGGAATTTTATTTTTCATACCTCACATCATTAGTCTGGGCCACAAGCAACCAAAAAACAACAAAAAAGAAGATCCAAATCGTCTCAGTTTTCAGTTTTCCATTTTAAATGCTAAATTCCAATTATTCTGATGAGAATGTTGCTGGTTGAGCTGTGGCGAACATTTAGAAAAGTGCAGCAGAAATTTCAGGGCAACGTCCAGGCCCCTAGTGCTGGTAGGAGCGGGTCCTGGTCCGTCATTTGTAACAGGAGTTCGCAACGAAGTTGCAGCGATTACGAGATTTCGCCAACAAAGTTCGTTCATGGATGTAAAGTACATTGTAAACCGAGTGCGAGTGGTCGGAAACCCTATATTGATGAATTTTTATAATCATTTTAACGAGTGAGCGCGCCAGTGAGTGCTCCAGTGAGTGAGCTGGAGTGACTGAGCTGCGGGGAGTTGTGCTGAATATAAATCCGAATCCGATTCCGAGTACGAGTCCGAGTGGGTTGCAAATTTTACGCAGAAAGACACACTGCCACCCGCCCGCCCGCGCCACAGCTGCTGCTGCTGCTGCTGCTGCTGCTGCTTCTCCCCTGTTGCTGGTGCTTATCCGCCAAATGAGCAAAATTAATTTAATGCCACAGAAGAGACGAGAGTGTATGAAGGGTAGGGAGACGGCAATGACAACAGCAACAGCAACACATAATCTCCCACAGCAACATTTTTGCAGCACGTGAAATGTGATCGCTGAATCGAAATTATAGCCGACGGCCTGCAGTTGCGCCAACTGATACTTATTATAATAAAGCATAACGAAAACAACACAACACACAACACAACACAAATTTGTGTATGATGAGTGAGCTGCTTGAGAACCGACGAAGCCCCCAGTAAGCGCCGAGCTGTGCAGGCTGACAGTCGGGTGGGTGGATTCAGCGCTTAAAAGTTTAACAAATGGCGAATTTATTGCATGGAAAGGATTTGTGTGCGTAGAACTAGGTCTGGGTTATGTTTGAAATGGCTACGAATCGCTGTTATAAATTCATTTAATTCGAAAGCCACTGGATAGGACTTAAGCTAGGAAGAAAGTTGCTTAAATTGATTCAATTAAATACTTATATCTGTCCCCTAGGTTGGCAATCCCTTCGAGCACACAAAGATACTCGTCTCAATTCAAATTATTGAAATTTTGATACCGTTTACCATGCCAGAGGCAGTTTCAGTTTACGTTTCAGTCTCCGTAATTACAAGCTGCATTTGCAGCCGAAATATTGTGGCATCTACAGGTATAATGACTCCAAGGGTAGCCGAAACACACACACACGAAATAATTAATCAATGGCGGAACAGGAGTGCGGCGCATGGGTGCAATTCGAGAGGTTTATGTCATGCGATACGCTTCAAGGGCTCCGCGTCAGGCTGCTGTCGAGCGGAGGCTGAACGTTATGAAACAAAAGGATGTAAGGAAGGAGCTTCAGGCAACAGCAATGGGTTGTGTTTATGCATGGCAAAAGAATAACTAAAAATAGAAAAATAGTTACAGAATATTTGAGAGTAGCTTGGACTTTAATTTAAACTCCAATTTACAGCGTAGTCCGTGCGACTATTTTAGTAATTCCCAGCCACAGTGGCAGCAGTCGATTGAACACCTACCAGCTACACCTACAGCTACACATCCCACAGTTAAGTGCTGCCGGCCTCGTCGCATATCCCATGCCCAGGGCGCAGGGCGCAGGGCGTGCAGGATTGGGTTACCCACACGTTGGAGCGGGTCGGCACAATGACAACGTGGGCCACTCAGAGCCTGCCATGGGGGGTTTGGGTGGTAAGGAGCAGCTCGAATGACGCCGCAGCAGCAGAACTTTAATAACAACGCCGAAGATTGAATTACAAACAAAATAGAATATGATAAATTCTACACAAAACACCAGGGGCGAACCAGAGCTCAAAGCCTGTGGAAGAGCGAGTGGAGAGAGAGCGGAGAGAGCGAGGCAACGATATGTAGTTGGTTGCCCCCTTCCGGACGTAACATGAGGCACCCGTTGGAGCAGCGCAGCACATGACATGGCTCTGGCTGCCAGTTGCTGGCTGGCTGGCTGCTGGATGACAGGCGAGCGATGGCATGCGACTTGCTGCAGCCTCTCCCTGATGGCTCAAATTAATATAGCGTTAAATTAATTCGAGCCACTGATGGGCAAACAAAGGACGACACAAGGGAATACGACTCTATGCAGCAGCAGCAGGAGCAGCAGGGAGGCAGCACTGCCTCTGCACCTGTGGCAGTAAGAGCTCCATTGGCAGTAAATAAAGCAGCGCCGAAGGGTCTTCTACTGAGCATAGATAGATGATTTCTTGGCGCTATATCGAGTGGCATATAGAATGTACATTAAAATAAAATAAAATATCAAATTACCAGAGCAGCAGCAGCAGCAAAAAAACAACAAAAAATAGCAGCAGCAGCAGCCAAAGGCCAAGTATGTCATGTAAGAATTGGAAAGAAGGACGCGCGCGCGAAGCGACATTCAATCCTTCGCTATCGATATTCGATTACAGCTCGACTGTGGAAAAACTAGCGTATAGTAATTCTAGAATTTCTTGCCATTGGGGTGTCATTTTTCCCTATATACTATGCACAGTCTCGCACATATACATATGTATATCTGCTCTATGTACTCGTACTCTTTTTTTTGGGGTGGTCTGGGCTCGGACACCGTCTCTGGTTGCTCTGTTGCAGTTTTGGTTTTAGTTGTAGCTCCTCCGGCCTGGGCACACACAGCTCTCGTCTCAGCTCAGCTCAGTTTACTGGGTTCAGGGTGAGTTATTATAAGCGTATTGGGTTGCCTCTCCCGCGCCCATACCGCGCCCCACTGTGTGTGTGTGCTCCCCCCGGCTGCTGCTGTCTTCGTTCTCTCTCTCTCGCAGTTGTCGTTGTTAGCCACTGCCAGCCTCGTTGTCGTTGTCGTGTACTTTACATTATTCTATTAGGTTTCCTTGCCAGCAACCGTAACCGTAGACGTGTATTAATGTGGCTCCGAAGAGCCTCCAATGCAATGCAGGGAATACGCCCACTCGGATAACTTTGGATGGAACTTCCAGCTGTAACTGGGTCAGAAATATGTAGGAAGTTTATCCACCGATCGCATAGAAATATTCTGCACAACAAAGAGTCTCCCTTGGGTCCGAGTTTTGTGGAAGAAACAGAAACCGAAACTTGGTCCGCAGTTTCCCAGTGCCTCAGTTCTCGTCAAGTCGGTTGGCTTTGGTTTGGTTTGGTTTGGTTCATTGCGATTCATAATAAAAATGAAAATCTGATATGTTTTTGTAAGTTGAGATTTTAGCAAAGAACGAACAAAAAAAGCTGAACAAACTTGAGCCGCGAGCCAAGACGAGGCAGAACGTCTGAGGGCTGAGTATTGGAATTGGCAAATGTATCCACAAGATACGAATATTCCAGCAAAATAATTACGAAAGAACGAGCAACAGTGAAATGAAATGAAAAGAAAAGAAAAACGAATCCAGCGAGAGGGGATCTTGTTGCACAACAGACTGGAACTGGAACTGGAACTGAAACTGGAATTATTATGGTGGGATATGTGCGAGTGTTTCGACTTGTGTCGAAACAGAGAGCAGAGGCACAGGCATAATCAGATGCAAACTCCAGCAGGGGCAACAACAACAACAACAAGAACAACAACAGACGGCATTCAATTTCAACTTTTAATTAATTGATTTTTATTCGCATTTCGGTATAGAATTTCATGCGGACTGAAGCTGAAGCCTGAAGTTCCCAGCTTTGGCTGTCTCTCTGTCTGTCCGTTGAGCAACTGTCAGGCAGCTGGAGCAGGAAAACTGAACGAACGAACGAACGAACGAACGAACGCACAAATCAGAAATTAAAAACCGAACATAAATTAACAGACAAATGATACTAAAAGCCGAGAGACAGTGCCCACGCGAGAGAGTGAGAGAGAGCGAGGAGAGTGAGTGGAGAGCGATGGAGTTAGAGTCGGAGATGGCGCATGGGATAATAATGAGCAGAAAGGAAAGAGAGAAAGAGAGAGAGAGAGAGAGAGAGGGGAAAGGTGCGCTCCTCCGATTACCGCACAGTTGGCACTGCAAAATGCAAAATACAAAAAAATAAAAACTGAACTTGAGACAAGCGTGCGTCGTTCTCGCTGCTCTCTGGCCACGGATCTCCTCGCCAGTTACCAAGCCTCCCCCCCACCCAGTGGACGAGGTCGCACCTGAGGCATGTAATCGATACGGGCAGGCAGTCGGTTCGCTCGTCATACCAGAGATTTTTATCGTGCGAATTGTTAATACTCTTTTCACGGCAACGCACAAAACCTGAATTGGTGCCCCTCTGTCACTGACACTCGAGCTGCGAGCTGCGAGCTGCGTGCTGCGGGGTGTGCGGTGTGCGGTGCGATTGAGTGTGCGATAGTGAGCGAGAGAGATAGGTAGGAGGGGGGTAGGGTAGGGTTGTTATTAGACGACTTGCATTTGTCAGCAAGTTGGCAGCACCGCTTAATTTGCACACCGTATCGGGTGTCCTGGCTGGCTGGTCTATTGGCTCGCGGGTTGGTAATGGAATGGAATGGATGATTCATCTTGGCTGCATTTGGGGCATCATCTTACAGACTTCTCCAATTTGTAGCCATTTTCCGTGGAATATTAACGAGCTGCGCCAACTGTCACGATGTCCACGTGGCGTATGAGCAATGTGTCATATTCCTGAGAAGCAGAGCCACAAAATGATGAAGATTTTCGGAAATTTAAGGCTCGTCTGGCCCGAAGACTGCAAATGTCTAAGCCATTAAATGCGAGAATCTCAATTGTAATCCGAGACGTGGCCAGTGATTTGTGTAGCATTGTGTGAAAATGTTCACAAGACACACACACACACACATAGAGGGATATACACACACACACACACATCTTCATCTGTTTATGGCCAAAAAGGAGCAAACTTCAAAGGCTGAGGCAAGTCGAGATGTTTATTTCACTGTAGAGACTCAGCCACAGAGACGCACACACACACACACACTTTGGGGTATCCATGTCTTCCCCTTCCCCTGCCAAAGTGCAGTGCCCAAAAGGGAGAGATGCAAATTCCACACAGCCGAAAGCTTGCCCGAAACCTACAACCTGCCCAGCCCGCTGGCCATAATGAATTTTTGCGTTGCTTCCACTGGCCACTGATATCCTTATAGAAGCGCCAGTGGGTGTGGGTGTGCACGTGTGTGTGTGGGAGTGTGTGTCTGGGAGTGTGTGTCTGCTTGTTTTGTTTGCCTCTGATACGCAAAGACTATCGATTGCAGTGCTGAGCCGCCCCCCCACATGCTGCTCTCTGCTGAATGCCGTTAATTGGACGCTTAAAGTTCGAAGGGTCAACGCGTTAGGCGGCCAAGATTTAAGCAAATGTTTAAACAATTAAATAGTGAACGAAGCACGTCCTTTCTCTTTTCTTGCCACAAGCAGCGACAACACCTGCCTGCCACCACAGAATACTTTTTGCGGTGTTGAATTGCTGCTGTTGCAGCTGCTTATCGGCGGGGAAGCTTTGTCTCCGTGTCATCAATTTATGTACAAAGACTCCTCTCCCTTCATTGTGTCTTGCTTTGTTCCAGGAATTCGCGCACAGCACCATGAACGAGCTGCTCGGCTGGTACGGCTTCGATGGCGTCGATGTGGATCGCCTGGATCTAACCGCCAAGACATCGCGTCTGCTGCAGAGTGCCGCCGCTGCGGCTGCGGCCAGTCAACAGCACCAGCTGCAACAGCAGCAGGACCAGGAGCAGCAGCAGCAGCAGCAACAGTTGCTGGAGCGGCGTCGCACTGGTTTACTGCGCAGCAGTCGCACCTCACTGGCCGCCGCTTATCATAGCAACAACAACAACAACAACAACAACCACAGCAGCAGCAGCAGCAATGGGAATGCCGTTGGCCGTAAGGTCGGAGGAATGCAAAATTGCAATCGAACGACAACGGCGACGCCCTCGGATCATGACACGCGCAGCTCGCGGGAGGATGACTCCAAGAGTCCCAACTCAATCGGCAAGCCGGCCACGACAGCGGGGCTGGCTGTGCCGCCCACAGAGGAGAAAATAGGTGAGTGCAGGTCCTGTCTGGCTTAGAGCAGCAGCAAGTAATTCGAGCGCACGGCAGCCCAAGAACGAGCTGCAGTCTGGCCCAAAACAAATACAGGCAGGAAAGGGAATGTGTGTCCGCATTCACTTTCAATGCCTGCTGCAAGTTCTGCTCAGTTTTGTGCTTGGCAGCTCGCTCAGAGGGTATTACACTTACGGCCTGCAGGGGCAGCTTGTCGGAGCTGGAGCTGGAGCTTTCTCTTGTTTTTGGTTGGGAATTTGATAAGTCGGCAGCTGGGAAAAACTTTTGAGAACTTCCCAAAACAAACTCTTTGCGCTGGAGCTGCCTGCATTATCGAATAACCGATTCATTAAGCTCCAAATATGGTTTACAAAATTTGTGCGAAAGAAAAGACAGGGCCAGGATGGAGCATGGTAACCTCCAGCAGGGGCTCACATTTGGGCATTGGATATTGCAGGCTAAACATTGTTGGCAGGATGCCCAAGCGAGTGTAACTTTCAGGACTCCGTACCGCTCTCTCTCTCTCTGCCCTTGGCTAATGTTCAAATTTCTCGTTGCAGACTACAACAACTGCTGCTGGTGCCATCGACCGATTGCCGAGAATGCGCCGGACTATCTGACGAGCAGCGATGGGCCGCGCTACTGCTCCGAGTCCTGCTTCACGCAGAGCCGGAGGGCGTGCTTCAAGAAGGCCAAGACCTGCGACTGGTGCAAGCATGTGCGGCATGCCGTCAGCTACGTGGACTTCCAGGACGGCGCCTCGCAGCTGCAGTTCTGCTCGGAGAAGTGCCTCAACCAGTACAAGATGCAAATCTTCTGCAACGAGACGCAGGCGCATCTGGACATGAATCCGCATCTGCGGGACCAGGCCATGGAGGCGGGCAGCGAGGCGGGTCTCATAACGCCGGATCTCTGGCTGCGCAACTGCCGCAGTCGCTCGGCCTCGCCCGCGTCCACGGTGTCGGTGTCGCCGGGACCACCAGCAGCACCAGAGCGCAGCACGGCAGCCACACCCAACGCAAAGCGCAGCTCGCCCAGCGTCACGCCGCCCAGTAATCCGAGCAAACCTTTGATCTCAGTGGCGCCTGTGTCCAAGCTGCTGGCACAGAAGAGTCCCGCTCCAGCGGCAGCTGCACCGCCACCGCCGCCACCACCGCTGCAGCGGCACCAACACAACAGCAACAGCTCCTTGGGTTCAGGTCGGGACGCGGGACTCAAGCATGGCCGGCGCAAGCGTCCGCTGCGTGGACCAGGCTCCTGCTCCTCCGGCTCGGAGACGGTGGCCAGCATGCTCCAGAAGCAACAGCAGCAGCAGCCACCGACGCTCAGCGCAGACTTTTCCGGTTCCAGCGTGCCGTTGCCTCCTCTGTCGCCCATGCCGGAACCCCACCACCCACAGCAGCAGCAGCAGCAGCAGCCACCGCCCGTGGTGCCACAACAGGTGCTGGGCAGGGGCCCAACTGCCATACCCCCGAGCTACTTTGCCACACCGCCCAATGGGCATCCGATGGGTCTGCCATTTGGCAGGCATCCCGCGCCGCCGCCTCATCACTTTATGCCGCCGCCGCACGGCATGATGCCGCGAGCATTTCCGCCGCCCTTTGGCCTGCCCATGCCACAGGCACAGCTGCCCGAGCATCTGGGTGCTTTCGGGGCAATGCTGGGCGCGGTGCCGCCCGTGACCGTGATGGTGCCGTATCCAATAATCATACCGCTGCCCATACCCATTCCCGTGCCGCTGCCCGTCATGGACTTCTACAAGGCGCACCTGACGCCCGAGCAGCGGAAGCGCTTCGACGAGGAGCGGGCCACGACGAGCCGGCGGAGCAAGGAGGAGCAGCCACAGCCACTGGACTGCAGCAAGTCAAGGAGTGAGCAGGAGCAGCAGCAGCGGCAGGATGCAGCGCCAGAAGAGGAGCAGAAAGCGACGATGCCAACGCCACAGCTCAAGGAGGAGCAGCTGGAGCAGGAGGAGGAGGAGGATGAGAAGGAGAAAGATGAAGATGTTCAGGTGGACGATGATGACAATGATGACGATGACAATGATGATGAGGGTAAGAAATCCATACCAAAGACAAGCTCTGCCGGCCGCGCTTCTCCAGCCTCCGCTTCGCCGTCGTCGCCTGCGTCCTCATCGCCGGCCACAGATGCCAACTCCTCGCAGGAGACACACTGCATTGTGCGCGACGAAACGCAATCGGAGAGCAATCAGGACAGCCAGAAACTGCCCAAGTTGAAAATTACACGACTGCAAAGCAAACGGACGCTAAACCAAACCAAAGAAGAGCCAAACGCAGCCTCAGCAGCAGCTTCCGTTCCAGCTGCAGCGACACCTGCGGGCAGCAGCAGCAACAGCAGCAGCGCTGCCTCCGAATGCAGTCGACCGCTGCGCAAGCGTAAACGCATAATTGACTGCGATTTCCAGAAGATGGCGCTGCGAGAGCTGGAGCCGAGCGACGGCCACAATCAGCAACAGGACGAGGACGTGGAGTGCAATAATATAAACAACAGCAATAGCCAGGGAAGCGGCAATGCTAAAGCTAAAAAGTAAATTTTAGTAGAATTAATAGTAGAACTTATCAAAAATATTACCATGTATAATTTATCCATGAATGACGTGTGTATGTGTAAGAGAGAGAGAGGCGCGAATGGCGGAGCACAAAGTGCTCGAAGAATTTAAATAAATAACAATTTAAATTATTAATTTGCAGTTTTGTATAATTTGAACTCTTAACGACAGCAGTCCCTGTGCTCCTTCAATTGTATAGATCCCACAGCGATATCTGGCCATCCATGCCGGCACCCGCCATAATGGGCGCATGCCACATGGCCACCGGCTGGCGGGAGTAGGCCAGATCCATGACGCCGCCCTGCTTGTGCTGCGTGAGCACGGCCAGCGGTCGCAGGCTTTTCCACGAGAATATGCGTATGCGACCGTCCCAGCCAGCACTGGCAAAGACCTTCTGGTCGGCGCGTATGCGTACACAGTTGACGCCCGGATTCTTGATGCACAGCTCCGAGCCGGGTTGCAGCTGCATCGATGGCCGCTGGTAGCTGAACGTCGTCAGCTTGTCCGCTGCAAGAGAACAAGATTTAAGGGCGCCAGTGAAACGCCGGCACACACTTACTGGCACCGCCAACGATGCCCCGATTCGTAATGGGGTCGTAGTCCACGGTCAGGGCATCTGTGGCCAGCTCCACGACATCCACCATGACGCCCGAGCTGATGTCCCACGTGAGAAAGTGGCCGGACTCGTAGCCGGCCAGCAGGAACAGGGAGGAGGCGCAGTCGAACGGCTTGAAGCAGGTGACGGCGCCCAGCTTGGGCAGCTGCGGATCGTCCGGCACCAGCATTTGGGTCGGGGCAGCCGAATCTGTCACGTGCAGCACGCCAATGGACGACTCCTCGCAGGGATAGAACAGCAGCTGCTCGTTGGTGTTGCTGGTGTTCATGTAGAGCGCAGAGCGGCAGTAGCCCAGGTGGTTGCCCACAATGCTGTGCTCCTTCACGTAGCTGCTGTTGCCAATGGAGAACATGGTGACGGTGCCGCCCTTCTCCTGCGTCACCAGGCGATCGGATGTGTGATGCAGGCTGGTAATGGGATCGCTGCCCACCTCAAAGTGCAGCGCCGAGCGGTTTGTCTGTCAGAGCAACGTGCTTTCAGTTGATTTCGGAGCATTTTGTTTTTGTTTTGAAGCAACAATCTACCTGTAGATCCCAAAGGAAAACACTGCCCTTGAGTGTGCCAGCCAGCAGACGCTCGTTCTCCTGGAAGCACACCGAATTCACGGCGCCCATGTCCGGGGAACGTAGGCTGAAGACAGGATCTGGTGGTAGCACAGCCATTATTTGTTTAATTTAATTTTTAAGTGCGTTGTTTTGGTTTTGCTTCGTGGTTTTCTATCTATCGATATACAGTACGGCTAACTTATGTTCGATACTATATCGATACTTATGTGCGATATTTGAAATGGAAATTTGCTGATTCAGTTCTTTCTTGAGGTTGTTGCAAATAAAAGCTTTGTTTGCACTTCCTTCCATTTAATATTTTGCTGATTTGTTGCTGGTTCGATCGAAATTACAACGATTAACTTATATCGATAGGCTCTGGCGCTGAATTTTCGACCAAAATGCAACAGAGGGCGCTGTGCGGTGCGCGCAACTTAGCAAATTCAAACTTAAAGTAATTTTGCCGCCGAATTAACGCACATCTCAAAATGTTATCCAGTTGACGTTCACTGAAGCCTCCCCCTCTCGAAAAGGAAAAACAGGCTTAAAATCATTAAGCCACTAAATGCGCGGCGAACTATTAAAAAACATAACGTGCACCCAAGGCTTAGCGGGCTTTAATGGACTTTGCTAGCAGCGCAGTAGCGGTGGCGGTTGCTGGTTTCCGTGCTCCAACGTTAAGGCACAATCATAAAAGACTTGCTTGTCAGTTGTACTGGGAGGCAGTCCACTGGCCAGATTGTGTGACCAACGAAAAGCGGCCAAAAAAGCGTCCAGAATGTGAGTCTGTCTCTGTCTGTGTCTCTGTGTGTGTTTGCCGCAACAAAGATCGCAAAATAAACATGATATAAGCTCGTTAATCAATGCTAAGTTGACAGTTTTAAGTGGTTTTAGGGAAATAACATCAACCCATGGGCCAAAGTACGTTGCGAGACTCCTGTAGGGCCCGCAGGCCAGACTCCACATGATTTACAGAACTGCGAGCCAGAATTTATATTGCCAAAAATATTCGTTTTAGTTCCAAATTCAGTTCCACCCACCAGAGAGGATGAGCTGCCATGGGCCTGTCCTGCCACCGCTTGTCTTGCAATTGTAATTTGATTTGGAAGCAACAAGTTAACACTTTTCCCCCCCTCCACACACCAACCACAGCCTTCCCTGCCCCGTCTGTTGCGATCGGCTACAAGTTCATTTAACGGCAGAGCAAATCATAAAAAAGGGTTCCAGCCTGGCATGGTCATTCCAGCTCATTTGGTTTCGTTTCAGTTTATTGTGTGTGTGTGTGTGTCTCCTCCAGGACAGGCAGGTGCGGGGTGGGGAGGCAGCGACAAGTCCATAAATCTTTTTGCCACAGCATCGGCACCAGCAACCAGCTCCACGAATGTGGCCAAAGATGAGGAGAACGTCGCTGTGGCTGCTGAGGCGTTTAAACTATTTATGCATGTTGAGGTAATCCATTTGAAATGGGTCAACGACTACGAGAACAAGAACAACAACAAGAACAACGAGCACATAAAACTCCTTAAACGTTTCCAATAACCCAACCCAACCCAGTTCGGAGTTCGGAAAACATATTGGCTTGTTACCTTAATGAAGTCATAAATTTTCGCTATCGCATTCGGGGCATCTCCTACGGCAGAGACCCAGTCGCAGTCGCAGTTCCACTTCCAGAGCTACAGGTTTCTAAGGAATTCCATTTTAGGATATGGGAAGACCAAGTGTTTTGGCACACATCCCATGCACAGACCAATGCTCGATAGTTAATCAGGCTTAGGTTTGATATATGCTGACAGTGTCGCTCTCTGGTGTAGGCCGCCACTCTGAGCACCGACTGACTGGCCGCTCGGCCAGGACAACCCGCTGGGCACATATTCCGCGTATTTGCGTGGCAGGGCCATGGCAATGAAGTTATCACGCGACAAACAATGTCGGGACACACTGCCACCCTCTGCCCCTGCCTGTGGCATCCGTGTGCTACCAATAACTTTATGTGGCTGTCATTATTAGTCGGAAATTAAATGACTCTGGAACTTATTTATGTGCTACCTTAATGGAGCTGCTCATCTACTTCAACTGCTACAAAACCCGACTCCAGTTCTCTTGTGTTGAGTTCTTATTTCGCATTACTTTGCGCTGCCCATGAATCACTTTATGGGCAAGGGACTGTAGGAGAGAGGCTTCTAGGTGTTGGTATTTTGATTCGACAGCCACAATATCCATGGGGGCAGGGAGGATCATTTGGGAGTCACAATTTTAAACACTTTCAACAGCTACATTTGGGTTAGTCTTTGACCCTTTTCTCTCCATAGAAAGTGCTGCCCAGTGGCTGCTGCAAATGCAAATTCAGTCACGAAAATTCATTTGTAGAAATCCAAAATTAAAAAGAAAAATAAAAACGTGGAGCGCGAGTTACCACCTCAGCATCTATCCTCACCCTCGCCCCGCCGAAACCACCGCGGCTAGCATAAGTAGGCCCCAACGTCAACAACGTCGATGCTGCAACAAAGTTGGACCGGCAGAACTTACACAAACAAACATCAGACTCAGCAACCAAACATCCGTTCTAATTGAGGAATGGGGAGTAAGCAGATTCTCTGCCAGCCAAAAGAGCAAGGCCAGCAAATTGTAATTTAGTTGGAAACCAAGAAACGAAATATAGAATCAGAATTATTTTGAACCTCAACCACTCCGGGTGTTTTCATCTCCACAAAACCCACTTTCCTGCAACAAATCTCCCAAGGAACCTCAACCGATACACTTGTATCATAACTGGCGCAGTCGGACACTCTCGTTAAAGGACGGAAATCTGGAGGAACTAGGACACTAGAGGACCGAGACAGCGAGAGAGAATCACGCAGGAGATGCAGTGGAAAGTAGTGACAATAATAACCCTGTAAGGAGAGATATCGGGGAAATATGTACGTGTGAGTAGAGTGACGTGAAATGGAGAAGAAATAAAACATAAGAAACCCTCAAAGGGAGAACGAAAAGTGAAACAATACAATGGTGAGCGGTGAAATGGGCAATTATTAGAAGAGAGATAGTATGGTACATTGGCCATGGCAGTGGATTCGAGTTATTCGGACCAAAACGAACAGAATAATGCAAATAAATGGTCAGAGGGGAGTGAGGAGAAAAGAGTGCAAAAGTGTCGTGGAAAAATTTTGAGCGGTTCGATCGTGCGGTTCGGTCGTTGCGGTTCGATCGGCCGCGGTTCGACCGAGTGTGGGTCGAGCGGATGCGGTTCGACAGTGAGTCGAGCAGTTGCCGTCGGCTTGACGTCAGGCCGAGGGGCCGATACGATCATAGAATCGGGTGCATGAGTAATTGTGCCAATGATTCGGTTTGGTTCGACGGAAGCAAGGCCAAACACTCGGTTGGGTCGAGTCGAGCATCGAACGGTCGAAGATGACACACACACAGCATAGAGACACACACAAAAAAAAAAAAAAAAAAAAAAAAAAAAGAATAAAACACCGAAAATGGTGAGGGGCAAGACCCCGCGAGGGAGGCGATGTAATTAAAAGAGATGTAATCCAAGTCGCTCACATGCGTAGGGCAAAAGTACTGTAACGCACAGTGCGGACGCCTAGTGTAGGGGCGACAAGGACAAAAGTAAAGAGTCGAGTACAAGTTCCAAGTCACTCACATGCGTAGGGCAAAGTACTGTAATACACAGTGCGGACGCCTAGTGTAGGGGTGACAGGGGGATGGAACAAGGAAATGCTACCAGGGAGACACGACTGTCCGCAATTGGTTACAGATACTGTAACGCACAGTACTGTGACTAGCTTCAGCGTGTAGGTAAAGACACAAAGTAAATGAAATAAAAGGTGAAGAGTCAATTGCTAGTTCCAAGTCACTCACATGCGTAGGGCGAAGTACTGTAATGCACAGTGCGGACGCCTAGTGTAGGGGTGACAGGAATATGGAACAAGGAAGCGCTACCAGGGAGACACGACTGTCCGCAATTGGTCGCAGATACTGTAACGCACAGTACGGTGACTAGCTTCAGCGTGTAGGTAGTAGGTAGGTAGGCCACAAAGTAAATAAAAAGACGCACATAAGGCGATCAAAGAACTAAGGCGACGAAGAAGAAACCATTTCACAGCACACCACACTCCATTTCACGGGCACAAGGACACACAAGGAAACTAAATCTAGTATAAACGCTTAAGGACACACGCACCACGCACACACCTATACATATACCTACTAATACATAAGTACATATAGAGATACACACGTAACATCATACACACAAACACTATAAATACCTATTGAACCTATTGCACAAATCACATTAGGACCAGCCAGGGTAATACAAACATATAAAACCTTCATACACATAGTCCGACTAGATGAATATGTAAAGAGCGTCGACCACTTACAGCAAACACTCAAGACTATACAAGAAGACAGCGAAACAAAAGATTTAGTCAGGGCACTTCAAAACAAATTAGATCTGGTAAAAGGAAGAATGGAAACGATATCTCCCAGGAAGAGAAGTAGGAGGGGATTGATTAACGGATTAGGTTCAGTAGTAAAAGCAATCACAGGAAATCTAGACGCAGAAGACGCAGATAAATTAGAACAAGAGATCAGAAGAGTACAGGAAGAGGAGAAAAGGTTAAATGAAGAAATAGGTACACGCCAGAACATGGACAATAGGTTCATTATAATGTTTAGAAATTTAACGCAACATATTAACGAAGAACAGGTTAGGGTGAACTCTTTTATTAGCAGCTATAAAAACGGAATAAGTAAAACATTCGTAGAAGAGGACAAAAGAATTTATAGAATAGAATACATCGACAGAATTTCGATCACGATAGACATGATAGCAATGAACCTCAACGAGGTAACGGAGAGCCTATTATTAGCAAGGGTAGGAATAATCCCCAAATTCATATTAAATAAAGAAGAATCACGTAGAATTACACAGAATTTAGAAGACCAAAGGGTGCAAATACTATCAGAAGAACACATGTACGAATTTTTTTAGAGCTGAAAGCCATAATGAATGGTACGGACATAATATTTTCACTAAGCCTACCAATTTTTAAGAAAGAAATGTATTTACTGAAAAGAATACTACCATTACCTATAAATAAGACAGAATTTGTAATAGCACCTAATTTTGTAGCTTATAATAACAACAAAATGTATTATTATAAGGACAAGTGTCAACAAATAAAGGGAACTTTATACATGTAAAAACGACAAAAGCGTAAAGAGAATCAACGAAGGTTGTCTGAGAAATCTGGTGAACGGAGAGGCAACGGAGTGCGAGAAAAAAGATATAGGACTTCGCAGGGGAAATCTTCGAACCGGAGAAAGGATATATAGCAATTTTCAACGGCGAGAAGGTGAGGATACAAACAGATTGTGGACACGAAGAAATATTCAGCGGATCAGCGATGATAATTTTCAACGATTGCGCAACAGTAGTTAACAACATCAATACGAGGCAGTAGAGCAGCTAGAGGTGGGACACATGAAGCTCGAGATTCCACAGGTAGCGTTCTTGAAGAAAAACAGGACAACCCAAGAATTGGGGGTCCACGAACTCAGGATGGAGGACATCAAGACTAACTTGGAAATCGGAAGAATGCGAGCCGGAATGACGATACAGTCTACAACAACGTATGCAGCTCTCGGAGTACTACTGGTGGGTGCGATATGCACCGTATACCTTTCAAGGAAGACGACCATTTACGCAACAACTACTTCAAACCCCACGTCCACATCACCGCCCACCTTCGTACCAACCATCCCTCCGTTATGGTCGGTAGCTCAGACTGAGGGGGGAGGAGTTACCACCTCAGCATCTATCCTCACCCTCGCCCCGCCGAAACCACCGCGGCTAGCATAAGTAGGCCCCAACGTCAACAACGTCGATGCTGCAACAAAGTTGGACCGGCAGAACTTACACAAACAAACATCAGACTCAGCAACCAAACATCCGTTCTAATTGAGGAATGGGGAGTAAGCAGATTCTCTGCCAGCCAAAAGAGCAAGGCCAGCAAATTGTAATTTAGTTGGAAACCAAGAAACGAAATATAGAATCAGAATTATTTTGAACCTCAACCACTCCGGGTGTTTTCATCTCCACAAAACCCACTTTCCTGCAACAAATCTCCCAAGGAACCTCAACCGATACACTTGTATCATAACTCGCGCCTCAATCAATTAATATATCGACGTCTATCAGCATTATTATAAATCAAATGATAGCATAAAACTGACACTAAAGGCGTTTCGCCCATTTTTCATCCATCAGCCCGGACTGACTGCAGGCAAACGGAGATGAAAACCCAACCCCAACCCAAACCCCAAACCCCAAACCTAACTGGAGTCACACACACTTTTTTGGGGCATTTTTGTGCGCTTGCATCTGAACTTTGTTTCGTATTTATGCAAATTATATTCGTTGCAGACGGGAAAAACTGGTCCGCAAAGTGCTCACCGTAATTGATCAATTTCCGCTGAACAGGCAGACCGGATCGATTCGATTCGATTCGTTTCGATTCGATTTGAGTACCAGCGGGACAGACCCGCAGCTTCGATTTTGGAGCGGATAATGTGATCTTCTGCTGATTTATGGCGTCACTCGTTGGCTTGCCTAATGAAATGCCACTTAAGATCAAATATTGTGTGCGCTCGTTTTGTCTTTGGTCGCGCCAACCACCCACAACCAAGGGCCAGCGCGTTATGACACCTGGCAGAGGTGTGCACCCACATTGGACATTCCACTTGATTGAGCCCAACCCCCCCGCCCCTCCTGCGGCAATCAGACGCACTCAACAAAAGTGCCAATCAAGCGCAGGAGACAACAAAGGGATGCGTTCGCCTGGCCATAATCCTGGGCCTGGGTGTGAACGTGTCCGGGATGGACACGCTGAAATCGAAACCTGGCCGCGTCTCTCTCGCCCTGGGTTGGGGTGTCAATAACATTGTCCGAGTGACTGCCTCCGGGCATGATTGTTGGTGTCGTTGCCATTGATGATGTGAATGCGTTTTCAGCTCCATTGAACTGGCAGCAGGCTTTCCCTTTGGCTCCACCACCCGAGAGTGGAGCTTGCTGTGTGTTTGCTCCAGTGTATGCCAGAAATTCCAATTTAATTGCGTGAATTAAAGTTGTAAATCATTATGCTAAGTGCCCTTTAATGTCTCAAAATGCTCAGAGCTTATTTGCAAGTGCTGCTTGCAGGGCCATCGAGCTGTGCCCCGAGGCCATGCAATCATCTTTGATGGGAGCACAGCAGCAGCAGCAGCAGGAGCAGCAGCAGGAGCACAAATTGCTACTGGGCAGAGCCTGTTGGCCAGCCTCCAGAGGGACTGACTGCTGGGACTACTTTCAATTAACAATTACCAAGTTAATATCTTCTTCAGGCCGCAGTTCGATTGCCATTGAAAGTTGTCACTGGCCACTTAGTTCGCTGTTCTTCTATCCTAGAGTTAATGTTTTCATTTGTCTGATGGATGAGCAGTCCGTCAGTCAGTCTGTCGCTCTGTGCATGCAAATTTCCGAGTTGAATTCCGATTCCTGTTCATAATGAACGGCGCTGGTAAGCGATTCCGTTTAATTAAAGCGCCGCTTAACCGACATCGAATGGGGAAATCAATTTGTACGACTCCGCATGTGTGTGCCCGCAACCAAATTGTGCTGCCAAAAGCCCGTCATCAGAGGCGAGGCGAGGCGAGGCCAGCGACGAGTATCTGTAATTACGAGCAGTGGACCCGGGGTGGACCCAGTGCTGGCATCTGATAAACACCTTAAATATGAGCCTGTTAATTACTGTAATTTGTTGCCGACAGCCCCCCTGGCTGCTCGAAATGAGCCACTAAATGAGACGACAATCGACACTGAGACACTGAGACACCGAGCCCCGGAGGATTAGTTGACCCAGTTGCAGAGCCAAACCAGGGCGAACCAACGACAGCTGTTGTTGTGGCATGCCACATCAATTATTCAGGGCCAACAAACTTGCAACTAAGCTGCCGAAAGTACAAACAACTAAAAACCGAAGCCCATGAATTATTGATAGCAGTAAAACCACAGAAATAAGAGGCAACCAGCGAAAGTTTTGCTCTGCCTGGGAGGTATGGCACTTGGGGGGGAAGGGAAAAGGTTTACCTAGATCTCTGCTGCATTTGCCACTTGTGCAACTGTTTGCTGCTGCTGTCCCTGACTTTATCATTTGTCTGTCGTGAAGATGGTCGTAGCCAAAGGGCATTTGTGCTTCGTTGATAATTTATTTTTGCCTTCTGTGTGTGGGCGTCGCTGGCAGCCCAATGTTGCAGTTGCAGTTGCTGTTTGCTGTTTGCTGTTGAAACATTGAAGTGCGTATAATTCATTTTGTGGCTTGAGTGACCAACCAGGCTGACTGACACAAACACAAAGTGGCTGTCGGCTGTGGCTGCGGCTGTGGCCAACTGACTGACTGACACAATGCCCGGGCCTGAGCTTGAACCGTGCCACAAGCTGCAGCTGCCAGTCAAAAGGCTCAAAATGGGACGCCAAGTAGCTGCAAATTTCCTTTTGGCATTTTGATAAATGGCGTTAAAATATTTCGCATGCAACCGTTCAGTGTTCGGTGTTCGGTTTGATTTTCAATTGTTTGCCACGGCCTGAAAGTGAAACTTCCCCCCACTCCCTGCTGCTCCCCTAATGGACCTTACGCATTTCTTATAGAGCATATTAAAAATTCGCCCGGTGGCCCATTAAACGCACAAAACGTACGCAAAAACCGGTAGAGCAAATAGAAACAGGCTGGGAGCCCGACCGGCCAACTATTTACGAGATAAAAGCACTTACGATTTCATTAGCCAACTGTGCAGCAAAACAAAATCACAGCCAAAAAGATACATTCATTTGTGCATAGAGCGGGTATATCTGTAAATTAATATCTGCCTGCCTGCCTGCCTGCCTGCCTGCCTGCCTGTCTGACGGTAGTAAAAATGAAACTGGTCCCCCTCTCAGGTTTCACTCTACACAGCCTGCAGCCTGCAGCCTCCAGCCTCATTTTGGGGAGGCTCAAAAGGAGCTAATACCTAAAGGATTTTGATACCCCTTTTAATACCCCTCCAACAGCTTCTTCTGCTAAACAAATCCTCTCTCTCCGCTGCATCTTTTGGCTGATTTTCCAATTAACTCGACTCGACATCTATGGGGGGGAGAGTCTGCGACGCCTTCGCTGGCTGCATTGATTTGTCAAATTGACAGCAATAAATCCATCATAACCAGTTACCAGTGACAGTTAATCATAAGCACCGCTGACAGGTGGGTCCAGGCATGGCCCGGCCCCCAGTCCCGGCTTTGGCTTTGGCTATGGCTTTGGCTTTGCGTAATGTATGCGAGCTGCCAATCAGTCGATTGTCTTGATGTATGCGCACATTGACCAAGTTGCAATTGACTATGGGCACGGCCACCAGATCGGTCCGTGCAAAAAGTTGCACCAAATTAATTAAGCCCCATAGCCCAGGCAGCCAGGCAGTCAGCCAGTCAGCCACCCACTCAACCGCCCGACGGCGACGTGGGACGCCTCTAATGCCTAACCTTGTGCACAACTGACACTTTGCTAAATGCCTACCCCCAGGCACGGCTGGCCACAGACAGATAGGCGAATATGATACCGAATAGAGATACATATGCTAAGTAGGGGTATCGCTGGTGTATCCCCCTCCTTCGTGCCCTGGGGCACTAAATTTATTTAAATGCATTAATTTTTATTTATAACCAGAGCTGAAGTCGTTGCAATTGAAGTGATCTGCATGGAGCCATGGGAAAATCGGTTTCAGTTAGAGTTTGCATAATGACAGTTATTTATCAATGGGCCAAGCACATTTTCGTTGGTTCAAGGGAGGCAGGGGGGAGTGGCGTAGTTATGTTTTCTTGTTTTAAAATTCGCGAATTGAGATCGCCCAGAAATTGGAGTGGCTTGCGAGCCATTGTGGGACGCGGTTTACCATGGGGATGTAGCTCAGTGGTAGAGCGCTCGCTTTGCATGTGAGAGGCCCCGGGTTCAATCCCCGGCATCTCCAAGTATTCTTTTTTTGTATTTTTTTAACCAAATTACCCAACTCCACAAAGCACAGAAAATGTGTGGAGTCAAACATCTTGAAGGTATGCGAAAACCTAAAACGGAAGAAAAAATCATGGCAGACAGCCCCGAAGCAAAATATATTCAAATATCCATTTACAGACAATTCATAGGTATGTATGTAAATGTGTGCATACATATGTATGTATGTACCTTAGTGGGAGAGCAAAATACATATATCTTCTCTCTTCCCTCTTGCTGTATTTCATCACACGCAATAAGAACATTCGTTTTTGCGCTGTTTCTTCTCCCTTCTTCCACCACATGCCAACCAAAGTAAACAGCTAGCTCTTTCCCCTTCTTACAATTCACCGTTGCATTTGGAAGTAAAGGGGAGCATGGAATGTTCTAGAAACTAAGCCTCCTACGCATTCAAATCTGTGCCGCTCTCACTTTCAATTTCCATGCTCTCCTCTGTTCCCTTCCATGTTCTCCTTTTGGTCTGCTCAACTTCTTCCCCCCTCTCCCAACAGAAACCAACACACGATCACAGCACTTCCCCTTCTCAAAATTCACCGCTGCATTAGCAAGTGGTCACTCATCAAACACACAAACACACAAAAATTCGCTCTCTGGAGTAGGAGAGGCAGAACAGAAAATGAGAGAGCAATTAGGAAGCGAAAGAAGAGTTCAAGAAACCACCCTTCCACGCTTGCAAATCTCTCACTCTAAATTTTTCGGCCGGAAAAAGCGCGTGGTTTTAAGTCAGCTCCGCGGTTCGGGTCGCGAAAATCGGGAAATGGATGGAAAATCCAACGGGAAAATTGTCGCGCAGTGGTGCAGTGTTTTGGTGAAGTGAATTGTGCAGTGAGTGATGCAGTGTAGTGTTCAGTGAGTGGTGCAGTGTATTGTGCAGTGAGTGGTGCAGTGTAATGGGGCAGAAAACGGCCCAGAACTGGCAAGAAAAGTTCCTGATCAAGAGTGGCGGCGTCTTAATGGCATAAAAAAGGGAGAGAGGCAGAGGAAAAATGTGGCAATAAGTGAAAATAAAAAGTACATCAAATGTATGTAGACAAGCACACAGAAATCTTTTTTTTTTCGTGATGTGATCTCTGTCAGTGTGTGTACGTGCATTTGTGTGTGCAAAAATTCGTAGGAGAGCTATGCGCTCTCCCACTCCAATACCTAATGTAAAGAAGAGGAAAAAGCAATAATAATGGAGGCAGCGTATAAAATGGCATAAAAAAGGCAGAGCGGCAATGGAAATAAGTGAAAGTGAAATTGTATTGCATTTATAAAAAATTATTCTATGCAGACAAAATGTGTTAGTGTGTGCAAAAAAAGGCGGGAAGATGTTCCCCTTCCCAATCCAATACCCAACGTGAAGAAAAGGAGGAAAGCAATAAGAAGAAGTGAAGAAGAAGAAGCGTGTCGACGCTCTCTCTTTTCAAGTGTCTCATTGCATTGTGAGGTGAGGTCTTTGTGATCTGATTCTCTCCCGCTGGTGTTTCCGCATGGGCTTCGGTGCTGTTATGCGTCACCTTATCTTAATCTACTCAAAATATGTGATCTTATTGGAATGTGCAAGTGCGTTTTCGTTTTCGTTTTCGTATTCGTTTCGTATTCTCTTTCACAAATCGTCGCAAATACGTACTCTCACGATTCCGTTAATCCCCCGACTAACAGAAAATGCTGCTGGCTTAATGTCATTATATTATTGCCCAAAAGGTAAGACTTTACTGTTTTTATAATTAATTTTATATTTTCTTTTTTCTAAATGAAGGATTGAATCTTAGTATTTTCTTGATTAGTTTTCAATCTTAGTCCCAGTCTTTCTAACTCAGTTAATTAGGCACACGCCACGCCAAAGCAAAATATGAGCGCGCGGGCAAATGAATATGGAAATCAAAATCTTCATGTTGCCATTGACAAGTACAAATAAATGGAAATCGTTAAGTCCGACCGGTTATCTTTGGGTTAAACTAAGCGTTAAGCGTAAGACAAATTCAGTTACTTGCAGTCCGGAGTCCGGGGACATGGACCTGGTACTGTACTGCGGACCCGCATTCATACTCCATGCGTAATTAGCTGCGGCATCGTCGATTTATCATCAAAATGTGGCGGCCATAAACAAATGCAGCTCACTCCGCCGCCACTGGCGCCATTCGCTATTTTTTTGTATTTCGCTTATTTCTCATTTCATTCGCCGTTGGCCGTTCGCCGTTTCATTAGGCATTAGAGATATTCCACAGACGGCAGCGCAGCAGGTGAAGATGTTTACCCAGTTACCCAGTATTCGGATTCAAATTTGAGGTTGCGCAAAGTGTCCGACAGAAATCAATAAAGTATCTCTTGGGGCTTGTGCAAGCAAGCCCCCGGTCGCCGATGTCATTGGAACTGACAGCAGTGCATAATGATGTTATTCAATTGCGCATGGAGGAAACATGGGCATGGGGCTACATCGAAGCTGGAGCGCTGTGTGGGTTCATGTCCGAGGAACATTGACTTATTGTTCAGAAAATTGAGTAAACAAAACCCAAACCTTTGGCAGGGTGAGGATCTGTTGGGGGCTGCCACACTTGCCTTCTCAAATATGATAATTTCAATGCTGACTTCTATATCACGTGTCCGTGTTGGTCGCGTTTCGTTTTGCCACATGCCACATGCCATTTCGGAACAGAACAAAACAGAACAGAGCAAACCAGAGCCAGAGCCAGGCCCCGCCCTCTCGGCAAGACCGGCCGCCCCTTGGGGGCCGAACGACGTGTGCATAAATCTTGCACGCATATTTAAGTTGATGATGTTAAATGGCCTGGCTGTACTAAAAATACGAAATATGCATGCCGTATGCAGGCACCAGTTTCATCCTGTCGCATTCTGTGGAGTGTTTGTGTGTGTGTTTGTGTGGGGAATGTGCCGCAGCCACACACTGCTGCAACAACATGGCGACATTCATAAACTAAAACCGAACTAAAGAGACTCCTCGAGGGGCAAGGGCAACAGCAATGGCAACGGCAACGACAACGGCCACGGCCTGTGGGTTTTGGCCTGGGTTTCGGGCCTTCGGGGCTTTTGGCTGGACAAAACCGAGCGAACGGCCAACAAAACGGTCAAAATTATTTAGACCAATGCCGAAAGTTTGATACACTTTTATCCAAATAATTTGCAAAGACTGTCCAAAAATGTAATGTAAAAGGTAATGTGACTTTCCTTAGTAACTTTACGGCTGCCTAATCCCTTACATTACCAACAAACCCAACCAGCTAAAGTACTTTTTGTAAGCGCATCGCAACGATTGGTTTTTCTCAGTCACCTTAAAGGTTTTTTTCTCTTCAATTTTTTTATTATTATTTCTTGGCATGTTTTCTTTTTGCTTAACGGCGGCAGATTTGAAAAGAATTTCTGCTCGCAAATGAAATTGTTTCCTGTTAAAAGCTAAAAAAAGAGGAGGAAAGGAAAGAAAACCAACTATGCAGAAAGGGAATAGTGGTGGAGGAGGAGTTGGTCTGAAACATGGATATGGACGGCACCTGCTGTCGCAACGATTGATGAAATTAAAAGGTTCGAGTATAAATAACAATCTTTTTAATGGTCTGGGATTTGGAACTTAATTTTTTAATTAAACAAGCCACAGAGGCACAGCGACAGATAGCCAGGCAGAGTTGCAGAAACCAACAGGATGGTGTTGGGGCAAAGGGGGAAGCAAGATTGGTGTCCGAGACATTTATGCAAAGCAGTAGCCACTTGGCCACTTGTGTGGTCTGTCCACGGTCTGCTGCCACCGCCAAGGAGGAGGCCCCCATAATAACTGTGTTTGCCTTGTGGCCTGGCCAACACTTTTACTGCCGCCACAAGGAGGTCTAGGCGAGGGGAGGGCCAAGAACTGGTCCCGCACGATAACATGTTAATCCCTGGCTCCCTCGGCTACAAGTCCAACAACGATGTCAAATGTCAGCACATGTGATTTGTCATCGGGTAGGGGAGGAAGGAGGTAGGAGGTAGGAGTTAGGAGCCTTGTATGCCGGCTGGAGGAGCGAGGACTGCGTCGGTGGTCGGCGGTCGACTCCTTTACATTGTCGCCTGGACAAACATTTGTCATTGGGGACGAAGACCACCTAACTTGTCTTTTCAGCTGTCATTTACAAGATAGTGCGACATGAGCAGGAATGTGGCATTGAGAATCTGTAGAAGAAGGCAGCACCCTTACTCTACTGAGACAAGCTCCAAGCAATTATCATTTATTTCCAGCAATAAAAAACATTTTCATTGAATTTATTTATATATTTTTTATTTATACCATTTCTCTGCACACATTTGTAAACCAACAAATGGAAATAAAAATGAAGTTTTTGGGAAACAAATCGAAGAAAACGGATTAGAACTTATACAAAATGAAAATATTGAGTAAATATATTGTTTACGATTTTTATTCAATTAATTAGTGTTTCGTTACTCGTTTTTAATACAAAGAAATGCAATTAAATAGTCGTTTATATATTCATATATATAGATAAATATATGTATATAGGTATAAGAGATAGTAAGCCAGAGACAGAGATACAGACAGAGAGAGTGAGATAGAGAGGCCATAGGGAGAGCGAGCGTTGTTCAGATAGAGAGTGGTTGTGGTTTACATGGGTGAAACGATCGTATGCTTTTATACATAAATAATTACATTTAATGCTCGGCTTAGGAATAAAAAAATATTACAATTTACAATGGTAGCAATGTTAACTTAGGCATATGATTAATCAATTAATTAAAATTAATTAGTAGAAACAAAAGTGCAAATGAATTTACAAATGACAAATGACAGTCGTATGGAATTTGATATCGATACGATCCAATCGTAGGTTTAAATAAATAGTTTCTGCTTTTGGTGGTTAGTGGATGCAATGCAGGATGCAGCCATCGATAACAGAAGATTTTTGTTATATTACAGCAACGCGCATGTGTGTGTGTGTGTGTGTGTGTGTGTAAGTACAGTAGTTCGATCCGAGTTCTGAATTGAGTGCCGCCTCAACGCCGCCTAGTTAAGTTCATGATTAATCGCTCAATCGTTAAATGGGTTTCTTGTCTTAAGTACACACTAATTAAATTTTCACCTAAGCAGTTTGCTTTAACTTCTTCTTGTTTTTGTTTTTGTTTTTGTTTTTTTGTGGGGCTTCCTCCTTTTTTACATTCCTATATATCCGCTACATACGAGTATAAACTTGATGCTTCAGTGTTCTTTTTGTTTTGTTGGGTTTTATTACTTGACTCGTTTTTCCTCAAATTTGTTTAATTTCGCATATTTGGTTTGCTAATTTGTTTGAACTATTTACTTTAAATATTAATATAAATATATGAGAAACAATTATCGCTCAGAGGATCGATGCCTCTTCATTATACATACAATATATATGTGCATGTGTTTCGTGTTTGTATATGTAGAAAAGCAGCTGATTTGTTCTTTTTGTTGTTGCTATTTTGATTCGATTTGCTTAGCTTTAGTTTTAGTTTTAGTTTCATATTCAGTTATTAAATATAACGTTTGCTTATTCAGTGTGAATTTTGGTGTTTCTGTCGCAGCACAAAGCACTCTTGTGCATGCGTTAATAGTTCCTTAAAATGTTCCATTGATCTAGGTTTGTTCTCCTCATTCCTCATTCCCTCGCTCACATTACTCGTCTGTATTATTACCCTCTAAAATCGATTTGACAGGCTGACAATTTCAACAACTTTCTGCATTTTGCTTAAAAAATTCGGTTTAATCTGAATGGAGAGCTCCTCGCCTCGTTCTGTCCAATTTCGTTTCGCTGGGTGCCTAGTAAAATTGTTAAATATTGATTTATTGAATTCTAAACATTTTTTTACTTTTTCGCTTTTATTTCTTGTTTTTTTTTTTTTTTTGGTAATTGGAAGTGTTTTGCTGTGCGACATTGTTATCGTTATCGTCATTGACTCTTAGTTTCTGCTTGCGTATGAATTTAAAAAACGTCTTCATGGGTTTTTGGTTTTTGTTTTTGTGTTTCGTTCGTTCAATTTGTTTTCTAATTGCAATTGGTTTTCGTTCATTATAAAATTTTGAAAATATATGCATATATTAGTTAATTAATATATATAAATATCGATTTTTGTTAAGAATTTGCTTTTATTAATTCTCATTGCTAATAAATTTAATTGATTGAAGCTTCCCTTTCGGTTCTTCCAAACAAGCAAATGCACATTGATTCTTCAATTTGTATTTTCCATTCCAACGGTTCAAACATCAATAATCGATTATTGCTATCGCTATCGTTATTGCTATCATTATCGATTCTTTTTCGTTTCATTTCATTTCGTTTCGTTTCGTTTTGTTAGCTTATATAGCACATACTCGTAAATAAAAATCTTATTGTCTTTTCATTTATAACTATGTAGCAGTTCTGCGAGTTCTTTCCATTCGGTGCCCCCCCCCGCTATGGTTGAGTTATGGTCATCTGGTGTCCGTAATTCCCATTCCCGCAACCGCTTCTGTAGCGTGCTTTAAGGCGTGCAAGTGCAAAACTTCTGTCTGGAGCTGAGCTGAGGTACTGAACAGTAAGCAACTCCCCATATAGGTATACCATATACGAGTATCGATCGCTCTTTATATATGTATATGTATCAGTTCAATATAAGTCGCAAATATTTATCCATAATTCTGTTTTATTTTCGTGCCTAAATTCATTTGAAAACTGTTCTGAGTATAGGTATACAACAATATATCGTCTGGGCAAACTCCAAAATTGATGGTACTACGCGAATCTCCGCTGGCTGCTGTGCAGTTGCAGCCGCCGGCGCTCGTTGTTGATCTTTATCTTGGCGATCCGTATCGACTCGGGCAGCACGGATGTGGGCGAGGTGGCCAGATAGCCGCTGACAAAGGTGAGGCGACTGTTGCTGTTGGTGGACCCGTTGCCATTGCCGCTGTCGCTGACGTCCAGTTCCCCCTCGAAGAGATCCGGATAGACGCTGATATTGTCCAAGTTGTCGATGTCAATGTCGCCCGCCTCATTGCGCACGTAGGTCAGCTGGTGGTAGGGCGTGGCCATCAGCTTCTGTGTGGACTTGCGTAGGGATTTCTTGGTGGTGGTGCTGGTTGCCGCCGTGACGGTGCTTATTGTGTCGACTGTTGGCGAGGCCTCGGTGAGGGTGTTGTTCAGGTTGCTGTTGATGTTCTTGTACACGCTGAAGATCTTGTCGATGAGCCCATGCTGCTGAGGCGTCGTTGCCATGCTCTCCACAGTGGATGTGGCTGTGGCTGTGGCTGCCGCACTGGAGCCTGGCCTCCACCTGTGCGTTGTCGCCGAAGGTACTCGCGTGCTGCCAGTGGGCGGCTGCAGTGGCAGCAGTTGCTTGGGCAGCTTATTGTCGCCTTCCTGCAGCCACTGCCTGCTGTTCTCCATGCTGCCAGTCCCACTGCCACTGCCACGATGTCTGCTCAGCTTATGCGTGCTCGGTGCAAGATCAGTCTGACTGGCGAGAGTTGTGGCTGCCGTTGGCGTGGCGGCTCCTCTGGTGGCTGCTGTGCTGCTCCTGGCCATCTCTTGCTGCAGCGGCGTCTGCTCTATCACCAGCTGGGAGCCTGCTGTCGAGGTAGTTGTGGCCGCTGTCGCCGTTGCCGTCGCCGCTATTGCTGCTGCTGTTCCTTTGGTTTCATAGTCCGTCGTGGACACTGGCTCTGCATCCTCCACCAGCTCTGCCTCGTAATGCAGCAGCAGCTCCGTGTCGTTGCCACTCATCTCTGTCGTAGTGGTGCCCGCGGAGGCTTCGCTCTCCAGCTCCGTGATGAATGTGGACCAGGCATCGTAGTTGCTGCTGCTGCTGCTGCTAATACTGTCGTCTGATGTTGCCGTTGTGCTGCTGCTGCTGCCACTGACACTTGAAACATCTGGCGTAAAGCTATCAATGGTGGACCAAGTGGACCAGGGCTCCAAGGTGGTGATGCTGCTGCTGCTGACATTGTAGGGATCCTCGTAGCCCATGCTGCTGCTGCTGCTGCTGCTGCTGCTGTAGAAGGAGTCGTCAGAGGATGTTGATGTTGCAGTCGTGACCGGCTTGGCCTTTGGCTTGTGACCCTTTCTTCGTCTTCCCTTGCGCTTGATGGACAGTGTGGCTGTTGACCATTTGGTTGTTGCAGTGCTTGATGTGGTGCTTGTGGATGTTGCTGCTGTGGCTGTGGCTGTTGCAGTCATTCGTTTCGTTGGACTAGCTGTGACTCGTTGCTGCAATTGCTCCTTGCGTCGTCGCTTCTGCTTCTTGTCGTGCTGCTGCCTGCGTGCCAGCAGCGAAGGATCATTGTGATGGTGGCGCACCTGATGTTGCTGCTGCTGTTGCTGCTGTTGTTTCTGCTGCTTCTGTCGATTTAATGCTAATTGCTTTTTGTTAGTGCTACTTAGACTATTACTACTATTGTTAATAATAATGTTACTGTTATTATTATTATTATTATGGCCATGATGCTCCTGTTGCGGCTGCAACTTTTGATTTTGGTTATTCGATTTGTGGCGATTGTTTTTGTTGCTGCGCGACGGCGATGTCAATGGCTTTCGGCTGTTGCCACTGCCACTGCCATTGCCACTGCCATTGCCATTTCCATTGCTGGCTATCATCTGACTGGCGGCCATCTCGTGCCATTTTGGTAACGTGTGCTGATGGAAAAACTGCTCGGCATCGATCTTATTGAACATGTAGCAGGCATCGTTGACGCTCTTCTTTGGCCCAACGGGCTTACCTCGGTGCGTGAACCCGACACGGCGCTGCAGGTCGACAACGGACCGGAACACGAAATAACCGTGCACGATCGTCTCGTTGAAGTAGCAGGTATCGCGCAGTTCCCTCTGCAAGAGAGAGAGAGACCCAAAAGAGAGAGTTAAAATATCGTAGAGAGCGTTGCAACTTCCGCACTCTTCAGATGCAATTTATGAGCAGCATTTCCGTTTATAAAGAGAAACCCAACACACAGCACACACCAACCAATGGCTGATATTCCCCAGTGATATGAGAAGCATCGACAGCAATGATGACAGCGAAATCAGCGATCGGTGGGTGGGGAATAGGTAGGAGGTAGCTCCGATACTGGTTCATTTTGCTTTCTGTTTATTTATAAAACACTTGAAATCTCAAAAACGACAAGCAAATGAAACGCGGCTTTCGGCTTGGATGTTTGCATACCCAGCAGAGTTCAATGGGTAGCGAGGGTAGATTCGTTTTGTGGCAAAGGAAAACATGTACAGCATCGAACCTAACATTAGCTGCACCCATTCCAGGATAAGCCCCGGTCGACTAGCTCCAGCTGCAGCCTCCACGTGAATGTTTGACCAGCAACGATTCTGTGCCACTATCAGCAGACCAATCTGATCCAGCGATTCGATTGCGACGCAGATGGAAGCGATTCCCAAGCAATTAAGGCTTGTGCCATATTTAGCGATGGCTCTGAGCGGCAGCCTCTGTTTACACTCGAAATATTTATGGCATTTAATTGCTATTTTTGAGTAGCTTCTCACCAGCTCGAGCCGCGGCGCGTCAACTCGAGTGATCCAGGGCTAAGAATAGCAGAGTGTGTTGGGTAAACACGTTTGTTCTATTTCGAGAAGGGATCGAATCGAATCGAGTAATCAATCGGCGAGTGAGTCAGGTGCAACCTTAGCCCACACATCATTGACCTTCCACACAAATTCCACCTAAGACTCTATAGATATCAATGGCAAATAAAATGTGTGCTTAAATCACGGCAAGTATTTGCACAGTAACTCAGCATAGATTTTGCGGTCATAATCGAAAGCATTGCCAATGGAAATCACAAACGCAATCGAATGACAAGTGCCTGGTTTTGACCTTAGGGGTTCTGTTCCATTGTTTGTCCAGAGCTCGAGTGCGGCTAACTGTACAGCGCGGGAACTGGGAAAGGACATTGAAATGTTTGCGCCATTACAGCATAGCCACAGCGCAAGTGCCGCGTCATCTGACTGATTGATTAGACATATCTATCGAATGCAACAATCTACGCGGACAATATCAAGCTGTCATTCGCGACACTCACTCTGTTTGTGTGTTTGCCTGTCAATGATTTTTACGAGTGCCAACACTCCGCTGGTCTCCGCTTGAGCTTGAGTCTGGCGGCATTGAAATGGCGGAAAAAAGTGTTACAATGTCTCGCGAAAACATGATTTGATTTGA
Organism: Drosophila subobscura; assembly: GCF_008121235.1. Lineage (NCBI taxonomy): Eukaryota > Metazoa > Arthropoda > Insecta > Diptera > Drosophilidae > Drosophila > Drosophila subobscura. The sequence continues at coordinate 10,660,738 of NC_048531.1, read as the reverse complement.
CTTCTAGGAATTTGCAATATCCTCCCGGAATCTCGGTGGCAGTTGCAATTTGTGGCAGCATGGGGAGACACGCACGCAACGAACGAACGAACCCCCAGCTGGGTGGCTAACGAATGTCACGCATACGCCGCCGCCGCCGCCGAATCGAATCTGTGCCAAATTGTGCCCCGTAATTGCATATGAAATTGTTCAAATTTTGAAATTACACAAATATTGTAATAAATATTTTGTTTACACTGCTGACAGAATTGGTGCAGCAGCAGCAGCAACAGGTTTGCGAGTGTATCCATATCCATTGTGAGCGCCGAGTCTCTCGGACAAATTTGAACAGTGATTTTACCTCGGACTTGGTCTCGTACCCCGATCTCTGTCTATACTCGGTTCTGTATGTATTTATGTGCAATGCAATTTGGCTAAATCGCTTCAGAGCATTGTTATTGTCGTTTGCATAAAACCATTATGTGGAACATGTCATAAATTATAGTGTTTGTACAGTTAGTTTGCATAAAAACTAGCGGCTGACTTTGACAAGTACGACGATACGTGGATAAATGCGATGCAATCAAATCAAAATAGTTGCAACGGGCCTTGGCTACAGCTAGAGCTCTCCACGAGGCAAAACAAATATTGTTCAGCATATGATTATGGAAAGCAATTTGCTTGCACAAGAGCCTCCCTCCATAAAGATAATCTAGCTTTGAATTCGCTTTCATCTTGGCGGTCTGTCTGTTATCATTGCTTATCTCGGGGGAAATACCTTATGGCTGGGCTGTGTGTGAGTCATCTAAAAGGGATGGACAGTGGGGGGTTGCCTACTTTCAGGGTACATCAAGCGATCACTTGATTGATCAACAAATAATGTCGAAGGTCAAATGCTGTACTCACCATGCCAACTAATCTCCAATTGTCGTTGAAACACAAATATCTTTGGGTTTCTTTTGCGTACAGTGCTATTTTGAATTCGTTGTTCACATAATCCGGGAGGCCGACTATCGTTATATTTTCTGTAAGTAAAAAAACAAAACAAAACAGAAAACAAGAAATGAATAAAGATTTCCATTAGTTTGATCGGCAGCTTAGTCAAGTCAATATTTGGCTGGCAAAAACATTTTTAATTAAAGTCAAATAAAAGTGATTATGCCAAAATGTAAGGGGAACGTGGCATGTGGGAGGGGGCTGCACCCAAAGGCTTCATTTGAGTTCCAGATAGAAATTCCCAAAATAGGAAGAAAATGCATTAAATGTCGGCAGCTCAAGTAGCGTTAAGGTGCGTGTCTCTCCTTCTCTCTGCTAATTATAAACCAAATGCAGTTGTATCTCCATCTGGGCATCTATCCCATATCCATGCCCGTACCCATACCCATAGCCATAGCCATAGCCATAGCCATACCCATTCGAGTGTATTGTATCTACTGCTTGGCATGGCCTCGTCAGGCTATTGAACTTCAGGGCAGGCTGCTGCAGAGGCAGGGCGACAGTGAGAGCCGGCCACAAAAGTCACTAATAAGTAAAGCACTTGAAAAGCCAGAGAAAAAAAGGCAACATGAAGAGAAAAGCCACTCGAGTTAGATTGATAGGTGACTCTGGGTTCAGCCCAGAGTCGTCTCAGTCGCCTCAGTCATCGTCGTCGTCTGCCCGTCTGTGCGCTGCCTGCCGCCTGCCGCCCGCCCTCGTCTTCCTGCCTTCTGCCAGTAATTAAATTTATGCACAGAAATTCTTGGCAAAAACTTGGGGCTATGCATAGGCTCTGTGCTGGAAGCTCTCATATTTCATAAGCCCGGTGCGAGTTGAGGGCTTGAGTGACTTTGTGCTTCACACCTTTGGCCCGCCAGTGGCAGCCACTTGTGGTGCTCGGTGACCAGTCCCTGCTCCCTCCAGGCAGCTCCTTTTGTTGCTGCGAGTACTGCCCGTGATTCATGCACCCGCTGCGACAGCTTATTGATTTCATTAGTTTGGCGACACATGGCAGGGCGAGTGGAGCATGGAGTGGCGTGTAGTGCAGTGGAGAGGAGTGTTGCACTCTCTGCAAGTTTGCACTTGTGAGTGCACACTCGATACCCAGCAACCAGCACCCAGCACCAGTTCCATTCCCATTCCCACTTATTCTCCTTTCAGTCTTCTGTTTGTTTTTCCTATGGGAGCAGGAAGTGCAGGTCCAATCTCGATGAGCAACGGTACTGCAGTTCCCCATTTGTGGTCTATGTGTTGGCATTAGATCATCCCAGATTAGATATCGTTGAACTTTGATTGGGTTACGCACTCGATTACGCATTCTGTTTCCTCGTCATCCCCATGACTTTGACATTGAAAGTGTCAATAGAGATTCATTCTATTCGTACACTCGGTAGCTTCCCCCCACTAAAATTGGATTGAAAAGCCAAATGTTTATTTTTAAATGCTCAAACAACAGCCAGATCTAAACATTTGGTTCCAAAACTTTTCACGACACACTCCACTCCCAAAGCAAAAGGCAAAAGACAAAAACCCATCAAATGCATTTTAGGCTTTGGAATTTTTATGGGCTTTGTGATCTGTGGATACATTTTAGAGATCTTTTTCATCGCTTTTTGGGGTTTGGTTTTTCACTCAATAAAAAGCTTCGATTGGGTCGCATTTTTGCCGCAAGTTATTAAGATTTTGGTGCCTGCCCCGAGTTTCTAATTAAGTTATTAGTCACGGTGAGTGGAATGTTCATAGCGTCTCGTATTCGAATGGGCGTTGAACCGAGAAATGCAACAGTCCGAAAGGTAAAACGATCGAAGGGCATTCTCAGATGCTATCTATCGGTCTCCGATCGGTTCTACGTTTATGGTGGCGTGATTTACGCTGCCCGAAATCTGGGGCGGAGATAGAATTTCAATGTCTAAATGGAGCAAAGTAGTTCCATTTGAAGCGGGTATTTATGGCACTTAATATAGGTATATTAGTAGCAAAGAATCGATAGAAAAACAAAAGTTCCAATGGTACAAAATATTTGCAAATTCAGTGAATAAATACCCCAGACCACAGCCTCCAAAGCCCACCAGCTGTGCACAGCTGTGTGATGTATAATGTCAAAACTTTGAGCGTGTAACAGCATGAAACAAGCTCATCAACATGATCCAACGATTCCCAAAGCATAAAGCGGGGGGAGTACGGAAGGGGCGGGGGGCGACACATGAGGAACAATAAAATCAGAGACAACAGAGCCAAAATGCTAATCAAATATGCAAGCAATGAGCTTCATCAACATAAAATTAAAAAATCATAAAATGCTAAACTGCACAGCATGAACAAAATCCCAAAAAAAAGAGCCACAACGAATAACCAAATAAAATAAAATGAAATGAAATAACATCAGATAACTTGACAACGAGCTGGAGCCTCGTAATTGCGGCAGCACATGTACGAAATACCCTCGAAAACAACAGCAACAAACGCGACAAACGATACATTTTACGAGCCATATGGAGATGGTCAAACGACGTCACAGTCTCACACTCCAATCACTTTGTCATTCCATCAGCATTTCCCCAGCAAGCCCCCACCAATCTAACTTTGTTTTGAGTTATGTGGGCCTCATGGAGCACAGATCTTCATCTCCATCTCCATTTCGATTGGTATCGCTGCGCTGGTGGGCGTTGCGTTGGGGCTGGGCTTGTGCTAAGCATAAATCTCGGCTTATCGATCTCTATGATAATCAAGAGTCAAGCGTTTCCCCCTGCATATTTAGCGGCACTAATCATATTTGATTTTACTTTCTAGATTCTACTTTCACTCGTTTTGGGTTGGGCTGTCTAGAGCTATTGCTAGTGGGGGGAACTGTCATGTAAACACACAAATATTATCCTTGGAGCGGGCATTGAACTGCTGTCTCTCGTTCCTGGAATGTTGTCTGAGGCGGCGCAACTGCATTCCCGGAACAGAACCTTTCCGCTGACGATTGCAAAACTCCCTGACGGACACACACACACACAGACACACAGACACTTCCACTGCGAGGCGTTTTAGATTACGTTTGCACTGTGCCGTTAGGGAGGGGGCAACCAGTAATTGCTTTTGCATATACAACTCGTACTCTCGTACTCTCTGAGCACAGCCCAGCCACAATAAACATCTACGCTGCGATTTGTCACATGCTGCAACTATCGTCATCGCCATCGCCATCGGCTGGGCTATCGTTGCACCAGCAGCCGCCGCAGCAGCAGCAGCAACAGCAACAACTTCGCACCGCACTCATGGCAGTTTTGTCACGTTTCCTGGAAGAAAAACCGTTTTATTTGCTCGGTGCCTGCATTTCGGTACGGTTTGTTTTGTAAGCCGAGAGCCGAGAGCTGCGAGCTGGGCGAAAGGAAAACAAACTTCAACTTGAAGCCAATGTCCCCCCACAGTCCCAAGCGTCTCCCTGCGGACTCCACACTCTGGCCTCCAGTCATTTATCAGTTTGCTGCAGTTGGGTCTCTGGTTTGGTCTCTCTTGCAGCGTTTCTTCTTGCCCCAGCAACAGCACCAACTCCAATTTGAACTGCACTAATGCTAATTGCATGGGCACGCCCAGCCCCCAGGTCCCCAGACTAACTTCAACTTCAATTCCACTCGAATGCCACAAAATTAGCGCCATTTAATGTGGAGCGTACTCGGGTTTTACGCACGATTCTTCCACTGACGCCACTCATGGCAGTCTCATGGCAGGGGGGGCAGCGAGGGTGGGTTCGCTGGCGCGGGAGGAAGAGGCCACAGTGTCAATGAGTTAATTAGCGCACGATTTGTCGCCCCCACAAAGGCGCGCCAGGGGCAGGCAAATGCATGTGGGTGTGTGGGTGTCGAGAAAGAAAAATCTCTTCTTTTATTGAAGTCATCGTTTGCCCCATTTCTGGGTCACATGTTGCCCCTCTCTCTCTCTCTGCGCGTCTTTTATTTGTTTATAATTTATGTTGCTCTGATTGAATTTTGTGGTTCACCAAATCAAGAAAAAAGCAATTAAAATTATAGAAATATTTTAAGATAAAACACAAAGAATTTCGTATAAAGGCGATTAAAAATAGGCATAAAATGAGTGAACTTAAAATGTTGCTCCACTTTTCATGGGTCGACAAAGTTGGGTTAATAAATAATAAATGCCTGCAAAGAGCTCACAAACTTTAAAGATATTTCAGTGTAAAAAAATGGAAACAAATTCCCGGGAGATAGTGGACCGAATCGATGCCAAAGCCATGCGTTGACTGCATTGCTGCTGCTCTTATCAATATGCCTGAATATGCAAAAAAGAGCATTTATCAATGCGAAAAGCCTGCGGGACAATATCGATGACAGCCAGCAATAACAATTAATCGAAAGAAACAACAACAAAAGTGCAACCCAGTGCAGGCTTTTGTCGTTGATATTGAACTTTCGTATCCGGGTAGGCCGAGGGGCAGGGGGGCCGAGGCAGAGACCACACACGCAGTCTGCAGGGGGGCTGGGGCCGTCTGTTATTTACAGTTAATTGCTGCTGCTGCTGCTGCTGTGGAGACTCGCCGCGATTGCTGTTGCTGCAGAATGAATGTTCAATTACATTGATAGTTTCATCAGCCACAAGGCAAGCAATAAGTTGGATACCCTTTCGATGCGTACGTTCGATTAATGTTGGGAGGAAACAAAAATAGTCCCTACCCAACTGCCAGTGTATCTGCGTCTTCGGCTATCAAGTCTGTTGTTGTTTTTTTTGTTGTATCTGTTTTAAGCTCGCTTTTTGTTTATTTAGTCTTCACTGTGGTTGCGGTTTCGCTTTCATTGTTGTGGCAGGCAAAGCGGGCGGCCCGGAGAGTGGTACGCAGATGGAAAATAAATTGAAACTGGCATTTAATTAAGTTAAACCAAGGGGAGAGCGAGAGAGAGCAGTACGTACACACACGTCCCCCATAATGAATAGCACTCGCCTGGGCAATTTATTATAATAAATAGAAACGAATACTCGCCACGATATATCACAGTGAACTACACTAATTGCGGTTTTATCTGAGCAAGGACGTTGGCCAAAAACCCCAAAAACTCAGCCGAAGTCAAGTCAAATCAAGTGGATAGCAGAGCCCAGCCCCAGTTGCAACATGTGCAACAAAGTCCGAGTGCGAGTGTGAGTACGAGTGCGAGGCTTGATATTTTTGTATTAATTAAGTGCAAACGTAGTCACTTACAGGCCGTTTAAACTGCGTGTTAGCCAACTGGAAATGGCCCCGCTAATGCGCCAACAGGCAAATCGAAAGAAAATCCGAAAATATATTTGCACCGTGCGCCTCCAGCAACAACACAAAAAATTGTCAACCTGGGCGCATAAATTTTGGCACCAAGCCCCTCCCCAGCCCCCGGGGCGCCGACCGAGGCCAGAGTCAGAGTCACTTGTTTACGCTTTTTGGTATCCCATTTAATGGGCTAACACTCTGCTGCCGCAGTCACTGCTGCTGTTGCTGCAGTTGTTGCACGTTGCAACAGTCGTACGGTGAACCGTAAAATTTAGCTGGCTTCCTTTTGATCGTAACTCGCAGAGTTATTGTGACAATTTGGATTGTTGTGTCCCCTTGGTTTCGTTTTTTACAGCATTTTCATCATATTTTTCTCAACATTTTCCCGCGTGCACAACCAGGGGGGGCGGGGGTGCAACTAAGTTATGTTTTAGATACACTCGCAAAAGCATTGATTACTTCACCATAAATTAAGATATAGTTGGTTGCTGATTTATGGCGACAGGTGTTAATATCCCCATCGATTGGCCAATGATCGTAATTCTCCGCGAAGGAAGTTTTGCGCGTGGGCGCGGAAATTAGTCAACTAATGGGTTAACACGATGATAAAGCCAAGTTTATGGATATGCAAATGCAGCCCATAAATATCCTGAATTCATTTTTGCAACAAATTTGTCTGATAATTCGATTTCCGCTCACTTTGCAAGAGAAGGGATTGGATTGGATTGGTTTTTGTTTGGTTTTGGTATTGGGCATTCAATTGGAGGTTGCTCGTAATCTCTTGGAATTCACACGAAAGGTATTTCCAATCACTTGAGAGTGGTGGACCACCCAAAAAGACAGACCAGGCCAAACTGTTTCGATGGGCGTGCCTCTGCCACTTACAACACAATTATCCTTAGAGCTCGGAGCCAAAGCAAACAAAAAAACAGGCAAAAAACTATACTGGGGCAGGGACAGGGGCAGCGAGGAGAGCCTTTTAATGATGCCATTAATTAACTAAAATTACCAACAATAGCCAGGCATGGCCGCCATAACAGCCGAGAGCAACAAATTGTCTGAAACACACCTCCCGCCCCACCAGCCCAGCCGCAGAGCCCAAAGGGCAGCAACACCTTTTGATTTACGCTCTCCCTCCCCCTCTCGTCGCTCGGCTCGTGGGCCGTAAAACAAAAGTTTAGGACCAAAATGGGACGCCCTCCAGCCCTATGATCTATGCGGCTGATGTCTCGGGTTACGCGGCAGGGCGCCGTCTGTTCGTCGGTTTTGCTTTTGCTTTTGCTGTTTTTGTGTGTGTTTTTTTTTTGGCCCAGAGAAAAAGTCAGACGTAGATGGCATAATAAAAACGTCATGTCCTTGTCCGCTTGGCTGGACTACGAGTACGGGTGTGTGCTTGTGTGTGTGTGCGTGTGGCCACCAGGATCATTCGTAGGCCTCAAGGTGCCAAGTGCCGGCTGGATGCTTCTCCCTACTTTTATTGTCTGTCATTTCTGCCAGCCAACATTATTTCAGTTTTGTTCCTTTTGTTTCATTGTTTTTTCGCGCGTCATTATTCCGACTTTAGCATTTGTTTGTTTGTTTTGCAGCGGCCCCCGGGCACCCAGGGCACTCCTGGTCTGTAGGCCTGCTTTTGGCCATCCATCTTGGCCCTGCCTGTCTCGCTCTCACACTCTGACATTGAGTGACATTGCTGGTCAACTGCCAATGTTCTCGTCTCTGTTTTTGGCCTTAATTAAGGCTTCAGGTGTAAAGTGCTCATAAAACGGGCAGCGAACACACAGATCGAAGGAGCCCTAAATGGGAAACGGATTGCAAATTGATTCTGTGGAAAATAAACCTGATTTGTGGCAGACTGAACTCTCCTCAAGGTGCTGCAAATCGATAATATTCCTCTTTGGCGGTTCTATTTATTCGTTTCTCCCAAATCCATATACTTCCCTTATGTACAATCTTCTTTTTTAAGTCTTAGCTGACTCCTTCCTCCTTCTGTTGTTTCCTACTCATTTCATAATTTGCTCTAATCTTTCGCTCAAAATGTTGGCCGCGGGAGTCAATGTCCTGCCAGACCTTTTTGAGGTCTTCATTAAGTTTAATGTGAGATCTCCTGCCTCCAATCTCTGAGGCGGCGGCGGTTGCAACCCTTTAATAAGCAGATAAGAAGCGATTTTTATGCTGCGTCTGCCACAGGGAGGAAGTGCCGCGGATAACTCTATTAAATGTACAATCCGAAGGCTGTGGGGCAGCCAAGTTCATGGCTACGTTAGACCAGAAATGAAGTGCCAATTGAATGGCAATCCAATGCACACACCCCTGCCCATCTACCCCATTACCCTCGACAATTACCAGCACTACAAATGTACGAGCAGTTGGCAAGGTGTCGGCAGGCACGCATTGTCATCTAACAGATACTTGGGGCTGTGGCTGGGGCTGTGCCTGGGATTGCGTGCCGCCTCTCGGAACAAGCCAGAGACACGCAACGCAGCCCCGAACCGCCTCCTGCCATTAACAACTGCCCAAAATACACAGGTATTTTATGATTAAAAGCTCCATTTGCATGCCCCGAAATGCAAAAGGCAGGGTAGGGGGCAGGGGGGCAGGGGCAAATTGCCGCTTGAGTCATGCGAGGCATGAGGCAGGGCCGTCTCCTCATCATAAGCTCATTAAACGGTAGTAAGACGAGTCGATTCGCCATATAAAAAGACTGCAGAAAACGTTGGAAATTTGCATAGCTGCACGCGATGGTACCACGAGGCGTGCACCTCTCTCTCTCCCCACTCCACGGAGTTTACGTAATTGGAAAGTGGCGTCAGAAGAGGAGCACAAACACACAAAGGCAAGGGAAACGAACGTCGAGGAGAGAGCTGAGAGCTGAGAGCTGGGGCTGGGGCTGGGGCTGGGGCTGGGGCTGAGCAAATCAATTGATTTATTTGTGCGGCACAAGCCAAACGACAAATTAATGCATTTCCGTTCTGCCGCAATGATCTGGCAGCCAAAAGTCCCAGAGATTGCGACATTTCCTTCTCAACGAGCCAGAAGAGACTTTTGTTCTGCTGGAAAATGCTGGAAATAGATTTATAGATTTATAGATAGATGTTGCAGGCATAATCTGGGAGGATTTACACATGGATTTCATTCACAAAGTTGTAACAAAATATCATTGAAAGGATTATAAATATGTCCCCGAACTGCTGCACCCCTTCAGGACTTGTTTCTGGTGGAATCCTCACTTCAGTTGCCTGGAGGCATGCCATTACTTTTACCTTTAGCAGCCCGTAGATGGCTGATATCTCAGCACTCAACGGCCTCGAAGATATAAATGATGATAAATGCCGTGTGTAGGGGAATTAAGTTCAATTTAAAGGGTATTTAGGGATCAGCAGCACATCAAGCGGCCATCTATCGATCGCAGCCGCAGACACTCTGTGGAGGGGCAGACAAAAAGGTAAACTCCTTTTTTTTCTGCTTTCTGTTGTTGGGAGTGACGAAAGATCATGTCCATTAGGTCGTCTGCCAGTTAATGGCTGAGGAACACAAAAAGGGCCACAACGGTGGCCGTTGCCCGATCCGTTCCACATTTGATGCGAGAGAGAGAGAGAGAGAGAGAGAGAGAGAGAGAGAGAGAGAGAGAGAGAGAGAGAGAGAGAGAGAGATTGATATGTTTCCCGGTGGGGCCCCTAGAGAGACGATCAGCGTTCAGCTCAGATCATAATGCACTGATTATAGTTTTGTGGTTTTTAATATTCATGTCGATCCGAGTCGGATAGCGATATTTGTTTGATGAATTTATTGCCTCACTGATCATCGAACGGCGATCACCGATCAGCCGCAGATCAACGCACGGCGGCATTTTGTTTTTATCCGCGGCATTTCTTTAATGGGTTTTTGGATATTGGATTGGTATTGGTACTGCTATTGGTTTGGTTTTGGGTTTAGAGCCTCGTAAAATGCACAATTTAACGGTGTGCGGCATGGAGTGTGCTATGGTTATGCGTCTGGGGTCTGTTCTTCTTGATTATCTCAACGATAATCGTGCTTCCATGTGGCATGTGGTTGGGTTTTATTGATTAGAACATGACTATCGCCAGACTATCACAGAGTTAACTGATAAAGAAAGGGAGTAGAACAAGGAAATGTAACTGGGGGACTGCGGTGACAAATTGATGCTCAACTGCCGTTCAGATTTATTCCCACGCAAGACAGATTCCAGGAACTTTTGGTTTCTATGGTGGTTCAGTGGCTGCCCTGCAGTGCCCCTACCCCTTTTGGGCCTCTTCTTCTGCTTCAGGTCGAAGGTTGAAGTGCGTAATTGCTGACAACGCGAGCAGCTCCTTTTGCAGCAGCAGCAGATCAAACGCTCTCCCATCGCTCATTACCCATTGAAGGGAAGCAAAACCCTAACGCCGAAAGAAAGTCTCTCGGGGGCTTTGAAGAGAAGCCGAAGCCGCAGAGCCAAAGGCTTCTACTTCTTTTGTTATTCAAATTCAATGAGACACTTGACAGGGGCCAAACTACATCAAATTGGCGCTTAAATATTTCCCGAGCCCGAGCCCCGAAACTGTGGGAAACAATAATATTGAAACAGAGTTCAGGTGTAGGAAAGCGCATTTTTCCTGCCTTTTTCTTCTACTTCTTCTGGCTTCAACTGTAAACTTGGCCATGGAATGGAATGGAATGGATGGCCACTTGAGTTTGTGAAGCGTTAAGTGGAAATCAATGGCGAGTTCCAGCAAGTCTCAGTCGCATTTTCCCGCTGCCTCTTTCTCCAACGAAACCAAAAAAACTGTCGATCTGCCACCTCTTTCTCTCTGTGTCGTTCTCTCTGTTCTTCGCTTTGGACTGACGATCGGCAAGCGGTACACTTGTTCAGCTTTGTTGTTGACCATGTTTTCTTAACCGTTTTCCCCTCACTCCTCTCCTCACCTATTCAGTGATCTGCTCTGGCTGGCCTGGTCGCGCGGTAGGTAAGAATCGACTCAAATCGAATCTTTTTTGGAATTTTCTTTTCGTTTTTTTCTGCTGACGTTTGTTGTCGTCGTCGTCGTCGGCGTCTCTTGGAAATTTGTTTGTGCTGGACAGCGGAAATGCATTTATTTGCTGACGTCTTGGACTGCAGTGGACTGTGGACAGTGCTGCAGATGAAGAGGGGCCTCCTCTCCACTCCACTCTCCTCTCCTCCATAGCGTTAATTGATGAATCTGCGCGCCGCAGGCAGTGGTTCCCCCCCAACCCTATCCATACTCTCTGTACGAATGGTGCTATTTCTTGGAATCTCTGTCACGCCATGATTTCCTTTCCAAGTCGAACTTTCTGTCGTCTTGTCGGTTCGGTTTTCCATCTTATATTTTTCGGGTTTCTTGCACTCTGTCCTCCTCCTCCTCCTCCTCCTGCCCCTGCGCATTCCCGTACCCATTCCTTTCACAGGGTTTCATGTTAAACACATCTATTTATACTTTAATGATGTTTGTAATGATGGTGCTAAATATTTCCCACATTATTAGCACCTCTTCGGCGTCTGGGGCTGTAAACTCTGGGAAATGCTTGGTCAAGTCATTGAGGGATTTAACTACAGAGTGTAGGAAAGTAGAAACGGAGAGTTGGAAAAGGATTACATGGGCATAGCTGTGCGTGGTGGTTCAGTTAATCCTTAAGAGAGTATACAGATTCCTACTTTTGTTGGGCATGATTGGATCCCTTAAGAAGCAGCTCAGAAATGGCATATTTTATCCTCTTTTCGTAGGCATTTTTCACTCAGTTATAAAGTGATCTCCACATGGCAGTCGCCTTTGATTGATCGCTGGCGCTGCAGCCGCCAACGATGCCGAACCATGCTAAACATTTTTAATGAAGTACAAGGCAAACACAGGGCCGGAGGCAGGGCTGCGCCGCTTCTAACTTCTAAGAGGAAGAGCAGAGGAGAAGAATCCCCAAAAAAAAAAGACAATGAACGGAGCTGGGGCCATGGGACTAGCGACTGGCCCTCGTTCATTATTTGATGAAGAAATTAACGGTTTCGTTACTTGTTACATGAGCAATGGCAGCGCATCCCAGGGGCTTGGGGTTAGGTGTTGATTGGGCAACGCCCTGGACAGTGGCAGGGGGAGAGCCTGCAACTGATTGCGTTCTCACAATTTATGGCCGCACATGATGAGCTATAAAATGTTTTATGACCCCCGGAGTCCTAGCCCCTGAGGCAGCCCATAGGTGTTTGGCTGCCACCCTGCCGCCATCCCAAAAACAGAACCCAAATCTCATTCGAAACGAGATCCCAGCCACAATCCACCTCAACAATTTTCTCCTTCTGCATGTTTTTCGGTTTTGTCTGAAATTAAATCAAGTGATTTATTGACGTGTTGCCCGCTTCTGTTTCCCTGGGATTTCTCGGTGTGTTTGTGGAAAATGGGAAAATGTTTGTGGTTTCCTCTTCTTCTGTTGGGGTGGTGAAAGTTCCCTTCCCCCGGCATAGGCCCTTCTTCTCCCACAAAATTGATTGAGATGTCAAGATTCATTAGCAGCAGCGAGGAGCAGAGGGTTGCATTTCCCTTTTATTGGTTATTTTCCAGCTAACTGGGGACTTCGGCTAACCAGCCATAAATTTCAATGGGAAATTCCCAGCCAAAACAAGTGATGTCCAGTCCCGCATAAGCCTCATGACCAGCAGCTTAGTGTTGGTGAGTATTCAGGATAATCCCTGCACCGAAGGACTACCTGAGCTTAGCCATGCAAATGAATGAAGCTGCTGAGGCTCTGCCTCAGGGTCGTCGTGGCCAAGAAGGCGTGCAAATTGACAATAGAACTTTTCGCACATTAAGGCCTTAAGTGGTGTCTCTCTGTCCCTCTCTGTTCTTTTTTTTCTTGCTTTTCTTTATGCTGCTGGTTGACCAGCTGGAAATTTTCACGCGCACTCGCAACAAACAATAATGTTTTTGCACCTGTTGTTCAGCAGTTTCGCCTGAACCCTGAACCCAGAAACCAGAATCCCGGCTCGTCCTTTGTCCCCTGCCCCGGCCGCACCTTTACCCTGCTGGGTGGCTGCATAGCTCGTGCTGGTCCTCGACCCTCGGGCCTGCAGCTGCAGCCGGCTCTCCTCTAATTGGCCATGGCCAAGCGCAGAGCTCTTCTTGCTGTTTTTTTTTTCGGAGTGAAAGTTGGCCCGAAGCGTAGCAAATTTTGATGATTTCCTTCTTGTTGTTGTCCTCTTTTTTTGGTAGTTTTTTGTGCAATAAATTTTGCTGCACAAAACGTATTGGTTGTGGAATATCAGATAAGGTTTTAGAACAATGCTGAACTAGTGCTGATTGCCATGGAGCTGTAATTTCATTTAAGTCTCTCACTTTCTTGGTGTAATTCTCCAAATTTCTTTATTACATCTCCCTTCTTCATTAGCATAACTGCTGCAATTGCTGTGGAATTTCTTTGACTTTGAATGACATTTGAGGGCGCATTATGAATAGTTAAAAAACCCCGAAAAAAGTATCTAACAATTGCACTGGTTGTGGTTGCAATTGCCGAGCCAGAGAGTTTCCATTGTGATGGAAATTAAAGCAAACAAAAACAATTGTTAAAATATTTGGTGCCAAGAAAGAAATTGTGAAGGCATTTCCTGCAGACGCGACGTGTCTCGATAAACAAAAATACTACAAAAAAAGAGTGGGGATGGCACTTGAGGCTGTGCGGCGGCATTCCTGGGCGTTAAGTAGTAAATTTATTGCAATCGGGAGTATACTTACGTATCTGTGAAATGTCTGTCACTGAGACTGTTCCTGCCGCAGCTAGGTGTATGGCTTTGTTGTGTGCACACTGTGACATTATTACGTAATCTTCTACTGTACATAATGCACCTGAAATCACCACCTGGAAAGAGAACAGAGAGAGAGAGAGAGAGAGCGTGGAATTAGATGCAGTTGGAGTTCCTTTATTCCACCCTTTGTGTGGCTCCCCAACCCAATCTAAAATATATACGGTTCCGTTATCATTACCGCTATCTATGAACAGGCCATCAATATTGTATCTAACAGATACAAAAACAGCAGAATAAAACTGAAACCTAAATTGCATAGCAATGTTTACACCTTGTCACGACAAAAACAACAACAAAAATACCCAGATACAAGCGATGTTGTTTGCTCTGCCACTCAGAGGAGTGCCCACTGTACTCCGCTGCACTATTTTGTTGTTGTTGTTGTGTGGCGTATATCGGTAGCACACCGTCTATCAATCGGTAATTTATCATGTTTGATTAGTTGTCTTCTCTTGATATATTATTACATTCACATTAATAATCGCGCCATTTGATTTAATGAATTTATTGTTTCGCCTGGCGGCCGTCGCTCATTTGCTGCTCCCCACACACCCGGCCGTCCCCCCCATTACCCCCGTTGACTCTATGTCTGCGGGGTATTATTGTGCCAGGTCAGGTTGTAAATCATATCACGGGGGGACCCAGATTTACTTGCGATATATATGGACAGGCGGACAACCATGCGTGGAAGGTGAAGTGGCAAGGTTTGCGGCAGAACCCCTTTTATAATTCCATCGAGGACAGAGACATCGGGCATCGATCGTATATCATACAGTCACAAATCCCAGCAAATTCTCAAGATTTATGCACTAATTTATACATTCCACACTGGCTGCTTATCTATTCCTTTATGGGAAATGTGGAAAACAACTAAAGAATTTACCATAAAGGAAATGTTGCAACTTTTCATTCAAGTTTTACGGGACAAACCAAGAGGTTTTCTCCCTCTAGAAAAATCTGAATGAATATCGTGCCACACCTTATCTTCATTCATAATTTCATCAAGCCACAAACAAAAAATGAAACGAAAAACGAAACCCTTTCTGTGCGGGGCCTTGCGACGCTTTATTTATTAGAACTCTGTCGATAATTACAAAATAATGCGTTTTGCCTCAGCACACCAACACCCCCTTTGCCTGCCCCGTGCACCACTTCAGTGTGCCACCACCACCAGCCCTACCACCACCCTCCCTCCAGCAAGTATCTTGAACCAACTTTGAGCAAACGCTTGGGAAAATACTCGAAACGAGGTTACACGGAGCATAAATTCATGGCGAAGAAGTGGGCGATAGCAGTACTTTGTAGAGTGTGCGCCTTGATAAGATTCTAAAGAGCTTCTCTGGGTTTGGGGTTCTGGGTTTGGGTACGCGGTCTAGCGCGGGTTCTGTTCTTCTTTGAGTCCAACGTTTTGCTACCAACTTGAACCCAAGCATCGAGCGATTGAGGAAGTGTTTGCTTGGCTTGTAAGTTTCCTTGTAACTTGGCTAATTAGCCCGAGCCGATACGCGCGCTTGATATATGGCGCGAGGATGGAGCCTTGACTATGATTATTTTCTATTGTTTTATGGGGTTTTCAAGTGAAGGATTATGTGGAGATATCCAGTAAGCAATACTCACAATAAAAAACAGCAGTCTCTCTAACTGATTCGACATTCATTCGGCGATTAATGTACATAATTTTAACCCATTTACTGCCAGACGGGAGCAGTAAACTAATGCTTCAAGAGGCGAGTGGCTGCTGCTGCTTGGGCGATAAGTGAGCGTCGGCGGCGGTAGTTAATTGATTGGGATGACATTGGGCGTCGTAATCCCCATGTAATCGCTCTTCACTTCACTTGACCGATACCAGTACCAGGCAGTTCTCTAGCCCTTAGCCCGAACACATTTCCTCTGTTGTTGTTTTTGGTTTCTTGGGCAGGCAGGCGGCGTTCCGTTTGCGTTTCAGTTTCACTGGTAAATGCAGCGGCAGTTGTCGTTGTCAGCCCAAATGAAAATGAAATCCATTGCAGGGGCACACAAACACGAAACACACACACAACACACAGAGAGAACGATACACTCAACAAACACACACGCGATGTACTTCCGCTTCCGCTGCGACAATAAATTTTTGTTGTGTTAAACTTTTATTTTTGTGTATAAATATTTTTTGCACCCTGTGGCACGTACAACTTGGACTGGGGACTGGGTCTCCCGTCAAACGTTGAGGGTATTCGTCGGAGTATTCGCTGGGTTATTCGCTGCTTGAATATTCGTATTCGTAATCGTAATCGTGACTGAATCGCGTAACGGCACAAGACGTAAAGCACAGAAACGGGGCACAAGGCAGACACAACGTTGAACGTCGATTGAATTATCGAGACTAAACCGAAGCGAAACGTGCGACATTTTTGGTTTTGTGTTTTTCTTCCTTACCACACGGCCAACAGCAGCAACAGCAGCAGCAGCAGCGGCGGCGGCGGCGGTGGCAACAGCAACATCAACAGCGGAGGCAACATTAGCAGCAACATCCACTCCACACAGCAACAACAGTTTGAAAAGTTTCGTCTCTCACTTTTTGTGTGTGTGTAGTGTGTGCGGGTGTGCGGTTGTGTGTGAAGCGGCCATTACTGCTGCCGCCTGCAGCTCTGCAGTGCGACTTTTATAGCATGCGAGAAATGGCAGCGCACCAACAGAGCCAACAGCTGTTGCCGTTCGAACCTGTTGTCCGTCACTGTTGTATGAGCAGAGTTAGCATCGGGGACTCGCTGTTATGAACAGAGGTTCGATGCAGCAGCGGTTGGAATTTGAATGAAACATTTGAAGAATTTTATAGAGCTTTGCATTAGATATAGAGGGATTATCTCAGGAATTATATTTGCATCTGTAAAGGTATATGTTAGATAACATGCTCTATCGTTTGTATATAGGGTATCTTAGCCTCAAAATGTGTTGCAACCACATATTCCGATCGATATTTGTAATTGCATGTCAAACAACTCTAATTAGTTGTCCATTATTAGTTCGACCCACTAATTAGTGCGACTAATTGAATTAACTGACCGCCCAGATGCATCCCATTGTCCTTTCAATTGTGCCTTGGCTGTTAAACATGTCGCTACTCAAAGTTTCGCTGTGGACTCCACTCCTGGCAGTGGTTGCGGCACATCCAGTTGACCCTCGAGTTGTGCATCAAAACTCACATTTACTATGGCCTCTCGGGAGAGCAGCTGCAGAGATTACCCATGCGGAGCAATCAACCAAAGATGCTGCTCCAGGGAAACATCAGCGAGGAGCTAAAGACCCAACACGATGCTCCAGTGCTTATCATAACGCCACTGGGAAGCGATTTGGAGGGCAATCTGGAAGCTGTGAGCGTGCTTCAAGCGTATCTCAGGGATAGGCAGTTCAATGACATCTTGCTAATGGATATGCAGAACAAAACCAGCCATGAAGATACTTTCAAAGCCTATTGGGATGCAGGATTTCCGCATGTTCTGCTATTCTCTGGCGAGGATCAACTCTGGACAATGAAACCTCATCCGCGGCTCGCAATCATTCGCACAACGCTGCAGCAGTATCTTTACCAGCGAAACGCCAAGGATCTGATGGGCTATCCTGTGCGTGTGCTCGTCACCAATGATCCGCCACATTCGTTTGTGAATGAGGACAAGTCCGTGGCGTCGGGAGCTCGCTACCAGGGCAGCATCATCAGCAGCTTCAAGCTATTTGCCAAACACTTCAATGCCAGCCTCGAGGCGGTGCCTTTCGACGGACTTCGGCGCTACCGCACGGAGGAGTGCCTCAGCCTGGTGATGTCCAACGTGACGGACGCCTGTGGCAGCATCTTTGTGATGACCTTCCGCTACCCCCCACCTCGCAGCCGGTGCGTCTGAATCGCGTGGCCATCATGGCACCCTTTGGCAATCCCATCGAGAAGTTCCACTACTTCTTTCGACCCTTCGACCCCCCCGTCTGGCTGTGGACGGGCCTCAGTGTGGCCTACATCGCCCTGCTGGGTGCACTGCTGCATCGCTGGCGCTTTGGCCGCTGGGATGTGGGGCAGTACCTCCTGCTGGCCGTTCAGAGTTTGCTGACCCGCAGCCTCGCACTGCCGCAGTGCTGCTCGGGGGGCAACCGACTGCTGCTGCTGCTCCTGCTCTTCGCCACGGGCTTCGTGCTGTCCAGCCTGTACATGGCCCAGCTATCGATGATGCTCACCACGAGGCTCTATCAGCGGCCCATCGATTCCGTGGCGGACCTGAAGGCCGCCAATGTCAGCATCCTGCTGCAGCATCACAACGTGGGGCCGAATTCGGTGTACGGCAGCTCCGAGGAGCTGCGTGAACGCTTCCTCCTGGTGGAGGAGTCGCTGCACAAGCAGCGACGCGATGACCTCGATGCCCGCTTCGCCTACGTGGACTCCGAGGACCGCATGGACTTTTATCTCTACCAGCAAAAGTTCCTGCGGCGGCCACGCATGAAGAAGCTCCTCGATCCCGTGGGCTACACCTGGGCCGTGCAGGTAATCCGCCAGAACTGGCCGCTGGAGCGGCTCTACAACGAGCATGTGCAGCGGCTCTTCGAGACGGGGCTGCAGGAGAAGCTCGTCGGGGATGTCCACGAGCTGGCGGTGCTCGCTGGCTTCCTGCGCTTCCTGCCCACCCAGTCCGCCGGCATCGATCCGCTGCGACTCGAGGACATTGTGATGGCGGCCATGGTGCTGGCCGGGGGCCACGCCCTCGCCGGGATCTGCTTCCTGTGCGAATTGCTGCTGCCAAACATTAATGAGGCTCAATCTCAATCTCAATTAAGGCAATGGCAATAAAAGCGGAGAACACACCCCCGAAAGTGTATCACAATGCTGAGGCGATTAGGGTCGCAACAAAGCGAAAAGGGACGCATGTGGCATCCGTTGGATAATGGGGCAGCAGCAGCAGCAGCAGCTACAGAGAGGGGAGAGAGAGTGCTGTCCAGAGTGCAAAAGTGTGTCATGTGGGTGGCGTTCTCAGCGGAAGTTGCCGAAAATGCAGCTCATTTGATTGAACATTGATTGACAATGTCCCTGGAACAGAGCAGAGCAGAACAGGAAGCACCACTGACAGTCGATGGATGGCTGCTTCTTGCCACTCGGTGTCCTGTCGCCCCCGTTCCCATTGTTCGCACAGACAATAGCTGTGCTCTTTGTTGGGTTCTTGTCCTTGTAATCCCCAACCCGATTATGGTCCATTGTCAGCCAGCAGCCGATGCCTGACGACTGACAGGCACTTGGCGTGTTGCTCGACTGTCCCTGTGGATGGGATTACATCGCTTGCTACTCGTTTTTGCGCCCATTAAAGTCACGTTCAATTATGGTTAGTGGGCGGAAAGATGGACATTCAATTGAATGGGATTTCGCGGATTATTTCCATATCTAACACTCAGTCCAAGGGTCGTTCAGTCTGGCACAATTTCATCAGTCTGCGTCTGAGTCATGCATTCAATAGACTAGAATTTCAACTGACTGGTAAACAATTGCTTTACACTTTAAGCAAAACTGTCTATCAGGTGGCGACGCTGCTGTTGCCAACGTACAGAATTTCGATCCTCCTGCCTCAGCCATAAACACATCTAAAGTTTGAACGTTGATCATGTGAGCTTTTTGGAGAAGGTTGAAACTGTGCGAAATTATCGCCCTTATCGCTGTGACGTCGCCAGGAATGTGCGACCCGAAAGATTGCCACACGATTAGATTTCCCCCCGGCCCAAACCCCACACACACTCCAGTCCAGCCGCAGAACCATCGAAATATTCAATGTTCTACGCGTTGTCAAGTGTTCAAAACTGATGATGGGTGAGTGGTGTTCATTAGCGAAATATTATGGATGTCAGTGTAAGATTACGAGCTATTATTGGAGCCACTCTGGAGGGCCAACTTCTGGTTGGTAAACCCCCCAAAGGCTCCTTATCGTAAAGGCGTTTGCTGTAAAGAATGTGCGGGCCTTCGTGGCCAGTTCAAGGCTAATCGTAGGTCAGTCCCAGACGCAAATCAATCTTTATTTTTGGTTGGCAGCCAATCAAGCGTGGAGTAACAAAAAAAGCTAATTAATTTCGCTAGTCGCGGCGCTCATCAAACTAATTGGCCAGCAGCGTGGGTGGCCTTTTGGCCAACTTCCACACAGACTTTGGATTTAATTGCATGCGCCGGTCGTTGAGAACCTGCCAAAGACACAAAAACACTCACAGACACACAGCTTATTGTCTAGTTAATAGCTTAAAGCGGGGCTAGACGGAGCTGCTACTACTAGTCAGCCAGCAGGAAAAGCAACCCAAGGCAAAGGCAAAGGCAAAAGGCAACGCCGCACTGCAAAACGGTTTCTTATAATTTGCCGTTTACCGTTTTTGGCCTTTTTGACTTCCCGACATGACAGACAATTCTGCTGTTTGCAGCAGCAGCAGCAGCTTTTTTTTTGCTGTTTAATAAACTTAACAATTTAATTTTGTTGGCATTTTTTTTGTCTTTTGTATTGATTGTCGCGTTGACAGCCTCCCCGCGAATTGGCTTTGGCCCCCACTTGAACTTTGTGGCCAACGGGTGACCAGCGGACTGGCTTCCTAGTCGCCGGAACGAGACTCCAGCCCACAACTGACTTTGGCCCCTCTCTCTTTCTCTGTCTGTGCCACGCTGAAGCGCCGGGCATTTGCTGTCAATCAGCGCAGCATTAACCACTCAGCGGGTGCTGCTGCTGTTGCGGTTAGCAGTGGGTGAGGGGGTGGCGGTGGCATATCACCCAATCAATAACAATGACTGATTACGATTAAAACTGTTGCCCCGTAGCAGGCACACACACGCCTTTTGGCCTTTTGGCGAGCCTCCTTTCAGCCAGAGAGAAAACGAAAATGAGTCACGCTAATGAGACTGCCCTGGGCTGTGGCAACAATGGCGCGGAAATGCCAGAGCGAAAGCTACGCAGGTGGCACATCCCAGAGGTGCAGAGATTGGCCTTCAGGCTGGGGGTTCTTTCATTGAATAAAGGAAGCAGCAGCGTAGTTTGCAGTGATTAGCTCATTCATTGCCATTTCGGATACTTCAGATGACCAGGCATTATTCCTCCGCTTATCAGTCAACTGGCGCCGACATTCACGTAGATACAATCACAACTTTCGCACGTTGAATGACGCGCAAGTCGAAGACGCGCACTGCCGAGGAGCTCCTCCGCTGGAGCTGGCTGTCCCACACAGATTTATTGCACCAGCGAAGCTAGCAAAGTCCCCAATAAAGATTGTGGGCCCAGTTTTGAAATCAAAACAAATCGTAAATAAATCGGAATGCGAAATTCCTGCAAAAAGATTCCATTGGGCAGGCACAACGTCTCCTCCGCTTCGGCGTGAGGCGGTGGCATCCGCTGCTCCGGCTGAGCTTTGCCCCCGAATCGTATATTAGGCAGGTGCACAGACCACAAGTCACCTTATCGGACATTCGAGCTGCTGTTATTATTTTTGGCATCGATCCCGTCCAAGCATTAATGAGCATTAATTGATTTCCCTCGCCGCTGCGGCGGTGCCAGATTTATGGGTACAGGATCTTGCGGTTTCCGCAAAGTTTTGGGCTGAGGGCTGGGCACGTGTCGAGCCACAAAATGCCGAAATTAATCTGAAAAGTACTCGTATTCAGAGTCAGCCGGATGGGTGCTCTGTTTCGCAGTTTTGTAAACAGAAAACCGCAAAGCCAACAAAATTTACACCGCAGCCACAGGCACAGGCACAGCCACAGCACCACAGCACCTGCCCCTGGACACGGGCCAGACGTTTGGTATACAAATTTATATATATTGTATTTCTATGGGTTTAATAATACATGCGCTCTCGTGTGCGAGAGTATTTGTACTCGTGAACTGCCGTCGGGCGATTCATGTTTGACAAGTAATAAAAGTGATTAAAGCAAATCTAAACACTTGTTCCCTTGTACCCCTCCAGACAGAGAGAGAGAGAGAGAGAGCGGGTTGGGGTTGAGTGGCAGCGACTCATTTGTTAATCAAAATGCAAATGTAATCAATAAAACGGAAGTCAACATTGGGGCGAGGGAGTAACGTGTAATTTGGTTATTGTCCGTAAATGTAATAACATAATGGATCTCCATTCCACTTGCACCATACCCTTTGGCAGGGTATGAGGACAGCCCTCACCCTTTACAGTGCACTGCAGTGGCTCAGGGCAAACCTTTCGTGGCCAAGCCAGAGCATTGCATTCAATCTCTATTCAATTTGTGCCACTGTACTCCGCTTGGCTGTTAACAACAAATAAAAGCCTTTCCCCCTTTTTGGGTAATGAGTCTAGCCGTGTGGCACGGCAGTGGCCCTCGTGTTGCATGTCAAGCGGCATGAACATGTTGCCAAAGGTCTCTACTTTTACTTCTGCTTCCCATTCCCGTGTTTTATTCCTTGGCCATCATTCGTACGGGCGGCCTTTTGGCATTTCGGTTGCCATTTTCCAGCGGAAATGTGCGCCAAAATGTTTGCGTGCCTTCCTCCCCGCCACCGCACACCAAGGGAACGGGAATGGGAATGTAATATGTTGGAATATTTGAAAATTAAGAAAAACAACCTAACAGCGGGTGCAGGAGGAGGAGTGGGGGTGTGGGGTGTGGGGTGGGGCAGAATTCTTGGCAAATGGCGCCCGGCAAATGCGTTCATTGAACTGCCGCCCGAACGATGAAATAAAATCAACAGAAAACACATTTAAAAGGAAAATAAATATGTGGCGGATAGCTGGCGACAGCTGGCAGAGGAGCTGAGGACGAAGGACGAAGGACGATCTAAGACAAACAGCGGAGCGGATTTATGGGGTCGGTCGCCGGCTCGTCGTCAGTCGCCCTGCCCTGCCCTGCCCTGCCCTGCCCCGTAAGACGGAAGCGGAAAGACGCGCAACTTGCAACTGACACAGAAATCCACAGACGGGTTGGGCCATGCCACCGCAGAGCGAGGAAGCTGTCAAAAGGCTGTACAACCCTTGCGGCCACTTCTGCTGCTTATCCTTTATGTTTTTTGTCTGCTTCTTGCACTGCCAAACGGAAACGGAATCATGTTGCCTTATGCCACAAGAACGGGGCTCAAGACGCTGCCTGGCTCCTGGGGCTCCTGGGGCTCCTGGGGGTGCTGCAGCCATGTGTTCTGTCCTCTTTGGGGTGAAATTGATATGCCACAGCCACAGCCAGAGAGACTGAGACACAGATACTTACTGTATCTCGTGTCTCCATGTTTAATGTGCAGAAAATTTCAGATTTTAATCATCCATTCGGTTATCGAATACTTTGTGGCAAGCTGTTGCCGTTGAGGGGGCGCGGGGGGAGGCGTTACTTACGCCTGAATGGGCGGGCGCAATCCAAGTGAAATATCTGAAGTAATTGCCACGGCTCGTTGCATAAGCGGGACACAACAGGTCGTATTATTAATAAATATATATTTTGCCGCTCTACAATCGAGAGGGAGGACCGCTGCCCGCCATTCAGCTTCAAGCAAAGGCAAATCTGAAAGAAGTTCTTGCATCATTCAATCAGATTTTTGCCAGCTAATGATGATAAATCAAAATACAAAATGTATAATAATCAAAATATTATTGTTGGTAACATTTCTGGTATCGCCGTCAGTTTTTGAAGCCATAAATTTGCCCGATCAGAGACAGTTTAGGCCCCGACTCAAGGCCTGTCAGTTGGCCGTCGTCACTCTTTGCGGCTGCTCGAAGTGAAGTGAAAAGTGAGAGCGAAGTGAGAGTGAGATTTTGTTGTCAGCGGCCTGTAAAAATATCGAATATCGCTCGCTGCAAATGTCTGAAATGTGAAAATCTCTGGCCGTCAGATAGTGTGGCAATCGATGGAAATACGTCAACGAGTCAGTCACATTGTCAAGGTCGGAATTCCATGGAATTGCTTAAAAAATCATAATAAAATAGCTAAAAATTAAAAATAGAAATAGGGGGAATTATGTGAAAAGTTTGAAAATATAATGGTAGCATTTTGGCTGCGAAATAATTGTGTAATTTGCATACTTTTGACTGCTTTTGTTCTACTAAAAGTCCGTAATTTCCTACACTTTAGGCCACTAAGTGGCAGTGCCTAGCTCCCGCCTTGAAGTGGGTGTGGCTGTGGCTGTTTCTGTGGCTGAGACTGTGGCAAATGCCACAATTTGTTGCGCTCCATTGCGCGTGGAAATTATTATTTTCGCTTTTTGTGGAAAATCTCATTAGGTTTCGGGTTTTTTTTTTGTGCTAAAAAAAGGATGCCGTAAATATGGGTTTCGCGACTCAACTTTGTTCCAAATTGAAAAGCTCACTGACCGTCGCAACAGCAGCAGCAACAGCCAAGGGGCATGCGGCAGGGGCAGTTGCAGTGGCTATCCTTTGGGGCAACGTGTTTACCTGGCATTTTAATTAAGCGCAAAAGTTTTATGAACATTTCTTTAATGGCTGTACATAAATTCAGCGGAGACTCTTTCTGGCCAAAAGAGCAGTCGGCGGCCGCCCTGGGGGAGACAGATTCTGGTTTGGGGGGTTACAGAATCAGATCATAAAACGCACGGCAGGCGGCTTTCGGCTGGCGATCATAAATGGAAAGTGAATTTTATGCCAATCATTAAACAAAGTTGTGAAAAAGCGAAACGAAACGTGAAACGTTTTGTATGGCCGAAGTCGGGTCGTGGGTGTCTCTGCTGATATCTTTATCCCAACTTTGTAGCCTTATCGATTGCCGCCTGATAATTGTTTGACACAGTGTGTGCGGCATGGGGCAGCGGTAGCCGCCACACTTGAGGGTGTCATTCAACCCGCGTTGAGCTGCAACTGCAACTGGCGTGCCCCTCTGCATTGCCGCTTCTATAATGTAACTCTATCTGGCAGATACGCAGGGTTTATGTTTATGGCAGTCACACACGCACACACACACAGACTTAGACTAGTTGTTTGAACAAGCAACTGGAGCTGGAGCTGGAGCTGCACTCCATGTATCAATATCCAGAGGCACTCAAAGTAGCCGTGAATCCATGAATCATTGGACAAACTTTTTGTGGATGTACTTTCATTGCCAGTTTGTTCTTCCCCTCAATCATTCACAGTTTATGCATTGATTCATTTGCAAATTCATTCATGAATTGTTACTGTTGATTATTCATGAATGCCCGCCATAAACTACTCATGATCAGCGCTTAAGCAGGAACCATTTTTTTCGGGTTTTTCTTTACGAATTTTTGCATATCTCAAGGGCCCCGGACTGCGTTTCGGAATGATTTATTTGCATATGCAACATCGAAATGCACTCACAGTGGCACCCCACCCCAGCTCTACCCTTGCCCCCCCCACACAGAGTGAGATGAGCTTTTAAGTGGCCGACCCTCGACTTTTCGGCTTTTGTTGACTCGGAGGAGAGGGCCCTGGGCCCACCTTCTCCTCCCCGAACTGTCACCAAAGTGCTCCACATTTTTTTATTTGCTTTGTGTTTATTAACAGTTGCCTCGCCCCGCCTCTCCCCGTTCCTCCCTTGTGCCCTTCCGCAACTGCTTATCCAGTTTAATGGATTTTTAATGAGTCTCAAGCGGTGCTTTTGAGCGGCCTTTCGGCATCGCAGCGGAAAGTGCAGTTTCATTTGAATCGCTTAATCCTGTTTCGCTGACTTTCGTTGAGTAGAAGGAAGACGCTTCCAGAGATTTAAAGATATTTTCATGCCCAATCTGTAGACTGATAATTTTCATTGAGGAAAGTGCCAATCAATCGTCTTCTGTCGTCAGTTCAACGTGAAAGGAGTTCACGACAAACATGCAATAACTGAGAATAACTGCGAGAACAAGTCAGCAATGAATAAATACAGAAATAAATTCCAATTTACCAATTCTTATGATGGCTATGCCGCTGACCAAGGCCGTGACCATCGTACAGATAAGAACCACAAAGTTGACCAGCAGCCAGATGCCTATGTAGGCAGGCTTCTCCTGCATAAACGATGGAAACTGTATCTAGGATCTCTTTCGAGAGTGACCGGACTCACCCTGATGGCGCCATAGATCAGCATTAGATCGTTGAAGGCCATCAAGTAGAAAGTGCCCGCGAAGCAGGCCACACATGTGCCGGTGTGCATTGTCCTAAAGAACTCGACTATGTTGTCGGGAAACTCATTCATGGCCACCATGTACCAGCCGTAGCTGCCGAGAGCAATGTCCGTTAGGCCAAACAGACAACCCGTTAGGATCACACCCAGCCGCAGGGGCAGGCAACACAAGAACTTTGCCAAGCGCACCATTAGCCCCACAGAACTCACAAAATATTTCAATTTCGATTGATGTGTTGGAAAAATTTGATAGATTTTGGGATGTACACTTTGCTGATAGAAGGTTCTGGTCTGCCACAGTAAGTTCTGGCCATAATCCCACATACTCCAAGCTGGAGTACGTACACTATCGGTGGGTGGGTCTGGTTGTTGGGTTGTCTATCTATGCGCTTTCCAGGAATTCCATCGAGTGGCGGGCCCTCAGATCGCTTGTAAAAATGAAACAAAAAAGAAGGTTCGCTGCCGTCTGGACAACATTTCTTTTGATCAATTCCACTGACACGGAAGCGCCGCAGATATCAGCGACTGATAGCAGCAGACGCGACACTCGAGTGGGCGTCACGAGTCATGGCTAAAATATTTGGCCAAAGTAAGTCGCCAGCAGGGGCAGGGCTGGGGACTGGCATAGCCAACCCCAAAGAGCTAAGGTCGTTGGCCATTCCATGAGGGGTTGAGATGGTGCTGGGTGGGGCTCCATCGATAAGACACTTTTCGACACCCAACTGTCGAGTGTTGTGTTTTGTGTGTGTTGAGAGGAGCCCAGTGCCACTTTCATTTATCGCCAATGGAATTTTAATTGAGTGAACGACCAGTGTGCCAGGTGCCGGGTGCCGGGTGCCACTGCACTTTGGAATCTCGGCCAAAGTTCAGTCAATCGACACCACTCGAGTGATCCGATGCGACTTTCACACACGTTGCACGATAGCGAAATCCCACCAGGCCATGTGCGTGACTGTACATTCGTGCCCTGACCTAAGCCACACACAGCACACTGATTAGCGCCCGTTTTAGGGGGGTTCCCTGTGGATTATCACAACAAAAAAAGGCATCGGTTGTGTGACCGGAAAGCTGTCTTAACTGAACGATCGGAGCACAAAAAGGTATGCTGCCAAGAGGATTACAATGTCCCCACGATTCCTTCTTTTGTGTCTTCTCTTTCGGGAAAAGTACAGTTGCGCGCTGAGCACCTGTTTGAGGCGTGTGGCAGAGACTTGTTTATCGTTTATCGCAAAATGTGTTCGCTTTGTTTTGTTAATCCAAACACACAACAAATTATTTGACAAGCGGAGTTAATTGATTGTATTCTCGTGCCAGCCAACAAAATTGCTAAACAATTATCGATGATGGCACACGATTGTACCCTGCTATAATTTCATAACATAACGAAATTTCGTTGGACTTTGCCATCACATTTACTGTCAGAGTTCGGGCATACTCCATACCATGGCCATGGAAGGGCGCTTCAACTATTTCTGTGCTATGAATTCCATGGAAATTAATTGAAATTCCTGCACCATGAATGTGTGTAATCAAGAAACATATTTAAGCCATCGAAATCTATACGGGTTTAGACTTTAATACCCATCGAAAGTAAGGTAAATTCCGTATTGTTTTGCTTTAGTGGTAGGAAAATTCCACAAAAAACAAATGGGTAGCATTTGGGAAGTTCTTTGATCGAAAACTAATGACAGATTAGACATAGAATAAATGAAAAATTCTGTGGATAAATGCCTTTTGATTCCTTGATTTCCTTATGCCCAACGACAGGTTGCCACACTTTTGCCACAACGTTCTGTAGGGTCTTGGGTAGCTCTTTTGCAGATAAGACAAAATGCGTTTTGCAATAACGGAACGGAACGGACGGAACACTCTCTATAAGTCACACACACACATGAAATAAATGTCTCTGTTTGCACTAGGAGACAACAACGTCGAGACAACATTGCGACTAGGTTCTTCGGGGGGTTCTTCGTTTGCCGTCTTGCGTGTTACAGGAAATAAACAACAATATAGTCAGTCGTAAGCAATGCTGCAGTGTCACACACACACACACACACACACCGTATTGTTGTGCTTTTATTGCAGTTTTTCCGTCGAAACATCCAAATCATGGCAGTATCTACGAGTATCTTAGGGAATGGAATGGAATGGATATGGCATATGGCAGAAATCATCATCATAAACTTTAGCTTCGTCTCTCTCTCGTTCTCGTTCTCGTTCTGTCAACACAAGCCACAATCACAACAAAAAGACCGCCTGCCGCTCCGCTCTCGCTCTCCGTTTGTGGGCCGAGGAGGTGTGTCTTCTACACTGAGCGGAAGTTTGGTTTCTGATAAAAAAAAAGCAGCAACAGAAAGGGAGAGTGTTGCCGGCCCCCCAAAAAATCAAAAGATTCTCCAGATTCCTGTGGGGCTTTTGAAAGTCTGTGCAACAGCGGAAGAGAAAGCTGTTTTTTATTGTTCTTATTTTATGGTGGATGGATCCATAAGTGGGTCAACATCTGCCGTTGACACAATGCGACTGCTATGATTATTCCCATTAACATGGCCTCCCTATTCACAACTAATTCGAATGGAACCATTTACTGCCGATTCAGTAGCCAAATATTTGCTTGGTTCTACGATAAGCTCAGAGCAGACCCCGAAATCGATTATCACTTTTGATGGCCTGCCAAAAAGAAGCACAAAAGGCGCGGGCGGTCGGGCGCTTATCTAAGTGCGCAAATAGCAAGCAAAGGTGAGGAATTTCGCTCAGTGCAACACTCGGACTGTCATTCAATGGCAAGACAGGCATTTTTATCGATGGGGAATACGATGGGGGAGCAAACGAACGAAGAGAAATGCGTGTCAGATACGACAGGCAAAGGAGCAGGCAGGCAGGCAGGCAGGCAGGCACACCGCCACACACCATAATAATAATAATCGTCGTATCTACCATAACAATAATATATGAAAAATAATAATTGTGTGTCTCAATGTTTGCTCTAGATGTCAGCGCCTAGCGCCAGGTGCCACAAATGGTCGGGGGAGAACGGTTTCTTCTTCCATTTAGATACAACACAGGGGCAAGCGGCAGGCCACAAGCCACAAGCCACACAGCACACACAGCACAACCCACAATTGGGTTGTCAGTATCTTTATATATTAATCAATAAGAGCAGCCATCAGCGATAAGATTAGAACTGGAGCTTCGTCTGTTGGCTCCGTCCTCTGGCACAGGCACAGGCACAGGCAGGAGTGGGTGGGTGGCTATTCCACCCTTCCAGCCCCGCGGCGAACCTTTTTGGCATTCGAAATGATAACATTCCAAGCTGACATTTGGCCGAAACTAAGCGAAACAATTGATAAATCTAATGTTTGTGCAGCATTTACTACGTACAAGTGGCCTGCCATCGAGTGCTCTTCCATCAAGACTTTTCGCATGTGGTCATAATATTTACATAAGCCAAAAGGGGAGGAGGGAAACATTTGCCAAACCAATTTGTTATTCAGAGTACTAAATACACGCCTCGGTTCGTTTATGGGTTTATGTGAATGGTTCGTGGAAACATCTGCGCCACTTGCAATTTTCTATAATTAATTTTCAATGGCTAAAATTATGCAACAGCACAACTCCAGCATCCACTATTTCTGCCCAATTTGTCTTCCTGTTGTTGGTTCTTTAAATGTTACGATCCCTTATTGATAACGAATGGCAAATGTACGACGGAATAAATTCATATAAGTAGCCTTTTATATAAGATATAGTCATAGGCCCCACCGGCAATTGCTTTTACTGCCCGTCATAAATATGAATGTTGTAAACGGGGGATCCAACAAAGATGTTATGGAACTCTGCTAATGCCACAAAAACAAAAACCATCTGCAAGTCCATTTGCAGAACGAAGAAAATTGCATTATTTGCTCAGACATTAGCCAAGTCAACAGCACACAAGCACACACACTGCATGGAAGCGGAAATTGTGTCCGTGAAAGCCGGAAAGGTATTTTACAGAAAAAGCCTTTTAAGGCGGCTAAATAATTCCCTAGACTCCCTCTCTCTCGCTCTCTCTCTCTCTGTATGTACAATCGAATGTGCCGCCGGACGGGACAGCAGCATAAATCAAAATCACTTGGCCCTGTCATTCGGGGTCTTAGTTCTGTTTTATTTCTGTTTTCCGTAGAAATCGGCAAATGAATTTATGGCATCGCAACGGAATCATAACGTATTCATATCATATCATATTATGTCCAGATTACTAAAGACTTGCTTGTCCAATTTTCGTATTCATATCTCGGCAGCTGTTTTGAATTTCCATTGGGTCAAAACCGTCAACGATAAGGCGGACTCCGGAGTCTAGACATTTCTGTGTGCGTATAGGCCACGGGCTCCCTACCTACCCGAAACGATTACAGATTGGGCAATCCACAACTTGCTTAAAGGATACTTTCGGGAGTATAATAATCTCTAATTAATGCTTGCAAAAACCCCAATTGGAATTATCTTTTACACACAATTCTGTACTCTAAAAGGAAATTGTTTTTCGCGTCTTTATCTGCAACCAAAAACCATTTAAGAACTTCCCCGATTAATCAATGCTTGTCAGTGTGATTGTAAGAAACACGTTTTTGTTTTTCGCCAATGCTCTTCCTCGCAATCGTCGAGCACGTTTTTAAAACGCGACAAGAAAACTTTCCGCTGTTGACCAAAACAATGCCCGATGGCAGAGATTAGTGCGCAGAAAGCACTAAAACAAAAAAAAGAAACAATAATCGAAGCGAATCGAATCTAAACGAAACCATAACAAGTTTTGGATACATTCTGGGGGCTATGGCGTGGCCTTGATGGCGAAACAGATTTCGTGTCTACAAACGAAAGAAAGTTTGGCCAAAAAATTTGGATTCTTATCTGGCAAATGCAATTAGAGACCAACTTACATATAGCTCTTGGTATTTATAGGGGGTAATTCCAGGTACCAAGAAGTATATGTTTTTGTACCATATAAATGTATATCTAAACGTAGATTCCATGCCGTAGCAGCTGCTGCTTCTCCGGTCGTTTTGCTGGGTGCTGCCTCCACGCCATCTATTGACAATTCAATTAACGTTTTGAAATAATTTCATGATAAGCGCCACAATTGGGCGCACAGCACCAGCACACCTCAGTAAAAACTCGTAATAAAACACCAGAGCTGGGGCAGAGAATTGGGAACGCACACGGCAGAGGCACCAGACCAGACCAGACCAGACCATTGATTGGGCCATAAACTTCTTGCTGAACGATAAAAAACGAAATTTCTTTGGATATTTTAATAATTTCTACCCTTGGCAACCAGTTCAAGGATTTTTCTGCATTTTCCTTGGGAAATCCCTTAGCCTCTACACTAATTTCCATTTAATTTCTGCACATAAATCATTTGCCATCACTTGCACGACATCTCGGTATAAAAACTAGAGTTCTGCTTGGAAAAAAACTTAGTTCCGTTCAAAGTTTCATTCCGAAATGTAGGAAATTAAGAGAAAAGAAAAGATAATGGAAAGTTTCCCAAAATGACACAAGTGAAATCCCCGTGTTATCTGTTTGCGTGTTTGGATTTCATTGATGAAACGATTCACTCAAAACAAGAGGAGTCGCTGGCAGCCTTGGGGAAATGCCATTAAAGACATTTGCCCAGTGATAAGATAGATGATTCCACAACGGAGAGTGCCACAGAACTTGAAGCTAATTCTGGAATTAAAATCCAGCCGCATGAACCATCATTTTGCGTTTCAGAAAAGCTTTTCGTCATCGATACTCGAGTCGTTTTTTTGCGTTTTACACCTAGATATCGGTTGTTCCGGCGGTGTCTGTCTGTCTGTGTGGCCGTCCGCCTGGCGCCAATCAAAATATCGACGCTATCAAGAGAAAAGCCCCAGCACTAAGCCATCATAAAAAGCGCCGCTAATTTGGCCCTTGATTGCCCATTTATTTGCTCGGCACACGCTCATTGCCACCATAGAGGTGATGGTGATTCCCGTGTAAATATTAACCCCTTGGCACTGTTCCACCTGTGCATTAGATATATTAAAATTCTGCCACCGATCCAGCCATCCATCAGCTATAAAGAAGCCTTCAATCCCATGGCTTATAGGCAGTCCATTCCTTTCCTTCGACTGTCGCACTGAGTCAGCAGTTTAGCTAGCGCTTCAGAGGCCAAGGTTCCCTCCAGCGAGAGGACACAATAAAACTGTGATTTATACATGCGAAATTAGAGCAAGAACTAAATTTGTGAGTGCATTTGGAATAGCCGCAGCACGTGAGTAAATAAAAGAGATTTTATTTGTGAAAATGATTTGCTGCGCAATGAGGACTATAAAAAAGTGCAATCAAGAGAGAGGATAGTTTCGGGGATGAGGATAGCTTCCCATGAAGAGAAACATTTATATCTTCACCATATATTAACCGTACGCCATGTGCTACCAGCTAACATCTACTCAAATTTGATTTACATTTAGAAATCTGCTAAAATATATAAATAAATCGAGACAAAACATAAGAGCAAAAAACTTCCTCAATTGCAAGTGGAATTTGGTTTGGCATATCCAAAAATAATTACTGCCGTCTCAGAATTTGCATACTCGAGTGAATGCGAAATGCGAAATGCTAAATGCTCAAAATGTGTTGTATAAGAGGTTCAGGTACTCGGTCTCGTAGATGTTTCTCGCATGCCTAGGGCATGAGGAATACACTTGAGCGGCCAGCAGCAGCAGCAGCAGCAGCACAATATAAAAATTATTCCAAGCGCTTCGAACAATTCAATCAACTCGAAGCGAAGCGATCAACTCAAGTCTCCAGGTCTCAGCCTCAGCCTCAACCTCAGCCCTCAGAGCGGACCTACCTCCGCTTCGGAGTGCCAACGCATGCCAAAATAATTCGCAAAAAATACGTTCATTTAGAACAAATAAGTAAATAAATGATGCGCGCACTCATTACTGGTAAATACTGGGGAAATTGAATGGAAGACCTGCCTCGAAACGGAACTTCGAAGCGAAAAGACGTCGCCAAATGTTTGTTTCACGCCCGAGGAATTTCAGTTATTTCAGTTATTTATTTCGGCACATTAACAACAATCGGCAGACGACACACACACACACCGGGGGGCATGGCATACCTCAAAAAATTGATTGCCAAATAAATGAATGTGTACAAATATTACCAAGAGTCGGAGGAGAGAGAGGAAGATGTGCGGCTCGTTGGAATGGAAAAACAGTATAATTTAATTAGCGATCGCTTGTTGCTTGTCGTTTTCGTTTTTGTATAATTATTTACTCGACATTTCCATTGTAGTTGCTTGGAGTTTCTTTTCTCGTGCCAATATTTACCCAATCAATCGCCAATTGATAGCGATTCCTCTGATTTTTAGGGCAATTCCCTTCCAATTGGCATAGTTCCGCTCAGAGGGTGGGGCCTGTGGCTCTCCCACGCGATGATATAATTGTCTCGATAGTACGCATATTATCGAATATTTGCACACACGCTTCGGTACTCAATGTTGCCCCTGAAGGGCGGCGTCTCATGCGGCATGCCAATATTTGGATTCTAAATATCGTACCGCAGCGCATCGTACATTTATCAAAGCATCAGCATTGGGCGCGAATATTGAACCCGCCAAGGGGAGTCACGGTCGGCGACAGTCAAGGATGGAAATGACTCTCATCTGAGACGGGACGGATATGGTGTCATCGATGTATCAGCATGGAATTCCCAGGCAGGGCCTTAAACATCTAAGCGATAAAGGGGCGCAACGGCAAAGCACTTACCATCAGGAGGTAAATAATCTTGGCATAGACCGTAAGCTGTGGTAACCTGAAAATAGAAGCAACATTTAATGTAATTCGCATATAAATTATAGATTAAAATCATTCCTTTTAATCGTCAATCTTTGTTAATTTCAAAGTTAACCCAAATTTAATTGTCAGCTTTGCTGTGCGTTGTAGTTTGATAATTGAAAGCGCAAACCGGAACGAAACACCCACCCAAAAGTCGCACAAATCATATTTATTTGATATTCGTGTATGTGGAGCACAGGGCACACCTGAGACAGAGATAAATCACCTTTTGTGACACCACAAATGAGCAGGAGAGAGAGAGAGGGAGAGAGAGAGAGAGAGCTGTGCACACCATAAATTGGCTTGAATTTATTATGCAATTAGTTCAAGACTTGTGCCAAGCAGTAGCCAAATGTCAGTGAGAAATGGCCAAGGAATTCCGTAGCCCAGGCGCAGACCTTGAGGCGAAAGTTCTGGCCAAAATGGAGGCCAAAGCAGGGGGCTAAAAGTGAAAACATATCGGACATCTGGTTTGCCCCACTCGCTTAGATAACCTTTTCGCTGATTTATTTCACATCCGACCTTGGTTTGCAGCACCGAAAACTTAAGCACTTTCCAGCGGAGAAACTTTTGTGGCATTGAGAGCCGCGACCCCTTGGCCCACTCGAAATGAAGAAACTCGTATTGGAATTTCTTCGCATTTTTCCATTTAATAGAACTTTATGTCCAGCGTGAAAGTGGCCACCAGCCGACGCAGTCCGCCCCTGGGCCTGCGATAGTAGTTGGTGTTATGGACACGATAGCAGCCGGGTCGCAGATACCCAGGAATGCTGTGGTTGTCCATGTGAAGGTTGCGCAGGTCGTAGAAGCCCTGCGGGCGGAGAGAGCTCATAACTTGCCATAGATCCTAGACAGAGTGCTACGTACGGGCTTGATGGGACAGCGGGTGGCAAAGTTTCCATACTTGAAGACATTGCGGAGCCACACCTTCATGAGGCTCGTCTGCATGAGCTCCTTGAGGGTCCTGCATATGTCCATGTCGTAGCTGAAGAGCGTCTGATAGCGCGTGGATTTGGAGACACCTTCCACTCGCTGCAGCAGGGTCATGCTGGTGCGCATACCCTGTCTGAGTGTTCGATTCAAATGAATGTCCATGTTGAGGTCACCCTGCGGCGTCAGCCAGGCTCTGAGGCTGCTAAAAAATTCCGCACTGTGCTCCACGCTGATGTTGGTGAATTTACTCCGCAGGTGATCCTCTTTGGAAGGGCATGGAAAGCTGCTTTCAGCCGAGTGTTAGGTCTTTGAGGCATTACTTACTGTACGGACTGGGAGCTGCAGAACCCAGTTGAACGCCTTGGAGCAGCAGCAGCAGACACAGCAGGAACATTGCTGACTGCTGACTGAAGCTCAAACCCTAATTGCTCACTGATCCAATAAGCATTTTTTGTGTCCAGTGATTCCACTCATTAGTGCGGCACGAATGGACACACCTTCCAATGGTTGAAGTCTGCGTGTGTTTGAAAGTGTGAATGAAACATTAACTACGTTCGCCATAAATCAATCAGCAGTCAATGCATCAATCCATCAGTCAGCTGGCCATCAATCTGTCGGGCCGTGTCCACACTTCTGATCCACATCCACATCTGTCTGCCACATAAAGAGTCAAGTTCAGTTGGCGCCTGGCAACTGCAACGGCAAGCGGCAAGCGGCGACCGGCGTGCGGTCCTAACCGTAAAGCAACACTGAAAGTTGTTGCATGCCACATGTGTCGCTGTTGCTGACGCTGACGCTGACACCGCTGTTTGGTTTGCTGTTTTGCTGTTTGGCTAAGCGGCGTTTAATTGGAAACACAGTTGGGTGTTGCTTTTGACCGGTCCTGCGGCTGAATCTGAATCTGTATCTGCATCTGCATCGCTCTGGCTCTGGCTGTGGCTGTCTCTGCCACAGTCGGCTGTCTTCATCATGTGGGGCATCAACTTTCAGCAGCCTTGTGGACAGCTGATGGACATTGGACATTTGGCTACGTTCTCGGCTCCGCTCCTCGCAAAACCCGTTCAAAAGGCGACCAAAAAACTGAATGCAAAACAAATATTACGCATACGTCGCGGGGCCAAAAAGGAAATGTTTGCCTTGTTTTTCACCTTCACTCCCCTTCCAATCACGCCCCTCCCCATCTCTCTTTGGCCTCCTCTTGCCACTCGCTTAATTGCTGAGCCGCGTGGAACGTTTAATTGCAAATTATTCAAATGCCTCTGCCACCGCCGGTGCTGCTGCAGCAGTCGCTGTCATTGCTGTCATAACCAGTCGACGGCAGCCGCCACGCCCTCCAGCTCCCCACCAACCACTCATCCTTCCGACTTTGCAATTATGTCTCAAATTAACACAGCAGCACAGCCGTAGAGCGCCCCCCCGAGCAGCAGCAGCAACAGCAGCCGGAAAATGCTGGAAACAAGCAGCGAAAAACTATCTTCGAGAACCCGATGCTGTGGATACACTAGCAAATAAATTGCTCTTGGGATACACAAATCTATTTGGAATGTTTCTGGTTCGTTTATATTACTTTATGAGTCGCAAACATCTGCTCAAAGGCGTCATGCCCATTGGAAAATGCATCAAAATTCCCCACTTTTTTGCAGTGCGGCTGCTGCTGCTGGCTGTTGTTATTGTCAAATGAAATTAGGCGTGAAATGTCGTTTGAACTTTGGTGGAAATACTCGTACGAGCGGCAGCAGCAACGTTCACAAGTGTTGTTTATGGATTTGTACGAGCTGGCACACGTGGATATATGCATTCTGTGTGTGCACTCTGCAGCCATCGATCGGTGCAACGTTTATTGTTGCCATGCTGCCACTCGAACAATATCAATATGCGATATTCCTTTGCAATTTTGATAAAGAGGCAAAGAACACGGCCATATCTATAAAGATAAACCGAACTTACGGCCCGCACGATGCAGTGAAAGGTCTCTAAAAAGTAAATTGCTTTACATGTAGTTCTGATTAAGTTAATTGCAGCAGATTAGGGATAAGTCTTTGGGTTTCTTTAGTTTTTATTGAATTTAAAGCTGAACTAAAGTCGTACTTCCACCACGAAAGCGCCGACCAATGTTGCCTGCCATTCCACATGAACGCCGCAACATTGCAGCTGTGGATGTTGCTGCTGCTGTTGCTGCGGCCTCCCGCCTACTGCCTGCGTCTCAGGTTGCATTTATATGCAAATAACTAAAATTGTTTTCAATTTGCCACTGCACGCGCCTTGGCCATCGACTGTCCAACGTTTGCCGTTGCCAGCGACGTCGCATTCCTCTGAGCCAACTTGCAGCTAATTTTATGGCTAATTGTCTGCCAGCCTGCCTCAAGTTGCTGCCACGGCTGCGGCTGCTGCTGCTGCTGTTGTTGGCCGCATTGATTGCTGATGAAGTTGTGATATTTGCGATAAAAAATGTATGTGATAAAATTATTGAGCATGCAGGCTCAGGCTGGCAGGAATTTCTTAATTGTCAGAACGACTCGCTGCTGCTGGAAAACTAATACGGGAAAGAGCTTCTCACGCGCAAGGACAACAGCTCCCAAAGAGTCCCACTGTAGAGCGCGAGGCGTGCCATTAGCGGCAAATGTCAAAGCGTTGTGGACAGCTTTTAATTAACTTTATGCTCGTAATCGTAATCGTACTCTCGGGTGCGGTTCGCCAGCAGGAGGATAATGGAAAGGACGGACTGGTGTCTAACCCAGATTCGAAATGGACTGACAGTCGTGTGGCCGACAGCTCCTTTTAGCCGCTGTCAATAAAACGGAACTGCTTTTGGGCCATTCGGAAGTCAATCAAGCGTAATGGGAGCCAACAAAGCGACTGCAATGCAGTAGGCGAAAACACTTTTAAAGGAA
Source organism: Drosophila subobscura (assembly GCF_008121235.1). NCBI lineage: Eukaryota > Metazoa > Arthropoda > Insecta > Diptera > Drosophilidae > Drosophila > Drosophila subobscura. The sequence goes on along the minus strand of NC_048531.1, from coordinate 10,623,024 downwards.
TTGAATTTCTCGGAAGTTCAATGAAGTGCTTGCAGTGCTTGATCTTTCGACCCTGTGGATTGAATCACAGTTCCAGATGGGTACCCAATGCACTTGACGGGAATGATGCAGATCTTCTCTATATATAGAAGCGTGTGCTGTCCAGAGATTCCCTGGAAAACTGCGTGTTATCCATTAGATCACGAGGCTTACACGCTTACCCGTAGCCCGCTTTTGGATCTGTTTGGCCGGGCACACGCCCGTCAACAAACAACAAACAAACACTAGAGACCCAAGCGATCCAAGCGATCCAATCGATCCGAAGATCGAATCGAATGGAAAATGCGCAGTATTGGCCATGCAATGCAAATGTGATTTCTATTTTGATCGGCATTGTAATCGGGAGTGTGTAATGCCATTTTTCTGATTATAAAATCATTCCAGTTTCGGTGGATAAAATCTTTTTACAGAGGCTTGATGAATGGCCAGCCAGCAAGGTGTCGAGTTGATTTATCCCATAGTTTATTTGGATTGAATAATATGCTGTGCCTTGCGCTATAGGATAATATTACATCAACGGGTGAATGGGTGAATGGCTGAATGGAGGGGAGGTCGGTCGAGTGCTGTAATCTATGGTTTGATCTGAGGGGAAACCAGTTTAACAGGCATTGGCAACGACTGAGAACAAGTTCATTGAAATATAGGGCTGATTAACGGTAATATGCAAACATCAATATGTAAGCTACGATTAGATACCATCGATCATTCTGACATCTTAATTTTAGTGCCCCTTCCCCGATTGCCAAATTTCCGCCATTTCAAATACAATTTTCATTCCATTGCAGTCTCCTCATCAACTTATCCGCCACAACATCATCATCCACCAGCATCGTAATCATCATCATTATCATCTCGTCGAATTGTCATTGAATAAAGTGCTAAAAGCCAGCCGACAGTCACAGAAACAACAACGCCAGCAGCAACAACAACAACTACACATGTGAGTTTCATGCAATGACAATGACCGATAAAGGGGCGGCGGGGGAGAAGTAGCAGAGGGAGATTAAATGCCATGGATAGTGCCCAGTGCCAATGGCATGGGGGAGGGAGAGCGGCAGAGAGTAAAGTCATCTTAACGTCTCTTTCCACTTTACAGTTAGATATGAGCAAATGTCGATGCAATTCAATGTCAATGCAATGCAACGGAGCGAGGGTGGGTCTGTGTCTGTGCTCCTCTGGCACTGTCTGTTCGCCGTTCTCCTCCTCTCTTCATCGCTCTCCCACTCCGTTTGGCACTCTGGCAATCATGCTCGAATCTTCCGCTCCTCCACCAGCCACTCAGGCAATCATACTCGAATCTACACTCTCTCGACCGCCCTCTCCCCCTCCAACTTGCTGGTCTGTGCTTTTGCTTTTAGTGAGTTCATGACATGTCCGGACATGTCCGAACATGTCTGTTCAATGCGTTGTACCCTAGCAGAGGGGCAAGAGACTTTAAAGAGATGTTTGCAATGCAGAGAATTACACTTTTAGGTGAAAAATTTTATATAAACTGATTGGATCTTTGCATTTATCATATAAATTCATATGTATTAACAACTATGTATATAGAGTGCGTTTAATTCTGCAACTAAACGTTGAAAGCAAACAAATGCTAACAAATTCAACGGAAAATGTGTAGTAGAGTATTCAATGCCTCGGCGCCCGACATGTGTATCTTTGTGTTTATGTAAATATCTAATAATTATTGGCGTCTAAATGTTTTGCCTGTAATTACAATACAATCGCACACTCATGTACAGCCGTGGTGGCGCCCCCAATGAGAGTATAGACATATTTTTGTTTCATGTTTCTGTTGTTGTTGCTTTGGCACAATTAAATCAAGCAATTAAACGGCAATTGAGCTTTGTTTGTGGTATGAGTGGGTGATGCGGGAAGTGGTGGGTTATGTTATGTAAAATAATGAACATGGAAAAGGGAACATGCTTATGGAGTAGACTCTACTCAGTAGAGTAATCAGCGGAGATACCAAATGAACTCTTATTGGCATTGAAAAAACACTCTTTGCTTTAGTCTAAAACCTTCTTAAGCTCCTTTAATACCCTTTACACGAGCCCTCGCTCGCTGTTCGATTGGCTCTGCCCCCTTTTCGCAGCCTATAATCCCCCATAAGCTATGCAAATCGATGCTTTAGTCATACCCATTAAATGTTTGGGTAGCTTAGGTCAGGAATGCAAAACCAATTACAAAACAGAAACAAGGGGAAAATAATTTCGATAAAATATTTGACGGCAGCGTTTATTTTTAGTGGATGTCTAGACCGGCAAAGTATTTCGGTATTTAGTCGATAATTATTGTTGATTTATCAATATGATTTTGGTTTCTGTTGCTTCTGTTGTGCCTCTCCCTACAAAACCCATTCGGGTGGAAAGTGCAAAAATGTGGAAATATTTTCCCACCAGCTCTCCTGTGGGAACAAAGGCGCCGTTCATAGGACGCCCACACGAGGCAGCATCGGAGCAGCAAGTGCATCCGCAGCGCATCCTTTCACTCAGCTCTTTCCCATGATCAACTGCTGCCTGGGCAGCCCACGTTCCCAGCTGACAAATTGGCAAAAACGCAGCCAACAGACAACACACGACACGACTCGCACAATTCATGATCAAGTGCAATCTTTTTGACATTAATATGACAACTGCAGCCAGAATGCGAATACCGCATAAAGGAACCACTGGGCATGACTTCAGATCCAGACCCACAGACCCATGCGGAAAAAAATCAATTATGCGCACGAGGCACAAAAGCCGCAGCAGTGCCATGGAATGACAACTGCGAATGCAACTGCAACTCCACTGCGAAACTCCCGCCAATGATTGAGTATGCGACACAGACACAGGCAGCGAACGCTGCAAAGTGGCGAACGCTGATGAATGTCTGTCAAATTGTTGACACGCCACACGGACAGCAGATGATGGACAACGGACAACGGACTTCAGACGCCGATGGAGGAGCAACACTGACGCTGACATTGACACAATGTACATGGAATGCAGCAAGGGAGTCCAACAGGGAGCTAACAAATGGAGAGTCGACAAAGGGATACCCAGGGAAAATGCCAAAGAACAAAGCTGCACAATTCTACCTATTATTTATCCATTCTCTCTAGGTATTACAAATAAAAGTAAATGTCTTAGACACCCACTCTCAAGGGAACTCCACTAGAGAGGCGACATGGTTTCACCATGATGATCATAATCAACAACGGCTGATGATGATCATTCGTGGAAATATTTTATGCCATTTAATTTCAACTCCCAACGCTGTCTGCCTCTGTCTGTCATCTAATTGAGTTGTTGGCCAGAGCCCCCAGAGTCCCCAGAGTCCCCTGAGCCACATAGCCACCAGCTATAGCTCGTAGCCAGAGTTGGGGATAAATATTTATCGGCATATTAATGCAGCATATTTCAAATGCAAAGTCGACTCGCATCTGACTGACTTACTTCCTCAGTGAGCGAGCGAGTGCCTGGGAAACATGTTTATGCAACTCCACAGCCAACACTCCACTCCAATCTATCCACCCGGCTGGCTACACTCTCTTCCATCTTCCATCTTCTATCCCGCCATCCATCCTCCGTCTTATCAAATGATTTTATTTATGCTATGGGCGCGCATGTGTGTGATAATTGGATTATTTACTTTCGCGGCTTAGCAGCATCCAGCAGAGGAAAATGGGAAAATTGTCGAGTTTTCGCTTTCTATTAAGTCGCTAGCCGGCGCACAGAGTGGCAGGCTGAGTGCCCCGCTGTAGGAGACGCTCCGCCCAGTACATGGCAGCAGATGATGAGGCACTCAATATTCCAATCACTCGACTTCGAATCAAGAAAAATCGATTACAAATGTTGTCATATTATGTTACATAATTAAAACTAATAGAATTTTGCTCAAGGAAAACAGAAGGATTTCAAGTTTGTTTCGGGTTTGGTTCGCAAGTTAAATGGCAGACACGACGGCCCATGACGGCAGTCACTAATCAAGCGAGTTCCCTTCCTGTATGACAACTCCCACTCGCGCTCCCATTCTCGTTCCAGCTGCTACTGCTCCGTTGGCAATGTCCAGCCGTTTGTTACTGTCCCCAGAAGTACAGCCAGTGGAGCAGCAGGAGACCCTCTGGGGCACTGCCACGCCACCTTCGTCGGGCTGACATTAATATGTATGAGCGGGTGTCAGGAGGCAATGCCACAACGCGTTTATCAAACATTTGAAACATGCGTCGACGCCGACGACGCTGCTGTGCTGCGCCCCTCTCCACATCGATGGTTGACCCAATTATCGGGGCATTATGAAGTCGTAAAGCATACGGGGAGACGTGTGTGCGGTGTGTGGGCCAATTGGCAAATAGAAGCCAGGCCAAAGACACAGATATGGAGAGAGGGGGAAGTCATGTCTGCCTGCCTGGCTGGCTGGATGGATGGGAACCAGCCTACCGCCACATCCTATTAGGTATGCAAGCGAAAATCGGTTGAAATTCATAAATCACAAATCACTTAGGCACCCCACCTCCAACATCAACCGGTAGCCGGACAGGGCTGTGGTGTGGGGTGGGGTCTGGGGCAATGGTCATGTTTTTTTGCGATAATATTGACAAATTGTGCAAACATTCGCACACAATTAATAAACGGCAACGCAGATGGAGACATAAACGCACACATTGTCCGCCCACGTGCTGGGCAGCCGCGTGTCCCCCAATGCAGGGGGAACTAGTCCGAAATCAAAGCGAAACAAAGACAAAAGCGGACATGACAACATAATTCCAGGAGTCAGGCGCCCGACCCATGGCGCTACCTAAAAATAAAAGAGAATGAAAGGAGGAATGTCGCAGAAGTGTCACCCAGGCACAGTGGAACAAACAGTCTCAGAATGAATATTAAAAGTATTTTCAGCTACAAATATGTGTGCTCAGCCCACTGTGCCACACTCTCTCTCTGTCTGACTCTTCTCTGCTGTTCCATCGGCAATCAAAGCACGTAAGAGGCGCCCACACAGAGGCGAGGAGAACTCTGGATTCCACCCGTGAGTTGGCAACTTTTTTAGCCGATTGAGTGACCAAAAGACCGCTCCTCATTCCACTTCCGCTGTGGAGCAGGCAGGCAGACAGAGCCCTGGGGCAGATCTGGACTTGGACTTGGACTCGGACAACATTTTGATTGATGAATGCAGCATGAAGCCGCCTGCAGCCTGTGAGCGGCCTTTGATGTGGCACTCGACTTTCGTTTTTCCAACTAAAGTCGCAAATTTATGCCGACATCTGCCGTAACTTGTGTGTTCAGGCCAAGTCTGGGCTGGTAAGCGGTAAGCGGCTTAGAGGCCCACAGGAAGCCACCGCGACAGACATTTGTGTTGACAAATCAATTAAATGCGAAATTTAGAGGCACACAAAACAGTAGCAAAAACATCCACAACATCCCAAGCGCCCAACGGAGGCACGCAAGCCAGCATCAAGCTAGGACTCGGAATCGAATCGAATCGAAGCTCTCCTTAGGCTAAGAAGAACCCACTGAAAAAACCAGAACGTGGCCAGGCCGTAGAAGTTGTCGACGCTTATCGAAAACATTTATCCGGCCATGCGAATCGTAAAGTGTGAAAACAAATTGCCAAGAGCCCCCGAGCTTGGCCAAAGCGTGGAGTAGGGGTTGAGGGGTAGGCAAACTCATTGCAGCCGTCAGATAATTGCACTCGATTTGTAATTCAAGATTAAGGGCACTCCGACCGAGCTGGAGTTGGAGTAGGAGTGGAAGTCCAGAGCCCCACGTAAGCCACATTTATAAGGCGAGACAGCTCGTCCGTTTTTCCGTTTTTGCCTGTAATTTATGTGCAGATCTCTTTGTTTCTGTCTGTTTCTGCCCCGATAATCGCCTAAAATGTGGGCCATGAGTTAAGTGATTATGTAAATTTGTACGCTGTCCGTTGTTCGATGTTCGATGTCCGATGTTGGTGATGGCATAACCTTCAATGGCCGGAGGAGATTGGCTTTTGAAAGGCCCAAATTGATTGGCAATCTTTAAGGTAGAACATTGTTCGAAGTTACAGCGAAAGTGAGGTCTTTGCTTGGACTTGAATTATATTTTGTGAAAATCTAAAGTTCTTAAATGTATCTTTATTGTGGGTGTAGTTATAAATGGTTTTCTGTACTTACATCGTATTTACTTGACCTCATTTTACCCATTTATTTTGCATCTAATTTGCATTCGTATTTCGTCTACGTTTCTCTGTTAAATTCAAACCGCGCTAACATTTAGAAATCGATTTTCGTTGAATTCGCTTTCGAGTGGTTTTCCTTTCTGGATTACAAATTGATTTTCGAATTTTGAACACTTGTTTTTGCAATTGATTTAAGCACTATTTCTATTCGATTAACTGATTATTTAATTAAGAGATAGAAGCCTGATTTGGATATTGTTGAAACAGTCTTTGATAATAGTTTTTTATATGTTTAGTTTATTGTTTATTCAGTTGTTGGATTTTCGTTGGTAATGGCGTGAGTTGGGAGGCGACTGCAAGAGGCGAAATTTCTCCAAAAATGAAAAGCATTACTCATGCGACACGTGGCACGTGGAAAGCAGCAGCTGACTGACTGAAACCGAAACTGAATCCGAAACGAAGAGGCAGGCCCGGCCCCCAAATATCGCACCGCACCGCCCACACCAAGTCAGGGGTTCAGGGGAAGTGGTGGCCGAGGCAGAGGCAGAGGCAGAGAACTACCGAAATACAGGCCAGAGGCAGGAAATCCATAGCGATTCCCATAAACCCCCTCGCCCCGAACGACCGACCGACGACTGTTACTTTCAGCTGGGGCAAAACTGTTTACGATTTACGATGCCCCCAAGAGTCCGGAGTGCTCTCGTTCTCGCTCTCTCCCACTCTCTCTCAATCGCTGTAACGCTCCGTCTCACTCTGTGTCCGTGCCACGTTTCGCCGTGTGTTGTTTTTGTGGGAAAAATCGTTAGGCAGCAACAAAAACAACAACCGAAAACTGCACGGAATCGGATGGCAATGCGGACAGACGCGGACGGGGCGGGGGGCGGCACCAGCAGCCACGTGAAAAATGCCGGAAACAGAAATCGATTTGCAGGCAGGAAAAACCCCCAACGGAGAGGGGTACACGTGTGGGGTGATGGGATCGGAAGGCGATGTTATGTGTGGTCCGACATGGCGTGAATCCCTTGCCGATTTGCACTAATCTTTAAGGTTTCCGTTCTCATCGGTCCGGGCCGGGGCAATTATGTCACTCGCGCAGCGCTCGAAAGTAGGCAACGATTACGGCTCCATTTTCAGCACTTTTCCGACACTTTTTGAAGGGCAAAAAAATGATTGTCCAATCCTGATGGCATTTAATTTCTGTTCCTCGCTATGGATTACCCTTGCTGCCACACTGCCACTCCAGCTGCCACTGCGCTGCGCTGCTGGTGCTCCGGCTGCTGCTGCTGCTGCTGCCCGACGCGCTGAAAATTCACGTAACAATTGATTTGTGTGTCAAAAATGTCACAAGTGTCAAAGGCGCGTGGCAGCGGTACGTACTGCGCTGCGTTGAACAGAGCTGCCAAGAGAGAGCACACGTGCAGCAGTGACCAGAGAGCGAGCGAGAGCGAGTCAGAACTGCGCTGCTGCGCACAGAGTGGTGGCCAAGGTGTATACGTACAAGCGGAAGCTTTTATGCTCTTCACTTTCCTGCGACTTCCGGAAGAGCAATTTCTGCGAATTCCTCACCTTGCATTCATCTACTTTGGGGCAGAGTAATAAGGCGAGAGAGCCACCAACACGTGTGTGTCCTTTCAAAGAGAAACTAAAATTGAAGCAGATGCAGGGACAGAGCCTGTGCAGAGATTTTGTTCGGATCAGTTCAGCTGCCGAACGATCGGAAAGAAAATCAACCAAAATAGCTACGAGTAAAAACGTTTCAAAGTTCATTGAATGCATTTAAAAAATATTTTAAAATCGATCTTTCTTGCCATAAAACTTCAACATTTCAAACACAAATCAAAAGTCTATTTTATATAGGAACCACTGTAGGCGGCAGCTTTTATGAATCACTTGACCATCCCCCAGTAAACCAGCGAAAACCATACTTTAAATCCTCAAAAGCTAAGCCAAAAAGGGGTTCGCTTTGGTTTGGTTTGGTTAGTTTTTCGTCTATTCCTGGGGATCCTGGCTAAACGGCTTAAAAGGCTCGAATGTTCCTGAGGCTTTCTTTGCAAAGGAAACAGGGTGGCTGTTGCTAAATGGCCGCGCGGTTGCCCAGAAGGTGTTAAGTCTACACACGCACAAGCAAACACACTCACACACACGGACACACACACTCAGCGTTATGCTTTGACTCATTCAATGGCCAGCAATTTGCATAATTAACTTTTGGTTTCTCCTCTCTCTCTCTCTCTTTCTTTCTTTGTCGTTTGATAATTTGTAAATTTTATTTTGTTAATTATTAATTATTTAAACGCGAGCACGCTTATGCCTGAAAGTGAGTCCGTTCGTGTTCGTGTTGGAGTCTCAGATCCATCCGCGCCGCGATTGGGTGTCTCTGTTTGTTGTTGGAAGAATGCGAAGAGAGGCACAAACTGGCCGACGACCACCAGGCGGCGGCAGGCTGCACTGCTGCTGCAGACTGAGGCAGAGACAGAGAGACCGGCTGACTTCTGCAGAGTCGCGTGAGTCGAGCAAAATGTGGAGTGCGGGTGGGGTGGGGCGAGGTTGTGTGCTCACCACTTGAGGCTAATAAGAAGAAAAAAAGAACAGAGACAACAACCACAAGAAGAACCGCAAGTTGAGCGAGTTGATTGCAAGCAAAGTATATCAATGTGGGGTGCGACATTCCGTATAAGTTCGGTCTCTGTGCTAGGGCCACTTGTGCACAGGTTCAGTCCAGCAACGACAGAAAAGTACCAAGTGATAAATATGCAACCCAAAGTGTGTGTCTTGCCTCACCCTATCCACATACACCTTGACTGCAACAGGAGCCAGCCAGCCAAGCCATCCAGTTGAGAAAGCTCCCCAGCAGCGACGCTGGCTGCGCTGCTGCGTTGCGTGTTGTTGTCGGTGCAACTTTTGCAAGCAAAAACAAAAACAAAAACAAGAATAAGTGGAGTGAAAGAGCAAATTAAATGTTGCTCTTTTAACACTTTTGCGGAAGCAGAGAAAAATACCCAGAGAGACAGAGAGAGAGCAGTAAAGCCAGAGAGCCCGCATAACGGTCTATGCGGGTATAGCATGCGATAAATTGTTATTCTGCGCTCCAAACTATTGTGGCAAAAAAACAAAGAGTGTCAGCGAGAGGGAGAGAGAGAGCGCGCTCTGCAGTGTGGGGTTGAATCAGCGTTGACCAGCGAGCATTTATGGGGCAATTTGTTAAAAATAGGGTGGCGACTATGTAAGCTGGTCAAAGAAGAAAGCTTTTGCAAAGCTCTGAAAAATCGGAAACTGCAGATTGGTTAATTTTTATCCCACAAATAAAAGTGTTAAAGCAGCTGAAGGTTTGGTCAGTTATCCCTGGAAATTTGAGCTGTATTATTTAAATAAATAGATACAAAATCAACAAATGATTAAAAGCACAAAAATCCGTTAGATAGGTTTTTTCGAATATTTCCTGCAAACTTTCGAACTTCAACTCTATCAAAAAGCTGCTCATTTTGATGCCCTCTCTGGGGGTTGAACTCTCTCTCTCTCTGGAATGGCTCGCTCTCGCATGCGATAATTGCCTGCCACACGCACACACCAGCAAGATTGCGGACAACAGGTTTGAGTTGGTTGCACGAACAGGGCAACATGTTGCAAATGAGTCAAGCTGCGGCACGCGGTACGTACTGGGGGCAGGATTCAAACGAACACCCCGACGATGATCGTCATTAGCCTCACGCGAGGCTCGAATCACGCAATGCAATGCTCGCCATCGAGACAGCAGGAACAAAAACAAAACAGCAACAGCACCAGCACCACGATCGCCGGTTAGTACCTAATCGGTTATGCGAGTGTTTTGTGATATATTGACAGCATTACGGCTGCAATGGTCGCGCATCATTAATCATAGATCCTTATGGGTTGATGCCTATTAATTTGAACGCCATGGAACAAAAGCCCGTCCCAGAATGCAGGCAGCGGCAGCCAGCTCCTACTTCGCCTGGCGGCACCTTAATGGTGTGAACACGCGGCAGAAACAAATTGCGAAACGACAACAGTTGGTCCAAGGGCACACACCGACCAGAGATAACCACCCGCTCCAAACAAAAGACAAGACGAGAGACACGCAGCGAAGGACAACAGTCCAAAGCAAACAGCAAAAAAACAAACAGAACAAAAGCAACAACAAAAACCCATCGTAAAAAAAGTTACACGCCTGCGCAGCGGGTGGCGCTCACATGTAATAAAAACAGTGAAAGAGAGGCAGAGATAAAGAGAGAGAGATAGAGAAGACCTACTCACATATCGAAGCTTTCGATCAAATTGCCTATCAGATGGCCAGATCCCAGGGCTCCAGGTCCATGCATCCCAGAGTGTGTGTGTGTTGAAAAATTCATTTTAATAAGCGCCCGTAAAATCCAAGCCGCGATATCTGAGCAATAAATAAATGACAATTATGAATTGTTCCCCCACCAGTCTTAGCCATTTTCCATCTGGAGATCTGTAGATGGAGATGCTGATGTAGCAGCGGCGCCCTACGTGGAATGCAACTCTGCTGCCTGGCTGTGGCAGGCCTGTCATCGTGCCAGGGCATTAATTTGTTGTTTATCGCACCTTGTTAAAAACCTATCGAGCGGGAGACTCGAATGCGCCGAAGATGTGACACGATTGGCATTCCACAGATACCACTTTTGGCAACGGAAAGATAGCCCGCAAAAGTCGAGCCTTATCTACGAAATCTATTTAAAATATATGTATACATCATAAATATACATAATTCAATAAGAATAGCATTTATTCTGGTTGGGCTTGTGCTTTATGCGGTAGCTAAAAATAGATAATATTTATAGCTGGTAGTTGGGTTTGGTTTTTATGACAAAAAACCCAAACAAGAGACATGCCTTTGATATATATTTCTGATAATGTTTTTTGGCTTCTTTCTTCTCGCTGATCAAGACACAATGGACTACAATATTTCTCAGAAGCGAATATCTTATCAAGAAAATTAAAATATAATTAAGCCAAAAAACCCGATTCCCTCTCTTACCCGTGAAATCTGTCAAACTTTGTACCCAAAACTTAAATATAAATCAAATATGATTATGAATAAAAAATGTGCAAAGCAGTGATAGATACTTATCGAATAGACACGGCCACGGACTCGGACACGCAGTATACAAAACGCCATTTATTTACCATTTATTTACCCAACGAATTCCGCAGGCAACGCCACTCTTTGGAGGCACTTCATATTGCCTTTTTTTTGCAATTGCGCGTACCGTACCAAAAATGTCAGCGAAAATAAAACAACATAAAAAATTGGACTTAGTTTGGAGCAAGACCACTTGCTAGGGGCTAAACACTAAGCACCCTAACAAAAGAGTTGCAGGGGTTATGGCAGGAAGTTTGTGAGTTAGGGGGGGAATACTTTTAAGCTTATAAATGATGTGAATATTCCACTGAAGCTGCACTTTTCTAAGAAGGATTAAGAGCAATAACTAATCAATGCTTCTCTCTTTCTTTGCAGATTCTAAAAGGTAAGAATTTAATGGAAACAATGCCAAAACGTTGCCTTTAGAAGGAGCTGCCTCAATATACATATGTATATAGATCTCTCCACATCCATCTTTAGCCTCCATTAAATCGCTACAGAGTATACCTCACTGCGGCTCTGTGCAGGCGCCCATGGATCCCCGCTTGTTTTTGTCAAATTCCATGCGTATAATACTTTTTTTCCACAATTTTTTCCAGCTCCATCGATATTTTCATATTTTCTGTACAAGTTTATAGCAGTGCCTGTTGATTTATGCAAATTATTAAACGTTTTCTAATAACTCATTATGCCGCGTAAACAACGTGCCGCATGACTTGACAGTCCCCATGGATGTGGCACCAGGCAGAAAGAGAGACAGCGAGCGACAGAGATGGCGAGACAGAGCCTCTATCTGTGTAAACCAGAGTCAGAGTCAGAGTCAAAGTACCATTTCCATTACATGTTCAATTGGCTCCAGTCTCTCTGTCTCCAAGGGGCTCCTCTCCTCCATCGGGGCAACTACTGTTGCGTCTCTTAGTTAACGTTTTTTTGTTTTCTAACACTCGTTTTCTTGTTGCTGTTGTTTTTGTTGTTGTTGTTGCTTTTCCGATGTTGGCTGTCAGTTTTCGCATATGTCCACCGCTGACTGGCAAAAGTTTCGTAGCGCTTAGCTAGATGTCAACTTTTTTTTGGCATGCAAATATGCCTTTTGTCCATTTGGTTTCGTTTTTGTTTTATTTTCCTATGCCTGGTAATTAGGTAAATATTTTGCCTACTGTGGATCTTCATTTGCATAGATTTCAGTGTACTTTGGCACCGAGTTTTCTTGACCCACCACTCGCCGCACATGTGTCCCATGTGCTCCATGTGTGTTGGCTAAGTAAAGCTTTTACTTTTATAGGTAAACTCTGAGGTTTGGGGTCAACCGAGGTGGCTGGCAGTTGCTCCCCTCGAGCGTAATGCGCGAAATTGCACAGTCGACAGGATGGGAAAGGTGACTGAAATTTGACTGGAAATCTTACGAAATCGTACAAATGCGAAGAGTTTGCCAGAGAGCCATTCCACATACTTTTGCGAAAAGTGGCAGACAATATATGACTTTTCCATAGCTTTTTGTAACATGAACTTAGCCCCTGCGATAATTGAGCAAATCTTATCCAATATGTTGGTTGAAGGAACTTTGTGGCACTTCAGATAGGTGACAGCTGCGGTGTCATTCCTCTACAGAGGAACATCCATATTCCGCTTCCACATCTTCAAGCTAAAGGACTGACCCACTGAACAATGAGAGCAACTAAATCCTCACGTGGGTCGCAGCCAAATGGAGAACAAGAACAACAAGTGCCAAGCGCTAAGCCAAAGAACAGGCAAAGTCAAATGATTTGGCCCACAAGCTAAAGGGAGTTGTAAGATGCAAATGGAGATGCAGTTGCAGATGAAGAGATGCAAATGCAGACACATTGGTGGAGTGCAACTATTTGCATTTGCATTTTAGCACTTCAGCAGACTGCCAGCCATGGGGAGGGAGTGGGGTAAGGCCTGTTAGTGTTTGTACTGATTGCGCATGCAGAGTCACAGATTCGGACTTTGTCTGCCTTTCCTGTGCTGCGGGTCCAAAGTGGGTCCATACAATCGGACCCACTGCAGTTGCACTTGCAGTTGGAGTTGGAGTTGGAGATTTCTATATGGCTTAATTCCGCTGCCACGCCCACAGAACAAACGAGATTGCTCACCTGTTGCCAATGTTACTTGAGGGAGTGCGGCTGGGCTTTGCCTCTACCTCCACCAACTGCAGTGTGGGCTGAGACGCGTATCTAATTACAAGAGAGAAGAAAAAGTCAGTCGAAAAGAGTGAACATGAGGGAGATATACTCGTATATAGGCGCTGATTTCAAAGATAAATTGCCGACGAGCAGCCCGATGACTCCGGTACACCGAGACACACAGGGACTTGGACTTGGACTTGGAGTTGCCAGTTGGAGCCTGCCCGGTGATGGATGTATGTATTTATGCGCTGCTGCTGCGACGATGCCTGCCGCCAACGCGACGCTAGTAAAAATAAACAACAGTTTATTGGCATTTCCAGCCGCCAGACCCTCTCGCACTCCCTCCCACCCCAGTCGACATTCACTCTCCTGCAGTTGTGGCATTTTCATTGTTTAACAACATTCTGCAGTCGCGAAAGGTGTCGGTTTTAGGTCCCCAAGAAGAGTCTGGCGAGAGTCTTCCATCCTCCATGGAGCAGAAATATTTTTAGCGGAATTTTTATGAGGAAGCGATTTTTATGCCCACCTCAAGCCCTTGCCTGCCCATGAGTGACAGACAGCACACGGCGCTCGGTTTGGGGGAGTCCATGCAAATGGGCGACATTTGATTTATGCTACACTTTGGACCTAGCCTTCTTTAGGGCTTTCTCGCTTAGAAAACACAACAAGACTTGAGGTACCACTTTTCTAGATGTCTCCTGCGAATTTTGAACAAAGCAAACATCGTCTGGGAGTATCCTTGAAGGCCCCTGGCATGCACTTTGGCTGCATTGACCCTCAGGCTCTGACTTCCTCACATAATTCAAAACTATACCAGCAACGAGAACAGACTGCTAAGGGGGGAGAATGCATATTGAAACAAAAAATTAAAAAACTACACTTGACCTCAGCAGTCGGTTTGTCCGTCTGCCTGTCCGTCTGTTTGTCCCGTCACTTCCCACTGCGGAGGCTGACCAATGCTCAAGTGCCTTTTACATGAGACTGGACGGAAAGGGGGAAAAGGGAAAACTGAACTGAACTGGACTGGACTGGGGGCTTGGGATTCGTTAAGTAAACATGCCACGCTACAACGCGTTCCTAAAAACCTGGCACCGACACCGACACTGGCGCTGAGCACAGCGCAGTGCACCCATTCTTGGACCTCATTCCCATTTCCATGCCCATGCCCATGCCCATTCCTTGGCAAAACCTCATTACGATCTTCATCATCATTATCGACATCGACAGATTGTGTCGGCTTCGCTTTGCATCTTTTGTTCATTTTAGTTTAAATATTGCCTACCTCGTGGACTCCACCTTGGATTCGGATTCTGTCTGTCCGTTCCTCTGCCCCTGTTCGCTCTGCTCATTCCCAGCTGCCAATAGTGCATGGCATTTCAGGCACTTTTCATCTTTTTCAATCAATGCCCATGTCCACTCCAGCTTCCTCCACTTGTGGAACAGCCACCGAAGGAGTCCCAGTCCCAGTCCCAGTCCCAGTCCCAGCCCGTTGGCTTCCCATTCCGATAAAGGGCGCTAGGGCTTCTGGTCCTTGTGTGTGCGTGGGGCTCCTTTATTGAAGTCTCTCAATATTTTCGTTGAATGTTTCAAGAGCGCGTAAATTAATCCCGAGCTTAATTGCTTTTTCTTCTTTGCAGGGTTTATAAATAGGTTTTGTCTATATTTAAACGAACGGCAACAGTTGGAACTGTCATTTGGGCAGTGCAGTGCCTGTTAGCCACTGACTTCTGATTGCTTACTTAGGGCCAACTGAAAGGGCTGACCTTCGGGGGTTAGAGGTGCAAAGAGGCATAGTTCTGGTGTCCGTTCTGTGCGCCCACCCATTTCGAACATAGTTTTGAACAGCTGTCCGAAGTCGAGCATAACTGAAAGCGACTTAGAGCGTTAAAACCCCCCAACCCGACCGGCTGTCCACTTAGACCAATTTATGCACAAGTGTTTTTTGTGGCCGAGCGGGGCGGAAATGCTGTGCAAAATTTACGGGCCAGCCAACGACTTGGCGTTGGCCAAAAAGAAAAACAAAAAACCCCCAGCTAAAAGTGAAGCAAGACCCAGACCCAGTCGGAGTCCCAGTCCCAGTCCCAGTCCCTCGTCCACTGTGAGTGTGCGATCCAAAGGCCGTCGATGGCGGCGCGCGCACGATAACAAGATTAGAAAATAAGATTTATCTCATAGATTGATAGATTCGATTACACGCAGCGGCCGGTCGATCGACCAGGAGATGGAGAGAGGGGGAGATGGGGCGATGGGAGACGGCGACTGGGGCGGGCGTGCTGGGCGGCGTGTAATTACAACAAAAGCAACAGCCAACAGCCACAAGATCGAACAAGAACAAAACGAGCTGCGGCAGCAGACAGACAACACGGACGAAGCACAGTGTGTTGGGATTGTATGGAAATATAATACAAAGTTGCCATTGAAGTATGCTACTTAGTGGAGGGAAAGTTAATTGAAGGAATTATAGATAGATGCCCTCAAATTATCCCAGAATATACATATGTGAGTCTCTCCTCTTTGGTTTGGCATCAATCGAAATTCATTTTTTGACCCACTGTGGCAGTTCTGGCTGCAGGCAAACTCTTTTTCTCTCTGGCGTTTTAATGGACTTTTAACTGGTTTTGGAGTCTCTGTGGCAGCAGCATCAGGAGCAGGAGCAGGAGCAGCAGCAGAAGTCGCAGCATCAGAAGCAAGGCAGCTGCACCTGCAACAGCTTTTGGCTGCGATCTGGGATCGGATCTCGCCTCTCCTCTAGCCGGGCGTTGCATATTTACTAATTTAATAATTCAAAAGCATTTAAATTCCTAATCATATCCAGCAAAGCGGCCGCCTGCGTCTGGATTAGCCCGGACCCAGTCCCAGTCCCGGTCCCGGTCCCAGCCCAGTCTCCAGGATCTTTGACTGCGCGGCAATGCGAAATGAATCGCCTGCCGCAATTTGTGAAAATTTCTCACCATTTTCATGGCCACTCCAGAGCCAGCTCCAGGAGCGGCTCTCTGCCCAAGGTCTGTGCGGTGTGTGGGGTGTGCGGGGTGCGGAGTGCGGAGTGTGTTAGATTTCCACTTTACTGTCTATGCAATTTGTTGGCTAACTAGATGGCTATCTCTGGCCCAGTGGTTGCTGTTGTTCTTGCCGCTTGTTTCCACTGGGGTTCCACAGCGTTCTTGCGGCTTTTGGGCCCGCTGCGCATTCATGTTCTTTTCATCTTTCTGCCTGCCTGCATCGATGCGATGCCTGCCTCGTAATCTCTCTCTCGGTTTCTGGTTTTCTGTTTCTTTTTTTTCTTTTTTGGACTATTACCACTTGTACGAGTACGACCTATGCATCGCCTGGCGTTAGTGTTTTGCGTCTTATTAGAGTCTAATTGCATTGTCCAGGGTTGGGGGGCCGAATTTTGGTTCAATTCAAACTAGAATGAATGGAAATGTTCGGTTAATGGGCAACGATCATGACTCAAAAGGGTGCCGACCCGCATAGCCCAGCCATCAATTAGGGAATGAACCGCTAGATGGACCGCACCA